>NW_024962271.1:7153307-7329978 GCF_019238085.1 Lagopus leucura | reverse complement strand
GGGGGAGGGCCGGGAGCCGCCCCGGGGCAGCGGGCGCCGAGGCGGGAGGGGCGGGGGGGAGAACGGGCGGGGCGGCGGCGCTGATGTCAGCGCGGAGGGGCGGCCCCGTAACGCTGTGCCGGGAGCTGCGGAGCCCCGACGGAACGCGGCCGTCGCGGCGCCCCGAGGCCGAGCGCTGAACGCGTCGAGATCCGAAAAGTTTGCATTAGGAGTCGTTCATCTTTATAGCGGCCGCCGCAGCCGGGGATGCTCCGCGTCCCGACAGCGCTGGCCGGGCGTCGTGGCAGCGCGGTTCGGCGGCTGTCCTGAGCGCGTGCGCTGCTGGCGCTGTCGGGCCGCGTTCCGCCAGGAACGTGCGCGGGCCGCGGGCGCTCCGAGGGAAGGCCAGCGGCGTCCCGCTGCCGGCTGTGGCAGCAGTGACGGAGCAGCCGTGCAGCCCAAAGCGAGTTGTGGAGCAACCAACCAACCGGATTTATTTAACAAATTAAAACTTTTTTTTCTTTTTGCCAAGGCAGACGTTTGGAAATTTCGAATTTGGGGAAGAAAGCAAAGGCCTGATGTGCCTGAGACTCCAAATCCCCAGGGAGCTGTGGCTGGCGGAGCCCCCGAGTGCCACTATTGTGTGCACTGGGTGGTGTGTGGCAGCAGGCGGCTGCAGTGGAACCGGGCAGCTCTGGCCGCTAGAGCAGCAGCAGTGCTGAGCAGAACCAGCCCGGAGCTGCCCCGTGCCAGCTAGAAGCTGCGTGGGAAGGGATGCCATGGAGCTGCTGCCTGTCGTGTCATGCTGTCGCCCTCCCACAGCTAACGTGTCAGTGTGGCACAAACCTGAGCATTGAGCCTTGGCAGCCATCTGCTCACAGCCTTCCCCAGGTGCACAGTGCTTTGCCACAGCCCCTTCTCAATACCCTCCCCATCCCATACCTTCAAATCTCCTGGTGGCAGCCGTGAAGGAGCCCCACGGTACCCAGTATTGGAGCAGGACAGGAGCCGTGTGTCACATCTCCCACGCGAGTGCTGGATGAGCGTGTTTCCCATTGAAGAAACAGTTGACAAAGCATAGGGCAGTTCCAGGGGTCAGGAACTGGGGAAGACCTGTTGCAAAGTGCTCTTTGTGTCAGGACTAACAGCAGCTTGGAGATGTGACGCTTGGGTTCTGTTTCTCTGCTCAACCCACATTCTCTTTCACTGAGAACTATCCCATTACATTTCAGTTTAATAGAGCACATAATTTTTTCCTTTGAATTGTGGGGGCATCAGATAGAGATCTTATGCATATGTTAGAACAATATTAAATACTTTTGATAGCATAGAGAGAATAGCAAGTGGAACCTGGTGCTGTGAAGGAACTTGTCAGATGTTGGTGATGCTTTCAGGACAGTTCTGCCTGTTCTTCTGCAGTGGACACAACACAGCTGGTTGATGTGGCATTTCCCCAGTGCTGACCTAGCTGGGCTGCCTGGGAGAGCATTGCCATGCTGAAATGGAGGGGACTGAAGGCCATGCTATCCAACGTCTGCTCTGACATCTCTCTGTCCTGAAATCTGAAAATAGGAAATATGACAATTTATTGAGGGGTGTGGTTGTACTTGCACGACTCACACACCTCTTTCACTTGCTTTAAGGGAAAAAGAGTTCTTGGCAACAGAATGTTAATTTTGAATAATACTGAAG
The DNA here is from genome assembly GCF_019238085.1 of Lagopus leucura. NCBI lineage: Eukaryota > Metazoa > Chordata > Aves > Galliformes > Phasianidae > Lagopus > Lagopus leucura. Next base: position 7,328,307 of record NW_024962271.1, on the reverse strand, counting down.
CCAAATGACGGGTCTCTGCTGTGAATCTTACTGAGCCATACTGTACAGCTGCACCTAGTTAGGCTTCCTCAGACTGTGAAAGAAAATGTGCAATTGACAGTTAACATTTTAATCTCATTAATGATAACCCAGCAGAATGTAAAATGGCACTTAAGCTGTGGTGGAAAACTTATACAGGAGCAGCATGCAGCTGAGGAGCCCCTGAATTTTGCTGAGCATTGCCACACAGGACTGCTGCCTCCTGTGCTGTCAGATGTAAGGCTGGACTGGGCACTGCGCAGCTCACCTTGTGTTCTGCTGGCCTCAGCTGCTCTTTCCAAACGGGTCCTCCTGGGAGAGTGGCAGCAGTGAAGTCTTGTACCACCAGCAGGGTTGGGAGCAGACTGAGCGCCAGGTGGGAGGATGTCCCTGCCTCAGGCTGCCTGCCTCAGCCTGCTGGGGAGAAGCATAGACAGTGAGTGCTTTGAGAGCCACAGCGGAAAGCGTGCTGTGAGCAGGTCAGCTGTGGCCCATGTCTCCTCGTAGGTGGCAACAGTCCCCTGTCTTTTAAGTGCAGTGGTTCTCACATTGTTCTCACCCTGCTTTCCTGTCCCACCTGCCCTCACAGCACTGGTAAAGGCTTGGCTGGTCTTACCTTGTTTGTGGCTGAGGATTTCCTTTTGCGTCGTTCAGTCACAGCCTTCACAGCATGCACTACCTCTTCTTATACATTTTTGCACTGAGCACTGCTGAGACTTTAAACAACCATCAGTTTGGGCTCCATCTTCAAAAACAAGTAAAACAATCTTAAAGCTGGTGAAAGCACTGGAAGATGTTGTGAGATGTTCAAGGGAAGGTGGACTGTCTCTAGAATAAAGCAGAGACCACCAAGGAATGTGCATACACCCAGAAGGATGGTTTGGAGAGGACAAGGATCAAGCACTCCTGTTGGTCAGGAGTCAGGCTGTTAATGGGTTTAAGCTGCAGAAGAAAGAATTTGGTCTGAAATTAAGAAAATTATATAACTGGGAGAAAAGTTAGACAGTGGAACTAGTTGCCAAGACAGAGGTTGTGAAACGAGATTTTTCAAGGCTAGGCTAGACACCCATCCATCAGGGATGGCTTGGAATAACTGAGTAAATCCAGTGAACAATGCAAACAGCTTGACTGGATGACCCAGTAACAGTCCCTTCCAATCCAAATATGTTCGAGAGGCTTCTGAAATGTCCCAGCAATTGGCAGCTTTTCCACTTCCAGCATAGTTTTGGTGTGTTGCTGCCAGATGTGCCATTGGTACCTTCTGCCAAAGGCAGTGATGTGTAAGACTGTAGCCGAACATAGCACCTTTAACAGCATTTGTTTTTCCTTCAGGGTTCACCTTGCCCTTAACCCATGTGAAGACTTGCTGGAAACACGATCTAGAAAAGAGTTTTTAGTCTTCTAATACTCTGTTGTGTCAAAGAAGAGCCCGTCCAAATGAGCAAGACATCCCCGCAGAACACCGCTACAGATGCGAACGGAGTAAGCGTGATTCACACCCAGGCACACAGCAGTGGTTTGCAGCAGGTTCCCCAGCTGGTTCCCGTTAGTCCTGGTGGTGGAGGCAAAGCTGTGCCTCCGAGCAAGCAGGGAAAGAAAAATTCCTTTGTGGATAGAAACAGCGATGAGTATCGTCAGCGCAGAGAGCGGAACAACATGGCAGTGAAAAAGAGCCGGTTAAAAAGCAAACAGAAAGCACAAGACACACTGCAAAGGGTCACCCAGCTCAAAGAAGAAAATGAACGTTTAGAGGCGAAAATTAAGCTCCTGACCAAGGAGCTGAGCGTACTGAAAGACTTATTCCTCGAGCACGCGCACAGTCTTGCAGACAATGTGCAACCTGTTGGCACTGAGAGCACCACAACAAATGCAGAAAACAGTGGGCAGTAGTCACTGCCACAGCCTGACGGGATGAACTCTGGAGGTGCAGCCTGTCTGCACCACCCTGCAGTAACTGAGCAAATGAGGGGTTCTTTTAACCATCATTGTGTGCAGATCTTTTTAGGTTTAACACTGAAGATTTGATACAATTAAACCAGAAACTGCTTAGGGTTTTTCTTTAAAGGCGTTAAATATTTTTCTCTTCTAGAAGATTTGTCTAATAAGTGCAGATCTAAATCCTTAGTCAGCAAGGAGCTTACCATTACGGAAATAGCATTTCACAGATGTACACTTACCTTCTTACATTTAGCACAATGGGAGAAGTTCATCAGGGTGGTTCACTGTAGTATCAGAAAGTCGTATTTGGGTGAATTCCTTTAAATACCTTTTAGTGCATTTAAGCCCTTTCTTTTCTCCGTTACATGTTACAAACTGCAGAGGCTTTAGAGAGTTTGTTGTCCTGTTTGGTGAACTGCTTTTCTACCTACAGAGCAATTCCTGCAAAGCACCACTTAGGCTTTTCCTATCTGGTTACTGGGCAGGGCACAGTAATAGCAAGCTGGAGTACTTCAAAATGTTTTCTAAATAAACAGCAACATTCTATAATGATCTTTACAGGCAATTGGCTTCCACAGGGTAAGTGGTGGTCTGAACCAAGTATCAGAGGTAAAGCAGCACATGGGCTGCTTTTTTTTTATGCCCGTGTTCATGTTTTCCTGGCTTGCACAGTGACTGTGGGGCATTAGGAGAACAATGTTTTGGTTTCCAGAATATGTAAAAATGCTACCAACAACCTATGCTCTGCAAAACTGCATTCCTGCTGGGGTGCGGGTATCAGGGAGAACAAAATACACAGCTTGGCTGAGCAACAAAAGGGGTAGGGCAGCATATGAACAGCAAGAATGTGTGGATCTCAGCTCACTTATGTTCATTTCCATTCTCACAGCCATTCAGATTTGCAGCCAAGCCTGTACAGAAATGCACAGTGATTTTAAAACTAACGGCCCTCATTTGAACACCCGATTCAGCAGAATTTCTATAGCCATCACAGTTGTGTGAAGGAGTATCTTCAGTCTTATTTCCATAGAAGTTCTTCTATAGCAGTTTTTTTAAATGCTAGTGATAAGTTTTTGCCATGATCCATAATGCAGTGGTATGTACTATATATTGAGGATTTTAACAGCAAAAGTAAAGCAGGAACTTTGGTGTATCCTTAATTTATTTTCATTTTTAAGTATTTCATTGATGGTATGGTTGTGTTACATTTAACCTGTGTGTCTGGCTAGTGGATTATTACACTGTCTTAATTTCCCTCCTACACTGCCTTTTCCCCATATTTTGTAGGATGCTTGTTTGCCTTGTACCTGTACTTAGGAAAAGAAAAACCTTGGATATTATCTCTATGAAGATGCTGTTAGAAAATAAAGCCTTTAAAAGTTCTTTCTGAATTTCAATTTTTAATACAAAGGCAGTTAGGTGCAGTTTTTTATGGATTGTTTTGGACTATGATAGTCTTTTTACAGATATATGGTTTTTTGGTTCTAGCTGCAGCTTAATTAGGTAAGATTGAAATATCAGAAACTAATAAAAACATTTTGCCTCCAGTGCTGGCCTTATTTTTCCTGTCCATTTTCTCTTTCCTTCAGATACAGGTGACCACTTCAAGCAGCTGTCTGAGAAATCAGTACAGCAGTTTTCATTCGTGGAATCATAGAATGGCTTGGGTTGGAAGGGACACCAAGGATCATCAAGCTCCAACCCCCCTGCTGTAGGCAGGGCCCCAACCTCCATATCTAATACTAGACCAGGCTGCCCAGGGCCTCATCCAATCTGGCCTTGAACACCTCTAGGGATGGAGCAACCACAGCCTCTCTGGGCAGCCTGTTCCAGCACCTCACCACTCTCATACTAAAGAACTTCCCCCTGATATCCAACGTAAATTTTCCCTCCTTCAGCTTATTCTTTAACAAATTCTTGTCCTCCACTTAAGTTTCTATTCAGTGGGAAGAGAATAAGAAACTAGTTAATTTGGGTTAAATTCCCCATTTCTCTCTCTCACTCTCTCACACACACGCATACACAAAAAAAAAAAAAAAAGAAAAAAAGAAAAAAAAGAAATGTAAGAATCCTTTCCTGAATGTATACTGCAATTAAAAGGTAATGAGGTAATGAGGGAGGGGCTGGCGGGGGACAATCCTTGTACAAGGGTTGTTGTATAAGGATGAAGATGACCTGACTGCATCTCATTTCTTAGATGGGTGCCAGCTCTGGCAGGAGCCCCATCCCTCCCCTCTGTTTGCTCTGTGTTGGAACTACATGGCCTTGTTGCCCTGCTGATGGTTTGACAGCACAGTGTGCGTTCCTCTCCTGATAATCCAAAGAAGGGCCCCAAATCTATGATGTTTTTTCCAACCTTGCTGTACATAGGCTGGCTCCTGGAGAATGATTTCTTTAGTCTCTTGAATGCAAGTAGAACCGTCTGATGGAGACTCAGGAACTCCTGGTGCTCCAGCAGGTCACTTCTCCACCTGACAGCACCAATGCCACTTCCTTCTTGCGTGAAACAAAACCACAAAGTTACAACTTACTTGTTTGTGCAATGACTTTTCCAGCTTAGCAGCTGCTTTGTTTGCGTGCAGACTGTGTGCGACTGACAAGTTGTTATTTTCAATCTATCCTCAGTGTGAGTTAGGTTCACGCCTTCCTTGCAACTGCTTATTCTGAGCCTCCTGCCAGAAGAGCAGCTTGGCCCCAGGGAGCAGAGGCATGGGGGCTTTGCTCACATTCTGCACAGGAGAGCTCTCATGGTGAACTTGGAATATCCCTCTTCTTCCTAAGGAAAAATTGGAATGAACACCTCAAAAAATTCAGTGTTGGTCTGTGAAAGTTTTCCTTTTGGTCCATTTCTTTTTAATAGCAGCTATGGTCTGTGACAGAACACAGAGCCTGTCACAAGAAAAAGCGCCATACGTTTCACCACAAAACATTATGCCCATTTTCTTACAACAGCGAAAGAACTCTCCCACTCTGACTTCCCCGAGCAGCCAGGAGGCTCTGCCCCACTCACCACACCTGTAACTGCAGCAGCATCACTGCACAGAGATACACCCCAAGTGCATCCAGCCTGGGGCGCTGAAGGTTTAAATCTATCAATTCACAACTTGGACCTTTTTAAACATGTAAGCTTGCTCAACACTGGGCACTCCTGTTATTTTGGTGCGGCTCTATTTGAGTCTGTTTGCACCGAGGGGAAAGAAAGGCATTTGGGAAAATATAGCTAACAGCCTAAGAAATACTAATTTAATCATAAGGAAAGTTTGTCACAACCTGTATTCCCTCCCCAACGCACACATTTAAAGCATATTAAATATCATTCTGCCATTTTGAAACACTTACTCCCCTCAGATGCTAATTAAAAAAAAAAAAAACCAACAAAACTAACTTGCTTTTTGCATAAGTGGGTAGAAATTATCCAGAACTGCAGAACAGAGCACTGGAAGGAAGGGTACAATCTGCAGCAGTTGAGTTCAGTCCCTGGCTGTGGAGGGCAGCGCTCCCGGCCCCGCAGAACCCCCAGCAGCACAGCCGGCAGCGCTCCCCCCCACACTGCGTGCTGGGACACAGCCTGCCTGCACAGCACCCAGAGCCAGACCTGTTCTGCAGGAGCACTGCCGCCGTGCGCCAGCATTAATCATAGCAGGGAAAGGCCTATTAACTGCGTTAGGACTACAGCTTAGTTGAAACAACTCCAAAACTTTTTTTTTTTTTTTAATCTGTGAAGTGTTACTGTAACACAATAACTGCTATTGAACCTAAGGGACAGCAGGTTTCAGTGGCCAGAGCAGCCAGTGGTCTGAGTGTGTTCAGAGCATGCTTCAGCTGTGCTTGGACTCAGAGGGTAGTGGGCTGAGGCTGCAGGCACAGCCCAGCGCTAGAAAACATCGCAGGGTTCAGAGACAGGTAAGTCCGGAGTGTGCTTGCAGGTTGTGGTGTTTGACACCTGCACAGCTGCCAACACACAGCATGGCACCTCTGCACATGCTGTGCATTCAGGAGCAGGAGCCTTTGCACCCTGAAGCTCAGCAGGAGCACTGCTGCACATCACAGCTACTGACCTCACCTCTGCTCCTTCACATCCCTTCCCATCTCAAGACCTCCTGCATTCACCTCCTGTAGACCGTGGCCAGCAACCTTTAAAAAAAAAATGCACATAGGTTCATCACTCAGCAAAGTGACACTGAACAGAAGGAGTGAAGCCCCTGGATTATTTCACAACGAATTCCTTGGTCTTCACCACTTGAAGTTCCCTATTTGGCAATGGCTCACCAAGTGGCTAGAAAGGAAGAGCGGGTTTGTGTCGCACAGCTCAGTGCGGTCAGCAGAAAGAGCAACCATTCACCATTTCTGAAAGAACTCCAGATCTCCAGCTGGTCACAGCCAAGGGCCATAAGGCCACAACACGGTGCTTTTGATGTGTTCATCGGCAACAGACATAAACATGACGTGTTCACTAAACAACACTACTTCTATGGAGTCAGAGCAACCAGGACTATTTTATGATGCAAGCAGAGCATTTGTTCTCCTGCAGGCTTCACCTACAGTAAAAGAAAGGATTCTGTGGGTAATTTAAATCCTGCATGAATATAAAGTCATTTTGTGATCATTATTAATATGTTTGTGGTCTATCCATATAAAACTTAATGATTAATGATTTAATTCTGAAGCTGCTAACAACAGATGGTTTGAAGCAACTCCATCGTTTGGCAGAGCACAGCTCTGACTGACCCAGAGCTCTGGAATGAAGACGTTTCCTTCTTGCAGGTTTTAAGGCTTCTGAACACCACAGCAATCTACAATTTTAAGGAACAAATACATGAACAAATTTAATGAGGCTGTGTGCAGGATCAATGTACCCTGTAACCAGAACAGAAGTCAGGCTAACAAAGAGCCAGTGTTTCCAGAGCACAAATTGGCAGAAAGTCAGGTAAAGAAGTAGAAATGGCAGCAGAAGAATCTAATGAACACAAGTTGTAAACAAAAATGATGCCAAGGATGAATTTTAATACAAATTTCATTCTGCTTACTCCATTGTCACTGATACAAGATCCATAAGAAAAATATAAGTGTCATTTTGTCCACTGAAAAGAGCTGATTTTTTTCTCTTTTTTGCAATACTTGTGATAAAGCTTAATAAATGACTTAGGTTGTTACAACTGCTGGCAGCATTCAGATCACCTGTATTTTAAAGAGTCTCTATCATCAAAATTCAGATTTAACTGGAAGAAATCACTGCTGTAGCAAGGTTATTCAGGTGGCACTTGTTTGTCAACTGCTGCCTGCAAAGCAGCGACGTCGGAGGTATATGGATATCCAGTGCTGAAGCCTTCTACTTTCATTTTTAATTAATGAATCAATCTGGCTAATAGCCTGCCCTCTTCTCGCTATGAAGAATTGGATGTTATCTTATATGCTGCGGTGTTAAATCAGAATGATGACTGATCAGCGTGGGACATTCAGCATCACCTGAAGCTTACTCCTTTTGGCTGGACAAGGAGCCAAATGACTTGGCGCTGCCTTGGCCTTCTGCCATGAAAGCCTCTATTTCTTCCACAGTACGTGGGACGCACGTCAGCAACTCCATCCCGCTGGCTGTCACCGCAATATCATCTTCAATGCGGACCTGTCACAGAGAACATGCAGTTACCAATGAGGTATTCCAGCTGGGGACGAGAAGCACTTCGGGCAGTGATGGCCATGGAGCAACTGGCGTGTTTCCAACTGAGTTGGTGATACAAGAGCAGAACACAGAGCAAGCACCAGAACCTCAGGAGGCAGTGGCCTGCAAGTGAGTTTGGTGGTGCTCCTGCAGGTGCCCAGGAGTGGGTGAGTGAGGCTGCACAGTCCCTGTGCATCCCCCCTCTCTGATACCAGGAGCAGGAAAAGGCACGTTGCCCCAGGCTTTGCCTGTACCCTTGCCAGTGCCCAGCTTGCTGGGACAGCAGTGCCTGCTGACGCCTGAGGTGCCCGCTCTTGCAGCAGTCCTGGTGCTGAGCTGCAGTTTGCTGCTGTGTGCAGACAAATCACATCTTCTCTAGATACAGTACACTTTCAAAGGAGGAACTGCAACACGAAGTAGCTTGTAGCTGATATTCAAACATTGAATTTTGAGCTGATAAGAAATTCCTGCACAGGTCAGAATTCCTTTTAAAGGACAATCACTGTTTAAATCATGCAAGGAAAAAGCAGATCCTCTCAGTTTTCCAGCTCTTGTTCTGTTGAAATGAAAAGTATGTTCCATTTCTGTTTGACTCTAATCTCCCTTAGCCAGTAAATGTGCCTACATAGTCATTTCCCATTATCTTATCAGAAAAATGTTGCTAAGTCACTAAGCTGCAATAAAAGCAATTTTAGTAAGGTGTAAATCCAAGAGAACACACACTCCGGGGACTCCCATCTTACAGTTGTTTTAATTGTTTCTGACCTCTTGACATTTCCAACTAAAAATAAAGTTGGATAACATTTGTACTTCTGATTGCAAAATAATCCATTTGTTCAAACAGAATGAGTCATCTACTCCTTATTAAACTGTTTAATGATGTCGTTGCCAAATTATTTCTTTTAGCTGGTATCAAGTTAAGTGTATTATAAAGCAGAATTAAATAAATCAACTCCAAGTTCACACACTGGGTTTGGACAGCTGTACATCTGGAAGCTGCACGTGCTGTGTCTGACGGGCCCATGCTGGGTGTTACAGGGGATGCAAGCCACACAGCAAACAGATCCGGGCACTTCAACAGCTTTTACGTGGGTGGTTTTGCCTCTTAGAGATGGAATTCCCCCTTGAATCTGCTATAGAGACATTTCAACCACAGTTTGTCTGCTTTGCAACTGAGATTAACAAAAAACCCGGTGTTGCTCTTTTTTTTTTTTTTGCAGTTGAGCATCTTATTCTTTCAGCTGGACTTGGGCACTCCTCGGGAGCAGTGACTGCCCTGAGAACAGAGAAGACAGGAGCCAGAGAGCACAGGGAACAGCCTGCGGACAACTGGACTGTCAGTAGTGTCCTGTGTGTGCAATGAGAAAATTGGGATGGAAATGAGCAGGAAAATGGAATGAGGGTGAGAAAAGGAGCTGGGGAAGGCAAGATACGATCAGGAGAGACAGGGCAGACAGATAATGGCTGCAGAGGTAGAGTTTGGAACAGTTGGAACCTGGAAATGGGCAATTCTATGAGAGGAAAATGGAGCAAAATGGGATGAGGCAGGCTCAGGAGCACAGAGAGAGGGATTCTGTCAGAGGTGAAAGATCCTGAATGAGCGAAGAATGATGAGTGCTGGGGCCAGATGCATCTAAAGCCAGTGAGTGGCACCAGCACCAGACAGAGTATGGAAAGCTGTCAGGAGCCCATTGAATGGTGCTGCAGAGGGCCAGGGCAGCAGAGCCATTCCCACACAACCCCTCTTCACCCTCAGAACTCCAGGACCCAGCTGCCCTCTGCATGCAGGAGTCCTACGTAAGGTGTATGCTTACACTAACAGTGAAGAAAGACTGCCCAGCCTCAGTGCGCATTATCTCTCTGGTTAAAGACAACAGAAGCGCAGAGGAACACAGGCTCCCAAGAGGGGAAAAAATGTGTACATCTGCTCCTTTTGTTCACACTCTGTACATCACACTGAGCTTAAATTCAGCTGCAGCAAGCAGCAGCATCAGAGGACCTGTGAAACCTTCCCTCCAGGAGAGCCTGGCTTGCTCTTGTCCTTGGTCCAAACGGACAAAAGATGCTGGCTCTGGCTGGCAGAGTTTACCAACTTGGGATTGCCTTTCCCAGCAAGGGACGGTTATGAAACTTGCTCTCAGAGCTGTCCTTGTTTTCAGGCTCTTTGTTCCACAGTGCTGCTTGGTTCAGGGCTACAGCAAGGCCTGCAACCAGACGTGGCTTAAAGGAGCAGCGAGTCGAGGTGTGAGGCCATGCTGCATTACAGCTCCCAGGGGCTCCTCGCAAGCTTTTCCCCCCACACATGGCTTTTGCAGTGCGAGATGGCAATTTCACAAAGCTATCCTGCACAGGCCAAGTGCCCAGGAACATCAGGACCCTCAAATGCCTTTATCTTATCACGGGCAGTGGCACGACCTATTTAGATAGATTTGATTGCACAACCACTGAACGCCAGCAGCAGATCATCATGTGGCTTGACTCAATGGACCCAAATTGGTCCCAAAGCAGGGCTGTAAAGGCATGGCCAAGGACAGCACACGAGTTAACACCGCACTGCTGTCAGCTACATACACAGCCTCGCACTTTGTCCTGACTAACTGATACACTCATGCTCCCCAGAGCCTTTTGTGTTATCTTCCAAGCAAAGGGGGTTGTAGCACTCATTCATTTCTTTTGGATGATGATATATAAAAAAGGCTTTTGAGATTCAAGAAAAGATTTTGGACAATTAAACAGCCCAGATTTGGTCGATGACAGATCCCAGATGTGATTAAAAAAGACCACTGGTGACACGTCTCCAATTTTTAATCTATTGAGATTTGTTTGATAACGGCTATGGAAAGCAGCAACAGAATTGCTACAAAATCCTGGAGCAGGAAACCTATGGGAAAGCAGGACAGGATGTGTGCCACACAAGGTAAATCAGCACATGATTTACATAGGCCAACTGGAGCATCCATACATCAGTTTTTATAGCTGCTTTACTACTGGGGCAGATGCATGCGGACAAAGGGGACTGACTTTGACTCAGCCATCAGCTCACCAATAATTTTTAATAAGCAAACTTAGGACAAGCAGAATTTGACTTCCATGCTTCATGGGACTGATTAGGAAATAGATCTATTCTTACACTAAAATCAGAGAGAGGTGGGTACACTGCAGGACTGGGAAAGAGCATCTGCCACTTTCCTCTTCCCACATTATACAAAGCCTTCCTACAGGGGCTGATGGGCTCTGTGCTGTGTAGGGACTCTTTCTTACCCCATGCTGCCAGTCTCCTTCCTCTTACAAGCAAATTCTCATGTCAGGAACACTTTACTTTAAAGCTCTATGTATAAACATTTTATAAAAGAGGATCAAGATTTGTAGGGTGAGGCTATGCATTTCATTAGATCAACTGATGTTAATGGAAAAAGAAGCTTCAGGCACACATTCCCTTCATCAAGCCTCAAAAAGAACCAATAAAATATAAGCTAAATACAGGTTAGTAACAATTGCTCTTAGTTTAACCTGATTATGTTAATTAGGCAACTGAAGCAAAAAGGGTTAAAGAAGATTTACAAGCAACCAGTCACTGTTCTGGGGCAGCCTACAACCATTACTTCTCAGAACTTTAAAGAAAGTGACATGTTCCATTAGGACAACTGCTTTCCTGTGAAAACCTTTCCAGGATATGTTGAGTTGTGTTACTACTGTTGCATGATGTGAGATGTTAAAAAGTAGATGAGCATGCTTAGCAGTCAGTGAGCATTTTCTCTAAGTCCCATAAAGTTTTCACAAATAAGGTGCAGTGCTGGTTCTACAAATCCTAGGGAAAAAAATAAAACCTGAAAAGAGGCTGAATATTTAGGGCCAAGCACTGAACATTTTCACTGGGTCTTTGAGAAAACATCATATGGACGGCACGAATCAGTAATCAGCTTATGAAGAGTGGACATTTCAAACCCCAAAGAGCTGTGTTTAGAGCTGGTGCTTCCCCTTCCCTCAGGACCCACACGCTTTCCCTGAGCCATAAGCAAAGCCACATGCAAATACCTTGTCTTGCAAGGCTCTGTGTTCTCAGCAGAGCAATGCTCACAGAGCACCGGTGCAGCCCCACAGCACTCATGACCTTGGTGAACTGGACTCAGTTTTACAGATTGAGAACTGGTGGATATGTGACAGAGAGACTTCACAGGATCACAGGATTGTAGGGGTCGAAACCCCCCTGCTAAAGCAGGTTCCCTACAGTGGGTTCCCAGAACAGAACAGCTCTAGTCTGGGATGAGGGCAGGCTGCAAGACTGCCAAGTAGCAGTTACAGTTGTGTAGTGTGGGCATCTGTGGTGCATGCAGGCATGGGGCTGGGCACAACCTGTGCTGACTGCGTGCAGTTGTGCTGGTGTCACCACGCTGGTACCACCAGGAATCCAGGTTCAGAAGAAAAACCTCTCACTTTCTCCATTCTTTCTTGCTCTTGAAGGTTTCATAACCTTCTTACCTCCAGCATTGGACAGCCCAAATTACAATAAATGGCTGCAGTCTTCTCTGTGCAGAGACTTGTCACACTCAAGAAAATTATCCCAAACCAAAAAGACATGAATTCAAGGTGAATTCATTAAACTCCTCAAATCCCTGTGCGGGTATTCTTACTCAGAATTACAATGGTGTTACTTTGGTTCATATAAGTTCATTTTTGAAGTGAATTAAATCAAGCCAAATTAAGAACGCTTTAATTAGTGCTGAGCTCTGCAGAGGAAAGCAGACTAGTTATTTCCTTTTTTTAGAATGTAGGTTTTTTTAAACCTAAAGGAAGACTGGACACGGCTGTAGCGAGCTCTTTGGCTAGAACTGATACCAGTATTACCCCCAGTTCTGCTATGTCAGTAACACTGGGACTCATGAGATCTTCTTTAATCGTGCAGAGAGAAAATTTTCTGATGTGCTTGAGAGAGAAATACTCATTCTGGACAAGCCAGAATGAACCTGCACATGGATAACTAAGCACTCTGAACAGCAAATTGCATTTATACTGCATTACAGTTCAGCTTTTGTTAGAATTTAGAAATATTAAGATATGTTTCTGTCTCAGATTTTATTTCCATTCTTCTCCTGGACAAAATCAAGTGACAACATCTGGCTCAGGGATGTGTGTATTATTTCTTTCTCTCTCTCTAAGTAAAATGTATTGTTCACAGGGGGATCGGAGATTTAGATTTTTGCTCAATCGTTTTTGGGCAGCTCCCCCTTGTAGCAAAGTTTGTTGGCTCACTCTCCTCACAAGTCAACATTACAGGAAGCTAAGCAAAAACAGGGAAGAAAGTTAGGCTTTGTTTGGAATCTCTGGAATAGAAGTGCCCAATTCAGCAACTCATGCCAAGGTAGAGACCCTGTGCTGCCATTCCTGCTGCATGCGAACACACAGCAGGTGAACCACGTGCATGCCTCAAGCCAGCAGAGCTGGAGGAGGCATTCACAGCAAACCATGGGAGAACATGGGCTTCACTGAACATTTCCAGAGAAAGGTCACCAGGAGTGAATTGAACTGCCCCCAGATCTCCCTCAGAGTGTTCGCAAGAACAGTGAAAACAGCTAAACCTGTTTCCTTGTGGTGTTAAGCTACATGAGTGCGCTACAGTATTCCTTCAGAATATGCTTCAGTGTGTGGTGCCACATACAATGTGTTCAAAGTTAGAAAAGGCAGAGTTAACTACTTTTCATTCATCAGAATCTCAGTTGGCTGGCGGGCAAGTCTTGATAAAGAAACAACATAGAGACAGATAACGTCCCAAACCTCAGCAATGAATTAAACAGCAGACAGGGTAAAGTCCCAGGTCTCTTGATAAGATTGCACACACCAGATAGTGAGCTTCCAGAGATGGTTGCCCAGGCCCTGGCTGACTCATGCGGCTGGTAATGGCACACACAACTTTTCGGTCTGGGCTGGTGGTTTAAAGCCAGCTCAGACCAAGAACAGTACAGTAATTACCCTCTCATGGATGGTATACAGTGATAAATTAGTTGATGGCAGCAACAGACAATTCCTAATGAGTGACTTCTCATACCAGAAAATCACCGCCGTTGCCAGTGATTGTTAGCTGTGTTGAGACTTAGCAGAAAAGCCAAGAGAAGGATGGGGCATTGCAGCTGCCTGCTTTATCTTCCCTGTGCATGAATACGGAAGCTCAGAGAACAATGCAGCACCCTTCAAATGCTTGCTCTGCTAAAATGAAAACCTACTGGAAGCACTGCAACTGCTACATATTCTGCTAGGGTGGTGGCTTTGAATGGGAAATGCCCCAGAGAGCATGGAGAAACAAGGCCTTTTTATTTACACAGCAGCTGTCTGAGTGGAAACAATCTTCAGATCACAGCTAACCCCTGAGTCAGCCAACCTTTTCTGTGCACACGCTGCTACGTAAGTCCTGCAATGTGATACCTTGAGCAAGAGACCTAGTGAAGACCACTGGCCATTCTGTTGGAAAACAGAAGAGGTTTTAAATTCATTAGTTTCAGGCCATTCTGGCAATAACTCAGAAATAGCAATTATTGCTCTTTTTCTCTAACACCTCCCTGACTAGAACAGCACAAGGCTCTCCAGCCCTGCGAGGGAGCACCCAACCACTGTTGCAGGAAGCTAACTCTGGAATACGAATCTCAGTCACACTTTATAACATACACATTTCCCAAGGCAAAACACTTACCTGGTATGCAACTTCACAGCGTTGACTGAAGGTATTTCAGCCAATGGAAAAATACAAGGTCTCTTGTTCATTAGATATCACAAGTATAAAACTTCATTTTAAAATAGCAAAAGAAGACTGGTTTGTCTACAGGACAAAATGGCCTGAGGTGCTGTTTCAGGTACAGCCGTCCCATAAAATACACTATAAATTCCAAAAGATTTCTTCTCAAGTACATAGCAAAGACAAACAGAAAACCATCCAGTTGAACACTACTCACCCCACCAAATCCTCTGAAACGCTGCAGGACATCGTTGTTGATGAAGCAGGACTGTGCGGGATCACGGAGTGCTTGGTCCAAGAGGTGGTTGATGAAGTAGATCCCTGGCTCGATGGTCAGCACCATGCCCTGCTCCAGGTTCCGGGCAGTGCGCAAGCTTCGCAGCCCTGGCAGGTCAATGCGTTCCACCCCCTGTAGAAAGAAGCCCACCTCAATGGACAGAAATACTGACTGTGGGTAACCTCTTATCGAGACCCTCCTATGCTGACTATTCTGTCAGACATCCGAAATAACAGTTTTGGGGGATTGAAATTGTGCTACACAATCAACTCTCATAACTCACTCATTTTGCTTTCATAGACAGTGATTATCAACTCAACAAACCAAACTGCTTTTGCACTGCAGAGGTTCTGGCTTCATGATCTGCTTGGTACTGTCACACTATCTTTGGAAAAGTACCACTTTAGAAGACTAAGTAATTACTTACTTTGCTAATTACAATTAGCAAATACAAATTTCTTTCTATACCTTACCTTGAAAAATATATTTTGAGCAAAATGCAATTCTTAAAATGCACCCTCCATATCGTGGCTGAAACAGCTGAACTATGTAACAGAGAGCAGTTTCCCCAAGAAAATGCAAATGTTCATTCTCACTGTATGCTACTAAAATTATACAGTTATGATCTTGATTCAGGAGCAATGAGTCTACACATGACCTCATAAAAGCAGCCCATTTAAAACTACGCTTTTGTCAGATTGAAACTTTCAGGCAATGTAGTTTTTAATAATATCATTCAGCACCAAGTTAAAACAAGTCCCAACTAGCAAAACATTTTCTTCTTCCCCAAAGCTGGTAAAGTAAAATGATATATGAGGACGTGCTAGTCAAGGAATTAGAAACATTGCAAGGACTAGTTCAGGATATTAATTTTCTTCCCCCAAATGTGAATGTGCCAGCTATTGCAACATCTGAAAAAAAAAACAAAAACATCTCAATCCCATTAGTTTTTTGAAAATCCATAGCAAATTTGCAACCGTAGCAAAATCAACAAATATGATGACCAACAGATAGTCCACAGGCCTGCAGCTCACAAAAATGTACACATGCTGACCTCCACTCCTGGAACTTTTTCCAGATTAGCCAGGCAGAAGTTAATGGCTTTGCTAGACAAAGGCTATATTTATTTAATCTCCAGGTAGCTTTCTCATGTCCGTTACCTGGCCATTTGCAGCCATGACCTGGTCATGGCCATTTTCCTTGTTGGTAGGAAAGTGACTCTTTCCAGAAGCACCAGCACAGCACCTGGTACCAGTAGGAAGCAACATCCCCTTGCTGGGAGGCTAAGAACGCTGCCTGGGCACTGCCCTCTGCTCCTGGCATGGCTGTGCTCCCATGTCTCTTCCACATCAATAGCAAAAGTTCCATGGGGACACAGGAGAGGCAGGGTCCTGAGTATTAGCCAGGTTTTAATCTTTCTGAATCACCTCTTCAAGGTGCATATAACCCCAGAGCACTGTTTGCTCCTGAGCTCCACTTTCAGAGAAATACCACTTGCAATAGCCACTCAGCAGTGTTTGTTTTGTTCTCACCGGTTGCCCAAGCAATAACGAGGTTCCTTTTTTCCCTTAGCAGAGCTTATTCTGTCCCAATGCATGGCATCTCAGAGGAGCCAAGACTTTCAGTGCTAACCAGCAGGGATGTCTGCACGTGCCTCCCCTTGAGAGATACAGAGCACATGCAATTCTCAGTGCCCTTGCAAGCCAGGCCCATGCAAATCAACAAATGTATTCTAACAGTTTTCACTGGCTATTTCATGCATTTCATATGCTTGATCTGCATTTTGCTTTTTACATTAAAATAAGAAAGTATGATTTTGTTGTACTGAGGAAACGAAAATACTCAGATATTAAGCACAGAACTTTGCTTTTGGGTTCTTACCAGAAATCAAAGAGAATTAATATATTTCTGAACTTGAAACAATCACTGTACAGAAGCAGAGCCATTTTTTTCTTGCTGCTGCCCCATGGGGTTTGGCACCTCACACATTCATTGTAATGCATAAAGGAAATGAGGGCATCTAATCTTGTGGATTAATCTCTCCATGAGCTATAAACAATTAGATTAGTGTCTGGACCTTTTGGTGCGTTGCCAACTATCTATCAGCTGCTTTACAACAAACAGCTCGTATTTGGCTTTTAACTGTACTTCCCTTCAATTCTGCTTGTAAATGCCTTTTCTTAGGCAGTCAATCTAAGACAGATGCTAGAAGGATGAATGCACAGTGAGAAAAAAAATTGCGAACACCATCTGAAGGCACTGCTGGCATGGCGTGTGCATTTTTGACCTTTTCTTAAAACAAATGAGGCTTACCACCAGGTATGGTGGTCATACCTGGATGTCTTCAGATACCTCCATGACTACTGACTGAAGCAATGTGCAGATGTGTCCATGCTGCCCACAGTGTCATCCTGCAGGAAGCCAACAGCACACTTACTGCCTCTGAGCAGTGCCAGGGCAGCAGTGTGGGCAGCCCCAGAGGAACAGGCTGCCTGGGCTGGCAGCAGCAGGGGAAGTAGCCCCGGCCCTGTTCACCCAAAAATACAATTTCAACTTCTCTAGAATCCACAAGCTCGTTCTGATATTCTTTCAATGCAAGCAACGCCATGTGGCGTCAAACTCCTGGTTTCATCTCCATATCCTTGAATTCTGTGGGCACTGAAGTCATTCTGTGAATAGCACCAGCTACAACTCCCATGAAAGCATCTTGAAAAGTCTTTGGGAAAAGATGACTGCTCTGAAGGCAGGACACGGATGGGTGGGCTCATGGCTCTCTCTCTCTTAGCAGAGGCCTGCACGGTGCTTGCTCAGGTACAAAATGGAAGAGGAGCAGAGAGCAGCCCCAGAATGCCTGGTAGTGAGGCTGAAGGAAAACCCACACTGCAAAGGGGCAAGAGCAGGATGGGGAGGGTTCACAAGTGGAAGGGATGGCAACATCCTTCTTCTGATGATTAAAACATACACTGAGCTAAGGCTGCAGCATCCCCTGTGACATCTAATGTTGGAGGCACTCATAACTATCTCAGTAGGTATAACTCCATCATGTTGGCTTTGTCAGTTTCTAAAACCAAGACATCTGAGGATTCGTTGAAGGACTGCGATCCATTTCTCCCCAAACTGAAGGTGACAGGTCTGGAACAAGGACATCATCGCTTTCTATTCCTGTGTAAGCAAAAGAGCTGGGAAGCCTTACGCTGCCATCTGTCAATATCAATCCTCTGCCATGAGCTGATTTTCTTCTGTGTAAGGAGAAAACATCCCTTTATTTTGCAACTAGACAACCAATGTCTTGTTTCCAACAATAACTATGGTGTTGTTTTGGATTTAGATGAAGAGAAGAGTAAAGGGCTGAACACTGGTGTAGCTGCAGAGAGGCTCCCTGGCTCTGCCACTGCTCTGTCCTCGAAGTCCGGCTATGCATCAGAACCCAGTGTTGTACACTTATGTGCTCATAGCAGAGAAAATAATCAGAGAAAACTAGAAAATAGTAACACCTAGGCATCTAAAAGGAGACTTCTAGTGATATTTTGGGAAAAATTGCTTTTCAAAGAACTATTTTCCTGTATATTCCAGCAACAAACTATATCCAAAACCGTTGTCTAAGAGTGATATTATTTGGAGGTTCTGTTCATATTTTAAAATTGAGACACTCCCACAGTAAGCACAGATGTATGACACTGTCATTTGTGACTGTACTCCTGCCAAGAACATCAGATTCCAATTAATGGTTCATATAAGGTAACAAAGAACAGCATGTCTAGGCAATAAGGACTGCCAAGGGAACAAGAGAATTATTATGTAAACTGATTTCATTACTATGTAAGCAAATAAAAGTTCAAATTAAGTTAAGTGCTGAGAAATATAAAATATAGATCTATTTTTGGAATAAGGAGGGAACCAGGAAGTACATGAGCATGCCTGTCCCTCAGGAAAGTGGTTATGGAAGACCAGAAGTTGTAACATCCCCAGATGAATAACTGCTGGCTTTTAAGCAACTTGGTGGTACGTGTTGCTCCTTCCATGGGAGAAGTGCAGTGTGCAATGTCTGGTCCCACAGGCACTGGCTTCCAGGCACAGTGGGATGCTGGAAGCTCGAGGCCCTTTTGGGTGAGACTGACCTTGGATCTGTATTCAGATCGGGTCAGAAGGAAAATGTGATGATGTCTCTGCTGGATGGTCATCGCCCATGGAGCCAACACACCACTGGGGACATGCAAGCACAGAGATGCTATCACCCTGCCTCCCGAAACCAGGGCTGCAATGCTTGGTTGGCATAACCAGAAGCTTTCTCTTGCCAGCTATAGCAGCCAAACATGGCTGCAGCAGAGACCCCCACAGCTGCTCATAACTACAAATACTGAACAGCACAAAACTATTTTCTGGTGCTTTTCTCCAGTTAAATCATCACAGAACTCAGAGCTTGACAATCAGACTGTCCTATTTGGACCACGTCTGAAACAGCTAAGTCCTAACCATTTCACCAACACCAACAAATTCAATCAAGTATTCAAATTTGACAGAATACGGATCTCGTATTGAGATTATATAAAATCAACACTGAGGCAAAATCTCAGCTCTTTCACTCTTCCCCACTCTCCCACTGTGTATACCCAAAATCTAATTAGCTCATTCTTGTAAAAAGAATGGAGTCCTATGTCCTGAATTCCATTTCATTTGTCTCCTGGTCCCTTCCCTCTCTGCCCTTGTTTCTCTAGATGAGTGCTGCTAATGAAGATTACTTTATGCAGCCTATCCTGCTTTTCCCCAGCAGCCCCAGCTGCCTACAGCCACCTGAAGGAACTGCTAGTCAGTTGTGCCTTTGAAATCAGCAGCAGGTTACACCAAAATGCGCCCCAAGCATCACAAACCACTTGTGACATTTGCAAGTCGAAGCTTCCACTTCTGCAGGAGAATCAAATTACCAGCTGGAGCATGGGGACACAGCTCAAAGTTAATATTGGGGGAATGGAAGGCAAATGGTATCAACTGGCTATTTCCACTTGGAATTTTTTTTGTTCCTTTTCTAGGTATTAACTATGGTATCAGGTTTAAACTGCCTAACAAATCTCCTGCTACTGCAAGCAATGAGGAAGAAGCACTTGTCATTTACTTGAGGTAACTCTGCCTGCTCTGAATTTCAGTCCACTGCTGTAGCATCGTTCTGTGCATAATTTCACCTCTCATTTTTACTGCTTGATCCTCAGATGTCACCAAGCTCTGTTGCGATCATAATGGAAATAATACAACATACAGATTATACTTTTTTCTTTTTCTTAAAATCTAAGAGAATAATAGAGATAGAAAATCACCAAGTTGACAACTACAACATAAATCTGGAAGATGAGCAGAATGTTTGGACAGATAACTCACAGGAAATGAGATAAAGAACTGCAAAAGTCACCAGCAATATTGTTTTAGGATGAGACCAAAGGCAAGCACTGTTTTGGACAGGTTTTCCTATGACACGCAAAATACATACAGGCTATAGCCTTAACTGGAAGGCCTTTTTCTTTCATGAATCTTTGGATACTTGGAATACTTGGATATTAATAGAAATTGCATAGCACAAAAGCCTGAAATATATGGCACGTTTTCTACCTTCCTTTTACATATAGTTGAAACCAGAACTATATTATCTTGGTTTTGTACTCCTACTGCGCCTAGAATGAACTGTTCAAAAAAACCACCATCTCTGTTGGTCTCTGCTACACTTTCAGAAAGATCTGGACAATAAATATCAGATAAAAACTCTGTTAGCAGACACAATATTTTGCAACAAACTTCAATAAGTACAACAAACATAACCAAGTACTTCCTTCAGAAAAAAAATCTAACCAAATTGAATGAAATCCAGTCCAAGCAACAGAAAACCCAAGCCTGTGACACTTTCTCAGAGGAAAAGAGAATCCTGTGGGATGACAGCAGGGTGTGCAGCACAGCACTGCACCTGAGCCTGCCCCCGCTCTGCCCCCACTAAGTCCTTGGTTTCCATGAGCACCAGTTCTGGCAGGGAAAAGCTGCTGGGACCGGAGCACACCTTTTCTGAGCACATGTAAGATGCCACGGCAGGGATAAGAAGAGCCATGAACCTCTTGGGGCTTTAAGACCCCACAGAACCTTTTGCGCCACAGGAACTTCTAACAGTCGTTTTACCCAACACCACCAAGAAGCAGCAGGGTTCCCTGTGCTGTTCTGCACTGTGCTGCAGAACTGAAAGCCTTTCTGGCTTGGTGTGTGCCTGCGCCCTGCTGCTCAGCAGCACACACAGCCACAGGGCCTTGCTGTGAAGGAACACAAGTGATTCAAGGGGGACCCCCAAAGAAAAATGTTTCTCAGAGATTTTCTGAAGGTGTAGACAATCAATTACATGAAAAAAGAAAACACAAAAAAACCCTTTCACTGTAACAGGTAAAAAGCCCTTCTTCTCCCTGCTCATTTATGTCCTACCATGCAGACTGAATCCCATTTGCAGGTCCTGGATACACTACGCTCCAGCAAGGCGTTACAGGGTAATGACCAAGGGAGGCACTTCACATTGCTGGAGTTCTCCACAACAGCTTTAGCTCTGTGGTAAATGCACCTCATCTCCTGCTTCTTAAAGGTAAAAACAGTAATGTTTTTGTAAGTCATTTGCAGTGCTAACCACAAAAGAATGAAATCTGCTTCAGCGTAAAGCAGGTTACACTAGGAACGTATAGATACGTTAGGAACGAGAAAGGGAACAAGGTTACTCCTGTGTTCTCCAGAAGTTCTGGAGACCTAAATCCTCAGCTGGTGACCTAGGAGCAGGCAGAAAGCCTCCTGCTTGAGCCAGGCAGAACTCACACACCTCTCTGACCAGTAAGGGTGCTCCCAAGCATGCACGGGAACAGCGGGCACGGATCACTCCAGGATCAAACCAAACCACTAACCTGAATTTGCTGATGCATGACAGTAATGAAAGGATCGGCTTTTCATGAGAATAGAGAAGTGAATTAAAATTTTAAACTAAGGTAAATCTTATAATTTTAAAAGACAAAACGAAATGAAACTCTTTATTCACAAGATGGTAAAATCACAGCAGTTATTAACCTAACTTAAATTAACTGCTTATTATTATAGAAAGTCATCAAATGTACTTAGCATTCTTTAGAGCCCGACACTCAATTAATATAACATGAAATTGAATCAACTCAAGCATCTAGAGACACAAAACCTAGATTTAAATGAAAACTTCAGCCGCATCCACCTCAGGGTCTGAAAATTTGAGATCACCTACCCCATTTTCTCAATTGCACCACGCACAAACCCTCATTTATATCCCGTATCGTATTTACCCAGAAACAAATGAAAGTGTGGGAAAACCACCTCCATGATTAAATTTTACAGTGGAAGCTAAGCCCAGTGGGCTTTGCACCCTTTGAAGCTAGCTCTGCCTGACTGAAGGCCAGATCTTCAGAAATGATTAGTACCACTGGGGCCGCACTGCCAGAGCTGCTCACGTTTAGTCAGACCCTTAAAAGAAGCAGTAAAGCAGTTTTCAAAGTAGCATTCAGCGCTCCGCTCCCCCGCTAGGAATACAGCAGCACGCTACAGGAGGCTGGATCCTCCAAGGAGCTCTTGACTGCTGAGCACTTCTCAAAATCAGGATGTTTCCTTACTGGCTTCTATGGAAGACGCCGATGATTACATTCTTCTGAAAATCCTGTCCTAAACACAGTCACTGAGTTCCATTTATGGCTGGCCAACACCCATAACTCCTTATTATGGCAATAAAAGATAGGAAATGTTTGATTTTCTAATGTTCAAGAATATCCTATACGGAAAACGTGCAAACTCTTCAGTGTTCATCAAAGAGGAAGAAAGCGCTCATTCGATGCTGCATGTGAAAGCAGTTTACTGGAAAAGATGAAAACTTATTATTGCCAATTTTGAAAAAAAAACTTTGGCTACTAATGAATAACTAATCTAAGCTAACAATGTCTGGAAATAGTTTTTTTGGAACACGCAAAACTTTGTGACGGATAAAAATTAGGAAATTAAAGCTTATTGTACTATTCCAAATGTAACTGTTTACACTTGAGGAAAAATAATGGAATAATATCCACTTGGAAAAAGTTTTTATTTTAAAAAAAATCCTTTGTAATACTCCCAAAAATCCCTCGGCCAAAAGCAAATGACTTGCTTCTTAACCAGTTAGAAAAAGTAACACGACACTACAGGCACAGTCTTCAATAAACACAGCTTTCTGAGATTCCTTGTCAAAATCTTGCTGGCTGGTAAATGTTTAAGATGCACAAAAAAATCACCCAAATCTACTTGGTATCTTCAAAAAATACATTTTCTCATGAAGCACTGAGACACAGCAAAGAACCTTGTGCTATTTAACTCAGACACGTATCATACCAGCAAGAAGAACCCCCATTGCTCACACAGCTTTGCTCAAGGACCCTTCAGCTCCCACTGCTGCAGCACTGTGCTCCCACTGGAGCCTCGGGCCCAGAGACTCCACCACCAGTGCAGCTCTGACGTGGGCACCTCACCTTGGTCAAATGGTCCAGTTTAAGGAACCTCATGTTTTAGGCTGGGAGAAAAGAGATGGCTCTATCAGAGGTGAAAATAATGATGCAATGAGAGTTTAATGGGGCTGCCCCTCTACAAAACCCCAAATTTTTCCAACTAAGGTGATGCCATCCATCCATCCATCTACATGTATGTTTGTATGCGAATACAGGTCTTCAGCTATTCACTTGAGTTCACTCCATGCTTTCCCACTGTTCAGGAAATTTGTTATTTAGGATCGCATTTTGAAAGTACATGAGCCATGTATATGTTGTTAATTTAAGAATGTAGTTGCATGTCTAGCAACCAAACGATTTTAACATTTGCAAGTATAAAGCTTTCCATCTGCATACAGCTCTGGTGGTTTTTTTGTTTGTTTGTTTGTTTTGTATACACACCTCCAAATACAAAAGAGTGCAACTCCTGTGAAAATTCAGTCCCTGAAGCCAGTTTTATCTGTAAGAGGTTGCTCTTACAGAACTCAGGATAGATCATTCTTCTCTCAGAGACAATGTCCCTTAAATTACATTAAAAATTTCCAAATAAAAAGCAAACATGGGACTTTTCACTCTCCCAGTTCTTCTCCCTAATTCTTAAAATGTAGCTGTCTCTCTGTCCTATCAGCTCTTGAACACATACTCAAGCTTCAGCAACTCCACCAAATTTAGCAAGGTTATCCACAACATAATGAAAACAACTGAAGCAAAGGCATGCAACACTGGGATCCTGGTTTTGAAGTCCATCACATCTCCCGTGCTTTGCTAAATGCTTCCATTTGCACACAGATGGAATGAACTTGGGAGAAAAGAGGGGGGAAACGTCCATCCTTTCTACCACTAGTGACAAACTCTTAAAATCAGAATAGGGTGACTTTTGATTTTGTTTCATTTTTATTACAACTAAGTTTAATAGCTGATGCCAATTCATTGTCATCGCAGTATTGTGTGTCAACAATAATTACCTCGTGGTGTTTAAAAAAAACAAGCACTCTTAAATATTATATCCTGTTTCTTCACTCTGCAAAAGTAAAATCAGCAGCAGCAGCTGTTACGCAGCCTGCACATCCAACATGAACAAGTTCCTAAATGTGTTTAAGCCCTACCCAAGGAGTTTTCACTTCCTTTTTATGGTTCATGTAGGAGAATAATCTTACCTAAGAAAGAAGTCCACTGATGCACCTTCATATTATATGAATGAAAACCCTTACAGTCTCAAATAACCAAAATGTAACGCAGAAAATCCTTCTAAATCTTTCTAAAGCTACTGTGAACTTCTTTTCTGTATTCAAATGTTAAATTCAATCTCTTTAAAGAAGGCTTTTTTGTTTGTTTTGCTTTGTTTTTCAACAAAAACATTTCTGCTTTCAGACTGGAGTCACAAATCACCGCATTAACACAAGGAAAAAGGTAATCATTTTGTGTTTTCTGCAGAAACTCGGAATACAAGAAATTGTGTTTTCACCTTCACAAAGACATTACGGACTTTTTATTCTGTCCTCATTCCAAAACAACACATCTATATTGGTGCCTAAGTTGACAGTGGAGAACAAAGTTCAAGGGAGAAATATAATCCAGCTGGTTTCCACATGCCACAGCCACCAGGATTTACCAGCCCACGTACAGCAGTGGGCTCCCACAGCTGTCTCACACATCTGGAATGGAGCAAGACTTCTCACTCCAGGTCTCATGTAGCTCAGATCCACTGCACAGCTCTCTGCCATGGCATACCTACACCTGAGTGATATGCATCACAGAGATGAATCGCTGAAGAACATCATGAAGTGCACAGAAATTGAACAGATTAAGAATGCTTGGAGTAGCATCAATTGACCACTCTCCACAACAATATACATTTTAATGAAATAATAGATTCCTCTTAAGCAAGCTGTATAAAGCATTGCATTCGGAGAAAGACAGACTTAAGCACACCACTGTTGTGCCTCTGAGAAAATACAGCCATCTAACCTGCAACAGCCAAGAGAAAAGCTGAGCTATTGCAGAGGGTTAACCAACAAGGCTGTTGAGCACAAACACTAACCTCTGGGTAACCTCCAACGTCATGCACATCGATTCCAAGTAGATGTCCAAGTCCGTGTGGCATAAATATTGCACCCAGATGAACCTTCACCATGTCATCTACGTTGCCTTTCAGAATGCCAATTTTAGTCAGCTCCTCCAGATGGACTCGGTCAGCCAGACGGTGCATATCAGGCCAGGCGACCCCTCAGAGAGCAGAAACAGGCAGCTGAGTTAACTATTGCTACAAGTTTTTAGAGACAGCTTTCAAAAGGCAGATGCAACAGATGTGCCCTTTGTATAAAAAACAAAGGTGGAAAGAGCACATTAGCACAGAAATATTTCAAACAAGACAAAACTATCTTGGCATGCAGCAAAGCCCAGAATACTACAGACAAGACACAGCAGCATGCTATAATCCAGGTCCACATGAAAAAGATTAAGACACTGCATCTATGTCTACAGAGATGCAGGTTTATCAGCGAGTTTTTCAGCTGCAAAAAGCAGTCATTTAGAATTATTTTCTATAATGATTATACCTACTTAGGACACTTGAGAAGGACGGTACTTTTGTATGGATGTAGAAGATTTAAAGCCCATATTTTTCTGGCAAAGACACTCTACAGAAATTAATGATTCCCTTGTGTTAACGAGCTGCGTAAAATACAAGTCCTCTAATACACATACTGCAACAGCATTACAAAATACTGCTGGTTGATTGCAGATAGAGTGCCAGGATACATTAGACTTCTATTATTTTGGTATAGGATACAATTTTGTTTGACAAACTGCTGGGGGGAGGAGTGAGGAAAAAAGCAGTTCTTTTGTTAGTAACAGCACTGTCTTAATTAGTTCACCATGGCTTTGAGTCATACAGAGCAGTTGCAGAGTCAAGACAACTAGGTCTAAGGTACAGTAAAAGAATGTTTTCCTTGTTCAATTTTGGCATGATTAAATAAATAAATAAACAAGCAATTTTTAAGGCCAAAGCCCCATCAAGTTCCATTGCTTTAATCCAGTTAAATACATGGCTTTAAGGTCTTGTGAACATAAATGCCGTATCAAAATCATATTAGCACTCTTTGCTAACAGTACTGAGGCCTCAGAGGTTGAAATAAAATCATCCTTTGGGAGGGCTTCAATAAAATCCAGTTGTCTTAAAGAGCTCTGATACAAAGGTCACCAAATGCTGCTCCATCCCGCATCCCATGCCCACAGATCCCACACACCTCAGGGCTCTGCACAGGTCTTTTCTTTACTAAGAATAAATCCGCCTATAATCAGTTGTCTTTTGACCAGTGCTGAATGCAATTTTATTTGACAAGATTTTAAATATTCTCTTTTTTGAATATTGAGTGAATCTAAAGAAGTGAGAATTCGAATACAAAGTTATTTCACAGCTCTGTCATGATAGACCCCAATCTATTACCCGATAAAACTGAAACAATTACAATCCATCACTCAACTATTACTGACATCAAACTCCAGGTATTACCAAGTCCCAGCTGTTTTCCTAGTCATTGGAAACAGGAATACAGAATTTCTGCATGTATCTGCCAGTTCAGCTTCTGTCATTTGCAATCAATGCAGACTGTTCTAGAAGTCATCCTTAATATTCTTTCTGGGCAAATAACATGCTCATTTGAGAGCCCTCCCATGGTGTCCCAGGTGAATACTACTGTATTATTTTCATCCCCACGGCTGCAAAACCACGTACAATATTTGACCATGGTCAAATATTGAAGCCTCCCTCCCCTTAGGATATATACAAAGGTCAGAACTCTGCTGCTGTAAGACAAAGCACAACTGTACCCCAGATGCTCTGAATAAACGTAAAACAAGGTGCCTGGGAGAGGAGCTGTCTGCTGCTTGCTGTAAGGCTTCCCTCCACAACTGCAGCGCACCATTTGTCTCAATGCAAACCTACAGACTCCACTTAGAGACATATGGCACCCTTTACCAAACGCAGGAGAGACGCAACTAACAGGAGATAGAAGGGTAAGCTGATCATAGATGCAAACAGCCAAAGCACACATTCATTTTTCTGCAGAAGTTTAACAGAACAGACCAATGATACTACTCAACTAAAAAGGCTGCTATGCCTGTAAATCCCGAGTATCTCCGAATGAATCCAACGCAGCCCATTCTTCCCACGCTTTCTGCTTTTTTCTTTTTCCCTCACTGAGAAAAAGCACAGCAATTTTCCCTCTCCCCCTGGAGCTCTGCGTTCTGCATCTGTTGTGGATTTTTTTCATCTTATCTTCTCATTAGAGACTGAGAACAGCAAAAAGCTCCACTGCAAAATAAATTACGGAGAGGGATGGAAACCCTGCAGCTCTGGGCTCTCTTAGATCAAGGGCAGTGCTCTGAACAGAGCCCTGCCGAAGGACTTGGGACCGCTCCTCTCCCTCCCAGGTGGCGCCACCAGCTCTGCTGGATGCAGGCAGCATTCAGAGCCCTCTGCAGTTGCACTGAGCACTGGGATGGCACTGCCCAGAGGTGCCCTGCTGACTAGATCTGAGCTCCTTCGGTAAGCCAGTGGGTCTTCAAGTAAGTGGGAGTTCAAGGATGTTAAAGAAAGCATGTTTTTATGAATGATATTTCTACTGTACTGTTTGGCATTTTTGGAGTATTATTACTCCACTCTGCTCCAAACCATGTAACCATGTACTGTACAGCAGTCACACATACACAGAGTGACCCTTCTGTGCCTCAGCTAAACCAGTGGTGCCATCCCAGTCTTGTTTGCAGTGAACAGATTCCCAGCATGCTAGGAATAAACTTTTGATAATTGAGTAGAAACAGATTTTCCACCTTTTTTTTTTTTTTTAAAGATCAGATTTGATGAGCAAAGAGGATCAGAATGCCAAGTTCTCTTCAAACATTTTCTAGTACTCTTATGGCCTCAAAAGCTTTAAGAGAAACAACTACAGCAATTTATTATCAGCAATAAGCTGAAGAAAGGAAGCCATCCTAATCAATAAAGAACTCTCCCTAAATACCTATTTTTAGCCTATTTTACAAAAGTTACATGATGTTCACACACATCAGCTTTCAGGATTAGCCATGGTCTAGTAGAGGGCTCTGTCACTTGCTGTAAGCTGACACAGCAGAAGGCAAACATCATATTAACATTCCTGCAGCAAGATGAAATGGTTAAAAACAACTAAGATCCAAAAACCCCTCAGCACTAGTGGATCTAACACCAGTTATGTGTCACTGCAGCAGCTGATGGTGTTGCAACACCACTCTGCATTAGCCTCACACCACCAGTCACCCCAGAGGATGTTTTACTGTTTTATTATTCAGCACTATTATTTTTAAGCTTTGAAGAAGTTTATCATAGTTGCAGATATGCTTTTGTGTAAAAAGGTTAGTAACAATTATCTTTAGGCCAATTTATACACTAATTATACTCCACCGACAGATGAGGTTTAGAAAGGTAGATTGGAGGGTCCTTGGACTTTAGCTTGTACCAAAATGAGTCTGCACTCAGGAAAATCTGCTGATGAAGTGTCTGTTCCATCCTTCATTCTCTGCCAAACGAGATACTGGGTAATACAGGTCACTGAACCAACAGTTGGCTCCCCAGGATAGCTCGTTAGCAGGGCTTGTTAGGCTGTGATTTGTTACCTGCTGCACAGTATACTCTTGGGTAGGAGAGCAGGGCAAAAGGCAGCTCTTCCAGCCCCACACGCAGCCCAAGGCTGTGAGACCCCCAGGTTACAAAGTGAACTATACAGCAGGGATACGTACAATAACGAAATGTGATAAATTGTGATTAAAGCATTTAAACTACAAAGGTTATTAATTTTCTGCTAACAGTATGACAGAGCTCCACAGAAGTGTGAGGTGTTGAGTTAAAAGAACAGCAAACTGAACCTGAATGTTACCCAATGTTCTTAGATGGGACAGTAAAGAGAAAGATAACACGTGTATTGTCTTACTTCTCCAGAGCTATTTCCCCTCTAATTTTCTCTTTGCCAAAACCGCTGAATTTCAGATAAAACACTGTGCTGCAGAACAGAGGAGGATCTACCCCATAAGGAGATCTTTTTGATCCTTCTACTGACAGCAAAGATTTTTGTTCCAAAAAAAGAGAAAGAAACGCTTCCAGTGAAACCAGCAATTAAAAGCATATCTATCTCTTCATGAACAGCCCATAACTTTTTCAATAGCAGAATGACAAGTAAGAGTTGACATATCACACCACAGCTGTTCGTCAGTTGTTGTTACCTAGCTGCTATTTTTATCCAAGTGATTATTTTCCAAAGTTTTATTACAGGCTATTCCAGAACATAAAGTCAAAGCAGCACACACAAGTAATTTAGAATTACTGCATGGTATTTAGCCACTTTGGTCGGAAAGTGCTCTGAAAAGGCCTAACAGGATTTTTTTGGCTGCTACTTAGGGTACTTTGTGGTTGTAATGTGACAATGATTAAACCACAAATGATTTAGCAGAACTTTTTTGTTGTTCTAGGGTGGGCTGGTTTTTTTTTTTTTTTTTTTTCCAGCACAAATGTCACAATCCTACTAAAAAAAATAGCATGGCAAGGTTGTAGGAACTTCTCCCCAAACTGTGCTAAGGTTAAATTACACTTATTTTTTAGAGTCTACAGACAAGGGCAAAAGGCCTGGCATCCTCTGGCAGTCCCACTAAAACACAGACAGAAGATGCAATCCCTGGCCAGCCAGCCACTGGGACAGCCCAGCATCTGCCAACGAGCAATAACCATATCAGAAATAAAACAATAGGTCCTTCAAAGTTTGAATCAAGTCCAGTTGAAAAACCAAAGCAAATACTGTTTAAATTATAAAATGATTTATTCCCTTTTCATTTGAGTGCTAGAGAATAATTTGCTACATTTCTGGTTTTTATGCTTTCATTATGGCAACCTAGATGGAATACCAAGCAGTTGCTCAGCCTTCCAGCCAGGTAAGGTGACTCTGGGCCGCCAAAATTCCATACTTGAGCAACGACAGCATTTGGGCAACAGTGAGGCTGATCACAGCTCTGTATGCTGTGCGGGGGGCCGTTACCTGAATGAATCACAGCCAGCATTAAACACTAATTCTTCCAAAAACTTCCCCCAGAGCATTAGGAGCTATCAAATAGAACCAGCAGTGACCTCCCCCCTCCCCCCCGCCTCCAACACACTGAGCCCTGTGCGAAGGACTGAGAAGCCTTGTGCTCTTTACTCATATAATGGAATTTCTTTTCAACCAGTATTCTCAAAAGTTTTAAGCAGTAAAACCCATCCTACTCATTTACAGAAACAGCATATGATGCTCTACAACACATCCTAAGCAACATTCAGAACTTCACCAATTTGAATAGATGCAGACGTGGAGCAAGAGAAGGGATTTTTTCCATGTCTGGAGAGATGCAGTGTTTGGACTGAACTGACTGCACTGTCAGATACTATGAATTCTTTGCACATTCCTTCCACATAGGGGTATGCTGCAAAGAAGAGGAAAAAGACTGGGGGACAGAAGGAAGTGCATGGAGGGAGTAATTACGGTGTGGAAACTTATCAATCTTTGAAGCTTTAAAAGACTGTTTAGATAAGATTTAGGGCAAACAGAATAATCTTTGTCTAGCAGGTTTGCACTCTGCCAGCTACAGCTGATGTAGTGTCAAGATCGAACGACTCATGAACTTTGTACTCCAACTGAAATTACAGCATGTAACGTGTACATTTCCTGAACACTGAACTGGAGGAAAATCAGTGCACAACACCACACTGCAGTGGGCTATTCCAACAAAGCCACTGCTAACATCAGGACTGTACGATGTTATGCTGGTACAATCTGCCACAATTAGAACAAAAGGATATATTAAAAAAATCTTAAAAATATTTCCTTGAAAAAAGACAGAAAACTGCTGCCAGTGTAGGCTCTAAGAGTTTTCATTGCTCTGCATGTGGAGCATCTTTGAAGACTCACAGAAAGTAGAGAAGTCCAGGTGCAGAGCCCAGCTGGAAAGCTGTGGCTGGGCTGTGACTCTGAGCAGCTGCCCAGGACGGCGCTGTGAGCGGCACACACTCAGCTCCAGCTCCCAGTGGAACAGCCCAACTGTCGGGAAGTGCTGGTTTTATGCACTTGGAAATTGCTCAGCGTTATTTTTGTCTTCCTAACGTTGCAGTGGTCACTGTATGCATGGGTCAGCTCCTGTTATTAGTCACAAGCAGCAAGGAATGGCTCCCAGAAGGTTTGCAGTGAGACTCGTAGTCTGAAATCCCGCATTTCAGCAGATCAGCGTGTGCACAGAGGGACTGAGAATCTGCTGAATTCGACTTTTTCTGTTCCCTCTTGCTGTAGTTAATGTTGTTCTGGACAAGGTTTGGTTACAAGTCAAGCAACAAACTCTCCAGTAACCAATGGCACCATCTTTATGTTATGGTACCTCACAAGAATCAAGGATTGCTCCTTGACTGTCTGCACTGTTTGTGCATCCTCCATTCTTTCAGCCTTTATTTCCTAGGTGGTGACTGATGGTTTAGGCTTTTACACTGAGAACAACGGAATTAACCACAGAAAGCTGTAGTACCTCTATGTGTACATTTCAGAAAGCAAGTACTCAAAGGGAAGCTTATTTATGAACATTAACGATAGCAAGAAAAATAGAGCAAAGTCCATTCAATAGAGAAGATAGACAGCAGACTACAAGTATCTTTTTATAGCATAGATTGACAAGATTTATTCTCAAATCTATCTTTAACACAATAACACAGTCTGAAGTGCGAGAGGAAAAAAATACCAGTGTCATTCCGTAGGACTTGTGAATATTAAGTATTGGTTATAGCATGCCCTGAAAGCATTTGCTCTTCAGGAGAGTTTGTATGAAATCTTCAACTTCTGCTATTACATTTTTGTCTGAGAATAATTGTTTTGTTTCAGATATTACAGCAAATTAATAACCACCAGCAGCACTTTCCCCTAAAATATGACCATCTGAATGGAAATAATTCAAATGGACACGGGAATAATTCATATGGACTTTCTGAAATTACACAAACTATAAACTAGATTGTGCTCCCACACCCTTCCCTATTGTGCTATTGTCAAAGGTCTGGTTTACAGTCCCCTTTCTTTCTAAAACATCATCTAAATTAGCTACTGGTTTTCTGCAGCAAAACACACAAGCGCACTTGCATGGTGTTCTACTGAGTACATAAGTACATCTCTGGGCTACTTAAAATAAAAAACAAATGACTTGAATGTGAAAGACATCCACTGTATGTGAAAGAGAACCTTATTTATTCACTGAGAGGAGTACATATTAATAGCAGTTTCAGTTATTTTTTTGAGGCGCAATGTGTTTTAATCTCAGTTGAATACAGCGACAATTACTCTAAAGCAGCATTCAAAATAGCAGCAGACAAAAAATAAACCTCAGCTCTTTACCAGAGATAGACCGAAGTGCTGAAGTAATCTGTAATGCAATTTTGAATTTGCAGATGTTCCTAAGCATAGTTCTGCTCAATTTAGTAACAGAAACAACTGCCAGTAGTATAATCTGCAGTGTCAAATCCACTAGCTATTAGTTTCCTATTAAATAGTTTTTTGGGTTATTCTGATCTCTGTTCTTAGTACTATCCTACCCTCCACTATTCTTCTTCGAAGAATTGCTAGAACGTGACTAGGTCAGAGAACAAAGAATCACACTACTACTTTGAATTCAAATTGTACTGTTTTCTGTTGTATGAAGTGGATTATTTATGAAAGTGTTAACACAGTCACTGAACATTACTCTTTATGCGATCATCACACAGAAGAAACAAGACCTGAACATTTACATATTAAAATGTTGTCAATACTCCACTCAAAATTTCATATTCTGCTGTACAAAGTACATCCCCTAGGTTTATATCTACCTTCACGAGCTTTACCATTTGAGTCTCTCAGCAGGAAACAAACGGGAAGGAGACAAAGCACTGGAAAATGAATAGGCTGCTTTTGATTTGTCCTAATTTACAACAGCCCTTGGAAAGATGTACATGGAGGAAACCAGTGAAAAAAGGCCTCTCTATTATAACAAGCCTAGGAAGCTACACCAACGAACAGAAATTGTAGAAATCATGAGAAAAGGCACAAAAAGTGGACAGAGTTTCACACAGCAGCTCACCACATGTAGAGTTACAGCTGTCCAGGAGAAGATCAAGAGACCAACAGCATTTATCAGAAAGGCATAACCTAGAAGCCAGAGGCAACATGATACTCACCATCTTGAATAGTAAAACGCAGAAGGTAGGAATAAGCATATTTACCTAAGAACTTTGGAAAACAAACCAACCAACCAGAGCTACAAGTCCTACAGGGAAGCCCTATAGCAGTGCCAGCACCCTGTGGAGGAAAGGTTTCACGCTGCATTGGTGAACAACTTCTGTGCAGATTTGGAACCTTTTTTTTCTTTTTTATTTTATTGAAGCAAATAAACAAAACAAGCATCAATCAGCAAATGTTCCCAGCTGCCCTCCTAAGGTTTGAATGCAATTTTGGTTCAGTGCAGACTTTGGATACACAAGTGTTTTAAATCATGTAAGTATAGAGATAGGGAATTGAGTGGTTGCCAACCTGGCCTTCCTCAACTGTTCCTTGGGAATGGTTTGCAATACAAAAAAGCCTTTTTTTAATCAGAATTTAGGATGACAGAACTTACTGATTGAGGTGTTTCAATTCATTCACTCTCTCCCAAAAACCATTACTAAGATGCATAGCAGAGATTGGAGAATGTTTTTCAGCTTCTTTTTTTTGTAAAACATGCACAAGTTCTGTACAGTACTAGGAATGTTAAGTACAACAAGCTCCTTTCCTTCCCCTTCTCCTGTGACTTTCCATTACTCTCCAGAATAGGCAGAAATGTGCAGTGATCCCAGTGTGCAAAGGGATGTAAACGGAAAGTTCATGATTACTTCAATATTTAGCTCATCAATCTCAAAGATAGTGTTTGTGACCTTGTACATTCATCCAAAATAGCTTTAATTGCAAAACTAAATATAAGCATATTCCTTTTTATTTTTTATCAGCACAGTAGCAGATTGAACGTGTCTGAGAAATTTCAGTGCTGCCACTATCCTGTCCTCATCAAGTCTGAGTTACAGAACTCTAATTCCTAACATTCCTGAAATGCTTGAGATAATAATCCAAAAAATAATCATCAGAAGTCAGCTGAGAGACTGGGGACAACGTGAAAACGCTGCAACTTGTTACAGGACAAAAAAGAAGCCATTCCACAGCAACTTTGCAATCACTGTTGGACCCTACGCACCACTAACAGTAAGGGATCCACTGGACAAGAGTGATACTCAAAGCTGGGTTACATCTGGATGTTCTTCATTCACAGAAACATTAAGTTACCCTTATGCTTGCAAAACAACTCCTCCCTTGCTAAGAGCTAGAGCCAGAAACTGTCATCGATTCTCATCAACAACTCTTGGTTTGAGGACTGACATTTTTTTTTGTACATTTCAGCATGTATTGAGAATCATGAGAGGTTAGAAGGGATGCCAGGAGGGTTATCTTGTGCAAGCCCTGGTTCAATACACATTTTCTAGAAGTTCTAAGGAGGGACTTTCAGCAAAGCCAATTATTTTACGCGCTTATTCCAACAGATTTATATTGATCATCAACAATACTGGTCTCCCAGGTATAACTTGTAACAAATTATTTTCTTATTTAATAAAGCTATTACATCAGCATTGGATCTAACTAACATGATAAACAGAATGAGGCAGGAGCCAGGATTTAGTGAAGGGACAGAGCAGAGTGGTTACTGCTGTCTTAAGAGGAAAAACTTCAGACACCTATTTTCAGTGGCAAATTGAGAATCTGATAATGTCACTGCTGGGAATTCACAACTACTCTTGCCTTGCTCTCAGATTCCCATCAAGATGCTTGGCAACTTGCTTCAGGCATCTTTATTTTTACTTTTTTTTTTTTATATGTATGTTCAATAATCATTTTCCTTCCTTCAGCCAGTGCCTGGCTTAACAGTTCTGCAGCCTGATTTTCAGAAAGGCTGGATGCTCACAGCTGTAACAGAGGTCAAACAGCTGTGTTTTGAGCAAGAGCACTATGTTAAACACTCTTTAATCTCCAGTCTGGTGAATTCCAATCCTGGAATCCAAAATGAGTCAGTAGCTTTTAAAGCAGCTTTGTGGAAGGGGAACTGCTGCACACTTCCACATGACCATGATGAAGGGCAAGAGGAGATGCTACCTGTCAGAGATACCCATACTGTTACTGTGAGCACTCTCAGAAAAACTAGTGAGGACATTAATAATTCTGGATTCAGAGCAGGTTTAGAACAGTCAATAAACAGACTGTGGGCCAAGCATGACACAAAAGGTTAAAATAAATAAATGAATAGCTGGTCATTAGCCAGCCTTCTGGTACGCGCATTGCATGAAGACAGCAGAGGGGGAAACTATGCATATATCTGCAGTGGTACTGAAGTCCCCATCATCCTAAAATGCGAAATCTCTCCATCTTGCTCACTTTCTGTATTTTAGTTTTCACAGTGGAGTTTTAAAGGGTGTGAGCTGAATTCTTTTCAGATCATTTCCACGGGTGATGTGCTCCACGAGCACACCTAGTGTGCCTCAAACACTCTAGCAAATCTAATGAGATCAAAAAACAACAAACAAGAGAGACAAATCAAGACACTAACTTCTGGAATAAATTGGGACACTTAGCTTTACAGTTTCACTGTTTTTAATAACTCTGTACAACGTCTATATAAAAATGAATTGTTACTCAAATCATTGTTCTGAGTAAGAAGTAGATGCTCTCTCATAGTGAAGGGAATGGAAGTGTCAGTATTTTGCACATCTGCCCCTGTATTTCAGCTTTGTGGAAGAGTAAATCTAACCCAGATGGACTCAACACATTAAGAATATCCCCTAAGCAGAAATGCAGCATTCTTCTCTGGCATTTTGGATCACGAATCTGACTTTGTAGGAAAGAAGCAATTATCCCACTGCCACACAAGCTCACTGTTTTGACTCTTTCACTTCAGAGACTTAGAACTGCTGCTTTTGTACACTATCCACATTCAATAGTATCCAAATTGCTGCTTACGCAATAGAACAGAATATGTCCTTCTCCTCTTTTATTTTATACGGATTCAGTTTGCGGCAGGAGTTGTGATGACTGCACTGAACTTGGACTATGATCCCACAGAGAGCCTTTAGCTTTCAGAGTATGTTATCTGGCTTGCAGAAGGAGCTCTGTCCTCTTTGATGGAAGGTATGAAGATCCACAGATGTGATTTGAGCTGTGTGCATTTTTGGACCACACATATGACTTAGCCAGATGAATACCTTTCTACAATAAAGTAGGATGTCTTAGAGTATTTTAAGTTATGATGACTGATAATAACAAGTATAAACAAAAATAGCAGGGAGTCTATGTCTCAGAAAGAAACTTCACTTAGCAGTTGGTTTTACATGAGAACCAAATTG
Source organism: Lagopus leucura (assembly GCF_019238085.1). Taxonomy (NCBI): domain Eukaryota; kingdom Metazoa; phylum Chordata; class Aves; order Galliformes; family Phasianidae; genus Lagopus; species Lagopus leucura. The sequence continues at coordinate 7,291,668 of NW_024962271.1, read as the reverse complement.
AGGAAAAAAAGAAATTCCCTCTTCTGATTGATACACATCTACATAAACCATTTAGGGTGATTAGCAAATGTGTGTCCTTCCAAAACCAGTTATATAATGCAGTATTTGGTTAGTGACTCTCTGCAGCACTTGCTTTCTATCTCGCAATGAGAAAGACTCTGGGAATGATTAACCTTCTGAAGACAACAACTAGATGTCCCCTGTGACCCTTTGCCACAAGGCATAATTAAGGCCCAGTTCTGCAGCTGGAGAGAAGTAACATTTTCTACAGTTGCTGACTCTGCTGCGTAAATTCTTTTTACTCAGCCTGCCACATTAATGGTTATTGTCATGTGAGCCAAGTCACTTGACTGTCTTTTTCCCCTCCTTTGATCTCAGGAACCCCAGAAAATAAAGACAAACAAAAATAACAGCAAAACGAGCAAGGACTCCATAATTCAGAAAATCTGACAAAAATACGATGGGGCTGGGTTTTACACTTACTGACTTCAAACCCCACAAGCTTCTTTTCCTCTTTTCTAATATACCTGAAGTATTTACTTTCTTTTTGACAGAGAGAATAGATGCTGAAAGCTGCAGCCACACCACCCCGTGCTGCTCCCCTTTGTGACAGTAACAGACTCCCTCAGGAGTGATCCTGGTGCTTTTGTATATGAGCTAACCAATTAGGTTTGTTCAAGCAGGCTAAGAAAGCTGCAGCCTCTACCATAGGAACGGCCTCTCCTGTAGAGCAGCAGTGACACGTCCAGTTACATTCACCCCTTGCTGCATCCTCAGCAGCCTGAACAGTAAGAGTCACCAACCACGCTAGGAAACTCAATTTGCTCTGTTTATTCTACAGCCAAATACTGGCCTACCAGGAGATAACACTCCTCATTCAACCCAGTAGTCCAGAAGTACATGACATGGCACTTTTTCTGTCTTCCTTATTCATAGAATGGCTTGGGTTGGAAGACAGCTTGAAGAACTCCTAGTTCCAAGCCTCTGCCATAGGCAGGGTTGCCAGCCATCAGATCAGGCTGCCCATGGGCCCAGTCCAACCTGGCCTTGATCACCTGTCTACAGATCTCCTACTCACATGGCTAGTTAAGGATTCTTGCAACCAATATGTAGAAATATTAGGATTAGTATGCCCTTATTTTTTTTATTCTGTAAACAAATGAATAAGTTCACTGAGCAATTCTTCACATAATCCTGAGTAAATAATTGTATTAGCTCTTAAGTTCTTAAGTTCTGAAACTTATTAGTGTGAAATACTGCTAAAATACTGCATGAAATGTGGCACTGAAATGTAAAGTAAAATATGAACAGGAATCTTTGGGGGAGAAACAGCAGGTGATTGAATATGCACACTGCTATTAAAATGGCAAAATATCTGGTCTCGGTTTTCAGAAAAGCTTCAAGTGTTATTGCTCCATTTCAAGTTGCTCAAATGAACAGTGCTGCTGCCAGCTTGTAAAACAGCAAAATTACATGTCCTCTGACTGGCAATCCAGAAAGCCCACGCTCTCGGTGTCTGATGTCTGAAACCTAATGTGGTAAATATAAAGGACAAGTGCACTCTGAACATTAAGTACATTTTTCTCAAACCTGCTCTATCAGTTTTACTGAGAAACGCTCAAGTACCTTCATCAGTGAAATACTCAAGATCACAGCAGCATTTAGCTCTAAAAGCATTTATTTGCTGCTCTTAAAGTAGAATTGGAAAAAATAAGACTGTCGTCAAGCCAGGCATACACTTGATGAATTAGCTCACCTGCAATTTAAATGCATATATGAAATATCTGATAGCCAGAGCTATCTAAAGCTTCTTAAGGCTAACTGAGCACCATTCTCAAAGATACACGCATCATCCTCTTCTTCATCAGAAGATTTCTATCAAGTTTACGTGACAAATACAGAAAACGCTTGAAATAAATTGAAGCATGACATGTTCAGCTCAAACTCTGACTTCATTCTTTGGCACGAGCTTATATAATACATGGCTGCCAGTGCAAACAGCAGAATAACAACTGTCACAGCTGTACTCATCTTCTAAAAAAAGGGTTTGTTTTTTTTTTTAAAAAAGTGGGAGACCAAAATACATTTTAAATACTGTTAATAGTTGCCTATGTTTTATATAAGTGTTACATAGAAAATGTTGTGTATCTTCTGCTATAAAGAGCTGTTTAAACATGGAAACGAGTTTTGCCATCTTCTTCCTTTCCAGTAGTTTCTAAAATCCAAACATAATTGCCCTGACAACCTGAATACCGCCATCAAGCTTCTCAATTCTTGTTGACATGTACTGATCTTTTACCTGGTTTGACTGCTTTCATGACAGCACGTGATGACTTCAACACTGCTTCGTAGATAGCCCTCTGGTCAGGAGTGAACTTTCCATTTGCAGGGAAGGTGCAGGTGATGTCAGAACCATAGCAGTAATACTCTCCTCCCATATCAAACAGGCTAAAAAGGAATACAGAGAGGAGAAATTGAAATTTTAATTTCAAAGAAATTGTAAGAATAAAGATTTTTTTTTCTTGTTCTGCTCTTAAGAATTATCCACATCTTGGTAGTTGGCCACATAATCCCCATCTGAATGTTGTTCCTAAGTAAAATGAGAGGATAGCAACCTGCTAGCAGAAGGGCATTTGCTATGTTACCTAGAGCTTAAACGGACACTTCCACCAGCTGCGCTGGCCCTGAATGGAAACACTGCAGGAGCTGATGAAGCAAGATAAAAAAATCACACAAAGAATCTTCTTCCAGGTGTTCAGGTCCAGTTGCTGGGACCTTTTCTCAGAAAATGAAATGCCAGCGCCATGTAAAGGCTGTAACTTCAAAACTTAACAGAGAAATGTTAATTAAATCATGGCCTTTTGTATTGAAGTGTCAAAACACATTTGATGGTTTAAATAAAATGTCCCCAATAAAGGTTGACTGCCTCTGCTCATAATACCAACTTTCCTTTAAGACAAACTTACCTAACAGGGCTTAAAGAAGCACACGTTACGGGAAGATCCAACCAGAAAAGAACATTTAGTACAGTTTTCTGCATCAAAGTTAAAAAAAAAAAGTTTTCTTTTATGGGAATAAAACCTCTTATCCTTTGAGAATCATTCTACACACCAACCAATAACTCACCACCAAATGCTCAGCTGCAAGAACACAATCGATAAGAGCAGCTAGTGGATCCCCACACTTCTGTGACAAGTTGGTTAGACATCTGCAACAGTAGTGCCTCCTGGGCCCATCTGATAAAGCACTGCACTTGTTTCAGCAGGCTCAAAAAAATCAGCAAGTTACAAAAAAAAACTATTTGCTAACAATAGTTAGCAAATAGCTTCCAAGTTCATCACGTCTCGATTACAAGGAGGCACATTTTACATGTAAGACTTTGGTTTTGACACACAGTAGGCACTGCTGCGGCCCCCTCTGCTACCAAGTCCCAATCACAGCAGTAATTAGCAAAACCATGCGGCACAGCTCTGCCCCCAGCCAGCACACATGGCCAGGTACAGATAAGTGTAAGCAACCACAACAGGAACTGTGGCACTTGGCTGTAAACATTCACCATTTCTAACCTAACTGCCATTGAAAGCAGCAGACAGTGAGCAAACTAATGCACCCATGATAAAGCAAAGATTGTACTTCAGCAGTGCTGAGACTCCTCTTGCTCCACTGCATACACAGACAGACACGTACTCATGAAGATTTACTCAAATTTTAAAATCCACCCAGCAATTTCCTCTGTGAATGAAATCTCTGCACTCAGTGCAGGCCCTGCTGAAGTCATCACCAGCCTCCCCACAGCGGGCAAGGTTCACTGCAGAGACTTGCAGGACTGGAACTGCAGGAATAAACCCTGTGCTTTACAGATGCAGAAGCGTTGGAAGTTTAAAGCTACAGCAACACACTCTAGGAGGTTACAGAGACTATTGCAAAGATACACATGTAAAGGCAGAGTCAATGCAAGTACTGTTGATGTTTGTTTAAAGATGAAACATGGTATTTTAAAAGAGAAAGTCACTAATTGAAGAAAGATACGCACCAGACAGCAAACATCAGACCCACAAGGTGAAAAAGCAGGATTTGACACCAATATAGCAACTGCAAACAAGCTTAGCCAAACCTCATCATCAGAAACCCCATCAACCCTAAGTTTTTATTTTATGGTTAGACTCCTTTGTATAAAAATTAGTGTTGTATACAGAAAATCACATCTAAGGCTACAGAAAAGTAGCTGCAGCAACTAAGAATTACATAAGAAGCTGCTGGGTTCTCTAACAGACCAACCTGACACACTTGTTAGAATGGCTGCTCATCTTTCAACCAATCCCAAATGGAACTCTTTCAAAAGTCACAAAGTCTCGTGGTGCTTGGTGGGATTTTTGTGTCCTAACTGTCCCATTCTGTAAGTGTCAATTCAGCATGACTGCAGTAAAGCTCAGACCTGCAACTTGTGAAATCCCTGTCCAAATCTACTAGAAGTTACTGTTCTTTCTACACTTTACCTAGAGAGTGGTTAACCTGAACTTACCGCAGGGGGTCACACTATTTCTTGAAAAATTACAAGAATCAGTATTTTCTCAAACTCATTCATTATTTAGTGGCTGTTAAATAGTTGTTAGAACTACTGAAGCACTAAGAAATGGGGAAAAAAAACTATCACAAAGCTGCTGGCACACTAAAGAAGGCTCGCGAGCCAGGAAGCACCATTTGTTCAGGTTTCCTTGCTTCCAGAGAAGAGCAGAGACGAGGGAAGATGATCTTTCAAATTCCACCACAGAGCAATAACCCACCTTCCCGACCACATGCTTCAGTGAAAAAGCATTCAAAACAAACTCCACATTTGGGAGATACTTTGGCTCTTAGTGGAATTCTCTTCCATTTAACTTCAGTTGGGAACACATCCATTAGTTAAAATGTTTCCCAAGACATGGAAATAGACCAAATAATGTTGCTATTGTAGCTGAAGAAATAATGGGAGCCTGAGATGATCCCAGTTTTGTATCCTTGCTTGCCAGGCAAAATATGTGGTGAAGCATACTTGAAGTCTAAGCTGCTATCTTCTCCTGTTCCTAACTGAAAAAAGCTCCTAAAAGCAGGTTGCTTAACTCTTGGTTCCTTAGATAAAATACATTATTTTACCTTGAAATTAGATAGTAACTGCTAGGTAGTAGGATAAACTAATAACTAAATACATACTCAACTGCATGTTAAAAATGAACTGATAATGCAATCCTATAAGGGCCATGTGCAGAAACAACTACTTCATGTTATCTGGACTACTATCAACTACAGCAGCAATATAAACTAATTAAACACACAAATAAGAACAGGCCTCAAACATCTTAATCTATGCTTTACCTTTTAAGGATCATTTAAAGTCAAGTAACATATGCAATAATATAAGTATCTCCAAACATTATTCACTCATCTAAAAAAGGAAATAGGAATGTTACATGTCTAAGGGACTACGTATGTTTTCTATTCTATACAAAACTCCAGAATTCTAGTTAGTGTTGAACAACAACAAATTTCATGCCAGGAGACCCTTCTCTGCTTTTCAGGAAGAGCGCAGTGGTGAAGTGTGGGTTTACATGTACCCAGAGGTAAGGAGTCTGAGGATGTCCCATTTCTGAGGAGCCTCAGATGAGAGAGTGGCCAGAAAAGAACTGTCAGTGATCAGAGAGCGTGGTTACATGTCGGTGTGCTCACTGATGGAGCCTGAACATGATAGAGTCTTTCATTGCACAGATGAATCTCTTTTACAAGCATTGCAGAGAGAATCTAATCTTTCTTTGCATTGTTTTGTCAGGAGCAAAAGCAATGAAAAGCTACCTAGCTTCATTTCAGGGTGAAAAGTGCATGGTATATATAAAACATTTAACAGGAGGAAGACCTAAGCTGTTCTAAAAACTCCACATTACTGTTTTGTTTTCTAAAACTGGTAAGAAGCTATACTACATGTAACAGATACACAAAAAATATTAAATGGCCATAGAACTCCTAAGGGAGATAGGTATATTTATTATTATTTTTTCTCCCAAACATATTGCAAAATACTTCATATGCTTAACTAAAACTGAGCAGTGCAAAGTACTACAAAAATCAGATAACCCGTCAGTTACTCTACTGACAGTATTACAATGTTAGCCAGCAGAGTCAATAAAAGTTGCCTTCTGCATCTATTTTAGAATTAACCTTCAAAACTAACAAGTTGCATTTCATTCCCCTCACAGGCAAGAAGCCTGACACAGCTTAAGATCACACTGTACATAATGCAGTCCCCAGCTGAGAAGCAGCAGAAGCACACACTGCAATCTCACAGCTCCAGCAGGGACCTCTCCAGTTGTCCCTGGAGGTCCTGGGTCACCAACTCCTCCTCACCCCTAGGACCTGGGTCCAGTGCCCTGCTGGAGCAACCCAGCGGGGCAGTCGGGAAGAAATATTTCAAGGATGCTTGAGTCCTGTTGATTTTAAGGAGCATGCAGGATTCTAAGGCACTGCTGTACTGGAAATGCTACGTGATGCTATGCACGAAAGCTCTCTTTACCTTCCCTGGCAGCTGCTCTGGCACAACACAGCTGAGTTGGAAGGTGGCCCTGCCACCTGCACAGAATATCGGCACCACGAAATGCAAATTTCTGCTTACACCTTTGGCTTTAAAATCCAGAAAAATAATAGGTGCTTTAATATCACTTTTAGCTTTCTTAACCTTTGATTGCAAAGCATCACAAATCTCTTTTTCCAACACTTCAGTTAGAAAAATTGTGGTTCTTTTCTGCGTAAAGTCATCGTATACTATTTTTTTTTCCCAAAGTAAAGCATCCTCCTCCTCTAAGCATGTTTTTAACTTTTATAGGCTTGCTGACATTTTTATTGTCAAATAATTTGAAACTGCCAAGCAATGAGGCAAATTATGGCCAATATCACAATGGGAAGGAATACTTTATTTGGGATATCTGAGCCATGTGTATGAATCGCTTGTGATCCAACCACCAACCCAACCCAAAGACAAGCTCTCGCAAGCACTTCTTGGGAAGCCTACAGCTACTCCCATGAGCTCATATGTAAAAGCTGTCACCTTGCTGCTCTGCAGAGCTGCTCTGCATGCACAGTCAGAGCTGGGTCTCCTCGGCAGTTACAAAAGTAAAATTGTCATCTTCAGCAAATGCTGCAGAGCTGCTGTTGCCATGAGTCCCACAAGACCCTGGGTGCAGTGTGTGCTGGGCACAGGGTTGCCAAACCCCAGCTCCTGCAGCCCCTGCCTACTCTCAGAACAAAGCCTTCCCTTCCCCCAGGGATTGCAGGGCCAGCCACGAGAAAGCTGCTATCACCAGGACACGTGTCCTCCCTGTACCTCGGGTTAAAGGTGCACAGGTATGAGTACTGGTGCACTTTACTCAGTTACATTTACTGAGGTTTTAGGGATCTGAGTCATTATTAGCTAACATACTTATAAGCAGCCACAGAGATGAACCGGTGCCAGTCCAGTCCCAGGACAGCAGGAATCAAGGTACACAAAACCCTTCCCTCCTCTTATGGCAAAAAGAGCAAGTCACCCGCAGCTGGAGATTTTGTTCTCTGTAAACTCACTGTATTCTGCTCCAGGTCTGCCAAGAACACACTCTGTGCTTAAGACTTCATGCAGCAATTAAATCTTGAAGCAGCCACACACCAACACAAGTTGACTATTTGTTTGGTTAAACACTTCAAGGCAATTTCAAGCTTGAGGGAATCAGGTATCAGGATTTCTATAAGACGCATCTTTGGAAACGTGCCAGGTGATTTGGAAATAGAGTGGCTTAATAGCCAACCACAAACATAAATTACAGTAAATGATAAAAAAATAAAATAGAGATTCTAGTGACATACTTTTTTATTCACTCGTCTCCTGACCAGCCAAGAATTATCAACTAAAAAAGCAACCTCAAGTAAGATAACATCACAAAGCCCAACAGAGACCTGGAACAGAACAGCATAAAGTCCTGCATACTCAGGAAACTGCTTTAGAAGAGGTGCTCTGCTCTGACTAGCTTCTATCTGACATGATAGAGAGAGGGCTTAGCCAAGATGGCTCCGTGCAAGATGCAGCCAGCCTTGGCCTGCTGACTGTAGGGCCAGCTGTTGTTATCAACACCCTTGCAGTTTAGAGCAACTTCAGAGAAATATTATAGTATTTTATGTGTAGGAAATTGGGTTCCAGAAAGTAAAAACTATAAAGCCTAATGCTTTCTTAAGTCTCACATTCAATAAAAGTTCCTGCATCGCACACAGGTAACACAATTACAGAGACAGCAAATGATGATGTGACTGTTGTTACACACATTGGTCTACGATTTACATGTGGGCTCATATTTTTGTGTTTGTCCTCAGCTCTGTGTCCTCATGTTCACCTTCTCCACTACCTTCCCAAATCTGCTCCTTCTGCAGCACTGTCTCACGACAGGCTCTCCCAGATTATTACAGCTACTAGGAAGCTCGTTTCAACTTTTCACACAGAGATGGCTAAGCTTTGCTTCAAAAAGGAGAGGCTGAAAAACAACAACAGTCTTCACTGAATTTTGAATGAGAGAAGACTGCGTGCCCAAAACTTCTACACTGCCAACTATAAGATGCTCAGTAGCTGTAGCAAGAACATGCACAAGTTTGGGCTGACTGGGTTACCAAAAAGTAAAAAACCAGTAACCAACCAACCAACCTTCCCTGGGTGCTCCTGTCCTGCACCAGCCAAGACTCCCCTCCCTCTCACACCCACAGAAGCTGTGGCTCACACCGTGGCTCTCTGCCTGGCACAGGTGTGCAGTGTGCGTAGGTGTGCGTGGCCATACCCCCAGGTTGCTGGGGAAGGTGTGCCCTTCTGCTCTGCCTCTGGGAAAATGGTTTCCTAAACCAACAGCAATGTGTGGGAGTGCCAGCTCTCTCCCTCAGTAATTTGAGCCAAGCAGAACTTCAGATCCATTTATCTCGCATGATACGAAATCTAAATCCCAATGAATTCAGCAAGCCAGCTGGATGTAAGCGCCGGCTCTGTAAGTAACCCTGTAAGATTTTCTGTGTTATTTCTGATTCTTTTCACATACAGGGTGAGAAGGAATCCCTTGCTTACAAGATTTGTGTACTGAAGAAATTGAAGACAACAACCTTAAGCTCCTGCACTAAAAAAATCAATTTCCATAATCAAGCATCACCCTTCCTTCACCCTCACGTAGTCTGTATCAATGTTGTATTAAAAATGTGATGTTTGACAGCACAAAGAGTCAAGAACCTTCTGATTAGCTTGTTCACAGCTGAATTCACCCTGACAGCCATCTCCCCACGTTTCTGCTAAGCAGAGGGATGTCCTCAGTAAAGAAGGCTTGGGTACAAATAAAGACCGGGCATACTGAGCTGGTATTGCCAGGCTGGGAGAAGGATGAGGCAACAGCCGAGACTTTACGAGACGCAGAAGGCAAAGTGTCAGTGCTGCAAACTTCACACTTCTACTGGACCCATGCGGGCAATATGCCAAGAGAGGCTAACTCCCAGGTGAAGTTCCGACAAACAGATTGCCTTTTCTGCTGAATGGATGCTTTTTTTCCCCTGGTTTTATTATCCATTTTTAATTGGCATATTTAATAAGCAACAGCACTCTATTTAGAAAAGTCGACGTAGCAGAGATGGCAGTGAACACGACGCTCTGGCCCGCTGCCACCTGCTGCGAGCTCCAACAAGGAGTGGGATGTCAGAGCTGCAGGGAGGAGGAGAAAACGTGCAAGGAAAGGCTTGCATTGACTGCTGCACACAGTCACACTGCAGAGGGCAAACCACATCAGCTCCTCGCCAGGAGTAAGAGATACCAGCATAGAACATGAACAACGCAGCTACCTTTTCAAGTAACTCTAGATGCCTACACCGAGAACCAGAGGTACTGTGTAAGCTGAACACCATCTGGCCGATATTTCTGATTCAGGCCACCATTCTCATGTGCTAACATTTGGACTTGAGAGTCTTAACTTTCAGCCCATCCTGGGCACTCTGACCTGGACAAACAACTGCTGCAGATTGCAGGAGTAGGTGAAGTGTCAGATCTTTACTCATTGATTTTCAATGTAAATACTCTTATTACATGTGCACGCTCACACATACATTCCTGTAAGCAAATAGTTAATGCTTCTGATTTTTTCCTTGATGAAAACTGAGATAGAGACCAATGGTACATACTCATGTAATATTTTTGTTTTGTTTTTTTGAGATACTGTAATTGTTCTTAGGATTGTTCCGTCAACCTCCAAAAGACCAGTTTTCAAAAAGAATTCACCACAAAGGGGTTTCAGAATACTGTACAGAGCAAGACAACTGAATGAAAAAAAAAAAAAAGCTGCTAGCTTTTTCATGGAAAATCAGTCCAAACATTCAAATCACTTGTGCAGTAATGAAGGCAGCAACTGGTTCTTCAGAAAAGGAGCTTGAGGCTGCCCTTCCCCAGCCACACCTGCTATTCTGCCAGGAAGAACATTTTTTTCTTTTTCAGAAACAAGACCTACACTGCAGAGCAGCACCTCAAGCTGTACATACAACATGGCAACGTGCAACTGAAATCAGAAATAGTCTTCCTTAAAGACCTACAGTGAGTCAGCCTGCACAGAGCAGTACACACTCAGCCTACACCAGGAGGGCTCCTCGTGACCCTACCTTAAGAGCCACGTGTCCATCATGGGCACAGCAAGGGGCCCTGAGCAGACCTAAGGCTGTTCCGAACGCAGGGACTGGGAATTGCACCTGGTTCCTAGGTGGTACCCACAGGGTGTGCTGGACCCTACTGGCACCTCCACTTTGAGCCATACAGCAGTGTAAGAGCCAGATCCCTCTAGAATTCTATTTTGAGCTTTTTGATGGAGTTCCTCAAACCAAGAAAGGCTTTGCTATCGACATCTATCCAAGATAAGCAGTATCTAGGGCAATTCTAAAATACTTTACGTTTACTCACGCCGAAGACTGCCACAAAAAGTGCATTAAACTGAAAGGCATCTGTGAATGTTCAATATTAAATCAACAGCTATTAAAAATACTAGGCTTTATCCCATTTGTTTTATTTAAACACCCCTAGTCAAATCAACACAAAAGAAGCCAAGACAATTGCATGCTCTCAGGTGTTTTGAATCATGGTGGAAATACTAATCTAAAAATATGAAAGATATATCTCATTAAGAGGCAGCAAAAAAATCTTACGTGCTGCAAGGCATGAAGAACATCAAATTAAGAACCAAAACAGAACTCAGCACTTAAAGAAAGCTAAAATTTGTTACAGCACAAGTGTCACTACTTAAAGACCTCCGCTTTGCCTACTCTGACAGTGGGCATGCTCAGAGCCTGAATTATCCAGCACTAACACAACCCAAGCAGTTCAGGGAAAACTACTGCCAATTCTAGAAAATATATTTTTAATCAATTTTTTTTTTTTTTTTTTGTAGCTTAACTTAAAAATAATATCCTCTATAGGCACAATAAGGAGAAAAATATGTCTACTTTATGAAAATAACAAATTTTAATCAAACCAGAGGCACTGAGCCAAAGGAATTATTTCAAAAATGGATAGCCAGTTGATTTTGCAATCAGCCTGTAAGTAGTAGCAATGTACTTGGTATTATTATTATTAGAAACAAAACCATAACTAACAACAAGTTGTTTCAAAACTGCAGACTGAAAGGTTAAAGCTAACCATAATTTTTGCATATTATTATAGCATCAAACTTCAAAACGTGTAAAAACGCACAGGGCCAAATGAAAATATTACTCTCACCCACATAAAATAGAGGAGCATTTACATCTGACACATTAATATCCTGGGATCTTAAAGGCAGTGCTTTCAAGAAGTAATAAATACAATATTTTGTTCCGTAGGATAAATTGTTTTAATAGCAGTCAATGAAGTACTTTGGGTGGAAGAGGGCAGACTTCTATTACCTGATGCAAAAAGATTGGTCAGATCCTGCTTTTTAATGCAACATTGCCCCCACCTGGACAAACGCAGTTCGGTGTGCAGGTTGGCATTAATACCAGAGAACTGTGCAAAACACAGTGCAAATTCCAAAACAGAGCTTGGAAAAGCAGCACAACAAACCTCCTCCTTCCTTAGCAGCACACCTTCTTCAAGCACACCTAAGTCTTTTAGTTGAACAGTTGAAAGTCTTAGCAATATTTTCCTGAAATAAACGATAGTTTCTCAGCACTCATGAAAATCCTTTTATACTACACGCTTATTATTCCTGCAGAGAAGGGAATAATGCAATTTTCTACAAATGACACCAAGTAATATTAAGAGAAATACACAGTTTCAATGCAATACACACCATATATGCATATAGTGAGTATACGTAGAAGACAAATGCAAGCATCTTATGTAGAAAATGACAGTTCTGATTATAGAAAGTTCTCTACTATGCTTTTAGATAAAAAGAGGAAAGTTAGAAAAGTAATGTTTTACTGAACAGAAGATCTCCCCTTTAAGAATAAACATGAAAATGTAACAAGCAACTTTCTTCTGCAATGTTCTCTGCACAACTCCGGGTGACCAACAGCACCACGACACCTACAAGAGGTCCTTCATCTCATTAGGGTAACTGGAGCAATAAAGAGCCCTGCAATGCAGCATCTTCCCTCCGTTTCACACTGAACAACTGTCTCAACTACCTGTACATGCAGTCCAGAAAAACTCCCTGAGATTGACAAAGCTTCTGAAATGCCAAGAGGAGGAGCACTAGAAGTTACATCAGTGTATTTCAAGAGCACCAGAAGTTGTAATAAAACATTTACAAAAAGGCACGTATCACTGCCAAACAGATGGAAGCAAATTCAAACCTAGCACAACACGAGTGGAATGTGCTTTACGTGCAAAGGCAATGCTCCTGGCCAGGCGCTGCGCCTCGCTGTGCTGCGCCTTCAGCATCAAAGCACAAAGCTCCCCAGTTCCAGGGAGCGCTTCTCTGAGTGCCCCCTGGTGTCAACGTAATCCTGGTGCCTCAAATTGGCGTTTGAATATTAAGGAAAGAAATCAGTATGAAAATATTCCTCAGAGTTAAGTTAGCCCAATAAAATCATTTTGCAACACTGGATTGCTTTCATATGCCCAACTCTACTAATTGACTAAGCAAATAACAATACGTGTTAATACAGCCAAGACTCATTTAAAACATTCAACATAGATGCATTATGCTAAGATGGCACTTTCCTAACATGCTGCATTTGATTTTGTGGCATTAATAAGACTTTTCCAGTGCTTAAATTCTGGCACCAAAATGCAATAAAACTATCTGCCAAAACAGGCAAGAACCTTCCCAGCAGGAAGCAGCCTGCTCCACAGCTACAGCACGCTTTCATTGGCCTCATTAGAACCAGTATGCTTACATCACAGCATTCAGAGGAACAGCCACATTAAATGCAAGGCATCATCCAATGACCCAACCTGCTTCACTGAAGTTTTTAAAGTTACATCGTAATTTAACGTTATGAACAATAGACAGGCCCACTGTGAACACAAGGTTAATAACATCTCTCCAAGGGCTGCTGCAGTTGATGCTGTCCTCCTGTTTGTTGCGATTCTACCCGAGCTCTCCTCGCTGAATCACACTGTGGGACTCCCTGCAGGGAGGTCACAGCGCTGCAGCCCTGACCCTGGGTCTGTGCTGGGATGGGGGGACATGCCACACAGCCAGAGGCCTTCCTCACTGGCGTCACTGACATAGGACGCTTTGATGTGGTAGGAATGCCATGCACTGCAGCAGAATAGTGTTACTTGCAGCATTTTGCAAAGCCAGAGCAGACTGAGTAACAAAGAAAAATGTAAGGATCGCTAAGCCTGCCAATGAAGGTTGGTTAATAAGTGCTGAACTTTCACTGAGACACATTTGTCAGAAACCATAAAAGACAAAGACCTACAACTAACACACAGAAAACCATCTCAGGTAGTACTAATACCCGTATCTATTTCTGTGATATCTGTGGTCAGGCTTATTTTCTTTTATTTCTGTATTTAAGAATCAATCTTTATTTTAAAATCATAGAAGCACAATCCATTTGTCAAACCTCACCAGGTCAATTGCAATAAAACAACACTGCAGCAATGCCAGACACAACAAAGGCAGCAAACTGAATGCAATAAGCTACCATATTCTTCAATACCTTCTCAAAATCAAAATGTAAAGTACATGTTGCAGGTTCAGCACCTGCAAGAGCTCCTACACAATGCACCAAATCACAAAGGCCCCACATTTTCTCCCATGTATTTTGATGGCCACTTTTCCCTTTTCCCTGCAGACATGGATGTTGCTCCATGCTGGACTCCACAGGGAGTTAAATCTGTGCCCCTTCAATCCACTTTCCTTCTCCCTAGGTAGTAACTTCCCATTTAATCTCCTTCTAAACACTGAAAGACCTTTTGTTATCCAAAGTGGGTTGGAGGTGGCGGTGGGGCTCCAAACCCACTGGAAAATGGGTTGTGGTTATCTTATAACTCTTTGAGGCCTCTTGTGTGCAGGGCAGGAGATACTGAACTAGAACTGCTTAGAACTCCAATTCCCAAAAGCCAAGTCACAGCCTTGCTACAGAACCAGCAGGCATCTCAGCACACAGTGAATAATGCAATACCTCAAGACAATGCAGTAAACCTCAATCTCGGGCTCAGTTTCTTCTAAGCTGTCACAGGTTTACGATGACAGAAGAAAATTAGTATTTGTACAGCCAGGCTAAGATACAACAGCACTGTAAGCACTTGCAATAGTGATTTTCAACATTCTGAGCAGATTTTATTTAAATGTTAACACAAAATGAATGGGCAGAGAGCACAGAACTGTGATTCACAAGGGTGCTCGGCCCAGCCATTTGTCTGCATCACCTTTCTGACCATGGAGATAACATTCTTGTGCAGGAAAAGTGTTTGTTTTAAACTGTGCCATCCATACTCATGTACATGCCTACCACAAAGGTGTTAGCATACGTGAATTATAAAATACTGACTTGCTATAGTTGTAATATTTATACTTGATATCAATATCAGTACAGTGCTTTGCATGTACATGTTGAATACTGAAACCCTAAAAGTACAACTTCTGTCAATAGCAATGCTTTGTGTTACAAGAAATGCCAGGAATTCTCCTTACAGTCCTTGTCTTGCACTGAGATCTTCCAGCACAGAAGCTGGACCTGTAAAGATGTGGATTAAGATGCAATATTGGAGATTTAATTCAATAGCAGTTTCTTCCAGAAGCAATAAATCCACTTGATGTAGATTAATTTTCAAAAATGAAATTCATAAAACCAGACTGCTCTAAATGCAACACAGTTTTTAAAGGAGAAGTCAGAGTAACAGTATTAAATTATGCAACAGCACAATATTTTTGCCTAAGAGTTCTTGTTGATACCTGCAAATCCTTGTAACTGATACTCCTCAAAGAGCACTTCAGTATTTCAAGGAAGTAAAGCATTAGTCTTACTAATCTATTGTTTTCTATATTTTTTTCTGGGTATTTTGTTGACTTATTTGCTGGTAGTCACTTCATCTCGCTGCTTAGAAGATAAGGCACCCGAGCAGCACAGTTCTGCAAAATGACTGAATGTTATTCCTATGAATTACATAACTTCATGAAAAATACGTGAAACTCTGTTGAATAATTTAATAAAAATCACACCAAGCACCCAATCTTCTGATTCTACTGTATTCCATTATTCTGGGAAGTTACCACAGTAGATTCATACCAAAACTACTGGCAGAATCCAAAATAATTCCACCTCTTCTTCACCAAAAGCAAAGCCACTTTTTCGTCTGCATTCATGGCTTGCTAGGAGTATCCAACAGAGGGCTCCCAATAGCTATTAAAGAGCTCAAATGGGAGTCAAATGCATGAACTCTTTAACATACATAAACAAATCAGCATGCTGTCATTTTAAACAACATATTCTGTATGCACACAGGTACATCTACATCCAAATTAGAAATCTGTAATAGCATACAGTAAAACCACACAGGAGGTTTCTTGTTATAATTTGTATTCTGAAGCTCACTTTTTTTTCTCTCCAAAACTGCAGAAAATGAGTAGTTTTAAATCACCTTCACACAAATGCAATTACAATTCCTTGCAACTGCTTTATCTTTATGAGCAGGAGGGTCATCCTGCCCCCCAATGAGCACAACTAAGCTAACCACATCAGCCTGTTCTACTAGGAAAACAGGCTTTGGTCAAGGTGATCTGAGCAACTATTTGCTAAAAGCCAACCTACACTTGGCAAAGTTCATCTAATTAAGACATGAAACTGGACCATCTCAGGAAGAAGGTATTTCAAACAGCCAAGTTAATCCTTCTTCTTACTGTTGAGACAGCTAAAAAAATGTGGGGTTGCTGCTTGCAGAGATCCTACTTATATTCTTCAATCCTGTGTTTTCCCCGTGATACCATTCCCTTCACTGTTTAAATGCATTAATTTTAATATTAAAGTACAGGGCAACATAATACCTTGTATTCTGTCTCAGTAACATAAGCTGTGATTTTCTGAGAACTTAATCAACTGCAGTCAGTATGGTACCACGTCGGTGTGCCCTAACTGATCAAAAAACCCTCACAGAATATCATCTACCCAAACACAATGTGATCGTAAGTCAAAGCCATTGTACTGCAACAAACAAACAGTACTGTTTGTCTGGCTTAGTAAACTATTCACCACAGACAAAGTTAATACATAAACCACTGCACACAAAGCTTCTAAAGAAGTTCCTACACTATTAAAAAGAAATCACATATCTGTAATTAAGTGTGTTCCGCAGTCCTTGCAGATGTACCAAGACTGTCAGCTAACAAGGCTTTTTATTACTTTTGAAAAATCAATTTGTTTTCTGTTAGGGCTTTTGGTCCTATAATAATACTCAGTTGCTTTCCTCCACATCTTTACATCCAACTGAGAAAACACCTACCTGCACCTTCACTGCACGTGCTACAAAAGCAACCTAATACAAAACCTCCACTAAACATCCACAATTAACTCCTCCAGAACTAGTCCCATCCCTTCACAAATGCAGGCTTTCTGATCAAAGTTCTCAGAGGTGAAGTACAAAAGCTGTATTCCGCTGTTACATGCCACTCTATTAGGTTTGTCTTTAAATTTATGGTAATGTCTTTGGTAATTTCATTCACACTGCTTTTATCTGCAGTGATACTGCAAAACATGTGCAATGTAATACAAGTGGAGAAAAATGTACGATACTTGCAATCATATTACTACAATGCTAAGCTCTAAGGAACTGCATTTTTCTTTTTTCAAATTTCCTATTCAGCTGGGGATGGAGGTATAGCAGGACTTCTGGAAGAAATCAGAATATCTTGGCATGCAAAATTACATGCTATTTTAAAGATTTAGACTTTCCAAGAGTGCATATGACATAAATATTGAAACACAGCCAGTATTGTAACAAAAAACATCAAGTAAACTCTAATTCTTACTTACCACAAGTCTCCATCTTCAATAGTCTTATCATTTGGGGCTCCAGCATGCCCATAGTGCAGAACAGATGAGTTCTCCCCACTGAGGGGCAAAAAGAAAATTTACCACAATTAATGAAAGAAAAAAATACTAAAACACACAACATAAGAAGGAACACTGTAAGCACAACATTGTAAAAATGTAACCATAGAATCGTTGCAGTTGGAAGGCACCTTTAAAGGTCATGTAGTTCAACTCCTCTGCAATGAACAGGGACACCACAGTTCAAACAGCTGCCCAAGGCCTGATCCAGCCTCATCTTGGAAGGCTCCAGGGATGGGGCATCAACCACATCACTAGACAATCTGTTTCAGTGCCTCACCACCCTCATTGTAGAATACTTTTTCCTTATAACCAAAATAAATCTACCCTCTTTAAGCTTGAAGCCATTTCCCTTTGTCCTATCACCACAGACCCTGCTAAAGAGTCTGTCCTCTTCTTTGCTGTAGCTCCTCTTTAGATACTGAAAGGCTGCAATCAGGTCACCTCACTGCCTTCTCTTCTCCAGGCTAAAGAGCCCAAGGCTCCCTCAGCCTGGCCTTGCAGGAGAGGTGTTCCATCCCCTGGGTCATTTTTGTGGCCCTCTTCTAGACATGTTTATGTCTCTCCTGTACTGAGGACTCAACATCTGGATGCAAACATCAGTGTCTTGATATATTGAGCATGGAATTTTGCAGTCTGTGAGAACTGCCATGGAATCTTTCCACGCATGGGCTGCAATAGCATATTTTGCTATCTCATTCAGCAGAAACGGTTACAAAATGGGCATTTTGCTATTCTGACTGCAAGATGTGACCCTTCTGCAGAAGGGACCCAGTACAGCTCACAGAAATACTTCCCATATCCATGAAAGTGTCAAGGATGCAATTAAGTAATTTTTCAATATGCAGCCATTTATTATGGACTTTTAAAAAATACTTAAGTGATACATTTCCCTATTTAAGATTAACTATTCTGATGCATAAAAGAGAGATTTCCACTCGAGTAAAATCTGACATGCTTGAAATGCTTTAGGAGTTACTGAATCTAGAAAAAAATCAGCAGCCCATGAGTGCCAGTTGACCCCTGGCATGGCTACATGTGATCTCTGCTGGAATGGATACACTGCACACTGCTAGGGGAACATCCATCCTGTATGAGTCAGCAGTTAATACCAGGCACAATAACCATCACTTTGTTTTCACCTCTTATTAAAATCACATTATAAAGAAAAGATTGTAATTCCTGGAAATGCTTTAAACTGCTGATTTACAGGAATAACACACCTCCAAAGAAGGACAGACTTTTGTTGTACGCTTCTAAAGCACCACAAGGCATTCAGTAACCTCTATTTGGTCCTGGCATTCCCTTCTTGTCTACTGTTATTCCTCCAGGTCTAGCAAACATCAGTTAACATACTGGCAAAGAGCTCAACTTCTACCTATTTCCCTTCTACTCTTCTCCTTGGACAGATGCTCTCTCTCTTCCATCAGCCATAAGAGCTATAACTAAAAATACAGTGTTGGAACAGGGTTACTCTGGTATCTCTCTGACCTCTCCAGCCTACCCTTTACCAACACCATTTTGGTCACCCTGGTCTTTCAGTAGAACAGCTTCATATTTTAGGTGAAAGGAACTTGAGGCTCAATTTCCATTAATGTTTTGCTGTTCCTGAAGTAGATGTGGAACTTGGCGTACTTCTCACGTTAAACTTCTGCTAAGTGCAATTGCAAAAGCTGTAATTATGCACTGTATCCCCCCAAAAATGTTACAGTCAAGATACAGGCAGTAATTGGGAACGTTTAGATATTTAATTATTTACTTATTCAAATATAACAACTCCATAAGCAAGGATTAGGGATGAGAAAGCAGAGGCTTTCTTAATTTTCAGAAGATGCTCAATTTAAAGGGCTGGGTCACGTTAAAACAAAGCAAGATCACTGTGTTGCTGTTTCAGCATGTAGGAAATCAGTATGCACCAATGGAGCGGGGGGCACCATTTCAGAATAATAGGAATAATTTTCTGACAGAAAACGTATTCCTTATAATTATACAAAACGCAAGGGATAGATTAAAGTTGTTAAATCAAGAGTTAAAATAAACACAGAATTAAGGCTGTAATTGATTTTCTCCATGATGCAGCGCCAATGGCAGCACCCCACAAGTGGCATGCACACAGACTGTCCACAGCACTCTGCCAGGATTTTAGCTGCAGACACTATTTCTTATCTCTTCCTAGAAACAGGGAGAAACAAGAAGCAAATAGCATGTTACTTATGATCAACTATCAAAAAATTTATCATGAAGCTTAAGGGCATGACTTCATGCTAATGTTTGCAGATAACTTGTTTATGCTGGCACTCAGTATTATGCATCATGCCAGCTGCATAAACAAGTCCTATGTTCAAATATGGACACTGCACAAATGTTTTCAACAATAGATGTTCCAAATGCAAAGACGAGGGATTTCCTTTGCACAGTTTAATGTAAAGGTTTTAGTTTACAAGATATTTCTGTAAAATTTGGCACCAACTGTTACAGAAGATGCACAGAACTCTGTTTTCCACCACCATTACTTAGGTGTTAAGTGGCACACAGTCTTTCTTGGCATTTGAGACACCCTGTCTTTCACTCCAACTCTGGCTCTGTAACATGGAGAGGAGCAGCTGGTGCAGAAGACCAGATCCCCACTCCATACACACTTGGGTGGCTTCTGTCAGGAGAGAGGCCCATCTCCCTGCAGCGGCTTCAGGCAGGGCCCTCAAGCTGAGCACCTGTGGCACAACAGCCCTGCTCCTGAAAGCCCTCACTCAGAAGAAATGAGAAGTGAGCACTCTGAGCCTGCCCTGTCTCAGCACAGCCCAAAGGCAGGGATGGGGATGACTTGCTTCAGAAACACACCGCTCACCCACACTGAGCACTGGTGGGGACACATCTCCGCCCTGCTTCCAGGAGGTGGGAGTCAGCCCCTCCTTGTTAGAAGCGTCTTCGCACACGAAGGCAGGGAAATGCTTTAGGAGCAACACTAAGAAGCTTCCCCAAAGTGACTTGTACCCACAAGGTGAATGTTACAGCTAACCAGGAATTGTTCCTAATGATTTGTGAGACTTTCAAGGTGGCTTTAAGAACAAATTAAACAACCCCCGGCCACCCAGCCACTGGAAAGCAAACAAGCCTTCCTGGAGAAGCTCCTTCTTTCCCCCAAAGAGCAGCAGCCAAAAAATTTTCACACAGAGCCAGAGTTCCACACCAGTGCTGTGAGGAGGCGCCGGCCAGGTGGCTCCAAGCCTCTACAGGTCAGCACCAGGGGTGCCCAAGTCTGCCTCTGGGCAGCACAGCTGAAACATCCTCCAACAGATGTCTGTGGGCCTATTTCCACCCCTTTAATAATTTGCCTCTAACTGGTGCCAAAGACATGTTTGTTACAGAAGGAACTACATGGAGCAGCAAAAAAGCAGCAAATTAACACCACTGAGAATGCAAACAGCAGGAAAGGATTCAGGTTATTAGGAAGGGAAAAAGGGCCCCAAAATACATATCAAATCAGAGAACACTATGAAAAGAAATGAGCAGAAGAAAGAGGAGGCATGTTAGTAATATTTTAAGAAAAGGATTGAGTATCAAACATAAGAAAAAGAGCAGCTATTAGTATTGTAGTAAGATCTGAAGAAAATTCAACAGGCCATGAACTGCACTAGCAAGCTATTTCCATCACGATTTAAATAATGAAGTCAAACCAGAAGGAAGCATTAGCAGTCTTCTCTCCACTTCTTCATCTAAGAGTTGAAACTTTAAAATGCAGTATTGAAAAGGAAAAAAAAGATGGATATAGGAAGTACTCTAGCCTTACCCTTCACCTTCCTCCCCTGCAAAATGACAACTAGGTACACTAAGGCACTGCGAGGAGCAGTTTGAATTTCAAGGCACTGCACAGTATTTGCACATTCCTCCAAAATCAATACTTCAGAAATTTATGTTGAATATATCTAAGTCCGTTTATCAGGTACCACTATTCTCCTTTATTTGCACTTACATGACATCAGCTGGTGCTTCAAACCATCAATAAGTTGACAACCTCTGAAAGCTTTGCTAACTACAGCACTAAGCCAGCTGTGTGGTGAGCTGTAACACTAATGTGTGTTACCATTCTCAGCTGCTTAGAGTGAATGCATAGAAGTGAATACATGACACATATCAACTTGCATCCAATATTCATTCACCATCTCCTGAACAGTGTCGCTACCGGACAGGGACAGCAACAAATGCATCCACTGCAGCAAATGACTTCTATATGAAATATAGCTCTGATAACTCTTGTTCTATGGTTTAATGAGCACCTTTTAAAAACCTGAATAGAAAATGTATTTTAATTAAAAACATGATTCTCTTGCATGGAAATTATTATCAGGCCAATGACTGAAAAGGAAAGAACATGTCAAGTATCATTGTTTGAAGTTTTGGAAAAACAACAGAACTCAGCATGAACAGAATCATACCTAACTATTCAAAACCCTAACTGTAAAAGCTATTTTTAATCTTAAATGTAGTTAAGCATAGCATTTACAATCACGTTTCCAAGGTAATTAAAAACACCTATTACTTTTACCATTGTTATGTTGATCGAGTTCATCAAATAGATCTACTTACACCCATTTTATTAGGACCTAGCTTAAAATGGTTAATTCTATTTGTTCTTATTTCATTGTGCACAACCAGAATGTAGCTATTCGTTTACAAAGGCTTTCTTATTTTTCTTTTTTGTTGTTTTATTTTTAAATCAAGTTTGTCTCCATTTTCAGTAGCAGTGGGAGGATACACTGCCAACTCCCAGCTAAAATCACATATCAGGGTGTTCCCGGATCTTGCACTGTGACAAGGACCCACTATGCTTCACACTACATTCCTACTTCAGTAGGAGTTTCTATAGGGTTAGCTATGGCATGCCTGTTTCTAGCTTCTGTACCCAAATCCAGTTCTGCAGCATGGTTCTGATGCACTGTGTGTAATCTTCATGGCAGTGGAACACTATGCACAGAGACAACAAGATTTTACCTTCTTCACTTATAATGATACCAGAGATGAAGTCTCATTGCAATGGGATGTTAATTCTCAAGTTATATGATGGTACTTAAAACAGGAAAATTTCCCGACAATTTAGATGCACAATTTGCCATAAAACTGCTCATGCTCCTACTGCAATTTGGCATATAAGCTGGAAAACTGCATTTGCAAATAATGAATTGAGTAAACAGCAGAAAAAAGCAGAGATACACATCGTTTTCATTACCCCTGAAGCAAAATAACATCATCGTCATTAACTTAAATTTTATTTTATTTTTTAATAAAAAAAACCAACCTATGTGAACTCAAGCAAATGCCTGAGAGTATCATTGGATCTACCAGCAGAATTTATGTGTTAACAGATACACCTCATCTGTCACATAGATCTGACCAGAGATATATGTATCCATTAACTAAATGAGATTAATCCCTGCACAAAGCACACAGCTGTCCTTCACGTGTATCCTACACCATTCTCCTGAAACTCTTTGAATTAAAACCATGCATTTCTACAACTGAAAAGAGAACTTTTTACAAGAAGTTGTATTTTCTCAAACACTAAAGCTCCAACACCAGCTGCTGAGCAAGGAAAGAGGGAGAGCAAGATGTTTTCAAAACTCACCTCCCCAAATCAATTCTAATGCAGCCTAACCTCAAAGATCTTTGAGAATGCTATGAAATACTTCAGATGTTCACAAACGCTTTTTTTGGAATACAACAAAAAATAGCTCTACAGCCCTTCTTCATAACTCTAATTAATAAAAGAGCCAACTACGGCAGAGATGTGAGCACAAACACTATCTTGGCAGCAGCAGCAGCCATTGTGGAATCTCTTGAGCACAGCAGAACTGGTAACTGAGCCATTTCTTTAAGATCCAACACTTGCCACACTTTCTTGCCTTTTTCAGAGGAAATAGTTCAAAAATTACTCTGGTGGCATTCACAAACACATCACGTGCACCAAAGGAACAATTTTACAATTATCCAGTGGGAAACTGACAATAAACATTTCAGCAATTCAATAGAAGCCATCAACTTACCTACCACAGATGCAAGTGTAGGAAGTATGGCGCATGCCGCCTCGGGTGTAGCAATAGTGCTGGAAAAGGCTGCAAAGAAAGACAGCTGGTCATTATTAATGCATTCAGCAGCACCACAAGACACAGAGGATAGCAAGTCTTGCCTCAGCACAGCTGTGCTGCTTCCAATCCTGGCTCACTACTGGGTTCCCTGCCCAGATGAGCGCTCATCTCGTGCTCCACAGCTCTGTGGTCACCTCACCCCTCATGTAAGTGCAGCACAGTGCCCCTGAATGCTGCCCCCCGTTGCAATGACACCCTGTTGGTGGAGCTCTTCAGCCTCAAAAGCATTAAAACATTTTCATCTTTACTGTCAATGTCCCCTTCATGGGAGGGCAGATATGCCCAAAGCACAATTAATATAGGATTAGGTGTTTTAAGAGCTAAGCACATATCACGAATCCTTTTACTCTTTTTGAAATATGTTCTAATTACAATCCAATTCCCTTTAATACTGAATGGATTCAAAAACTCATTTGTTGTAATACTGAAATCATTTCATTAACACAGAGTGATAATGGTGCTATTCAAAGAATAGAGATGTTGTGATTTTATCCTGCAGAAACAATCCACAGAACACAATTCAAGTTCTTTGAAGGATATTAAAGCCATTACATGCTTGTAAATCCAAACTAGATTTTAAAATTACACAAAATTACAGTATTTAAAGAGAAACAAAGCAAACCATACAAACTGATCACAAAAGGACAAAAAAAGCCTACATTTAGGGAGTTAGTAGGGAGACACATTTTATGAGATTTAGTTTCTTCTCAAAACATTGTGGCTTTACAAGGCAGAAATACTGATTTTTTTACTGCCCCAGAGACCAGTAACTGCAAAGAATAGGTCAAATGAAAGAGAAGCCAAGGAGGAACTGATGTAGTGAGAGCACAGCAGAAAGAGCACTGCATTTGGCTAATGAAATTAATAACTGAAGCCATCATTTGCTTTGGTGCAGTGGGTTCTTTACTAAATGGACACTTCACATGGAAGCAAAGTTATGGACGTGCTCCTCCCAGCATGCTTGCAGGCAAGGTTTATTCTACAGGACACAGCGCTGAACAAACATTTTGCAAAACAATATTTTATACTGTTATATACGTATAGTTATGTCCCAGGAATCAACTTTTATTGTGTTTTATAGACCCTTCCTGCTAAATTATTGGATGAAGTATTTCCTCTAGTCAGAAACTTTAAGTAACCTTCTAAAGAGCTTTAAAAATGAAATAACGAAGGTTGTAAACATCCTTCCATCATCGCTGATGCAGGGATAGCAGGGCTTGTTTTTGCATATGACAACTGATCACATATTCATGGTTGGAATTTATATGAAACTGTGCAGCACAGTAACAGCAGTCACCTTTTGCAGTACTGCCAGATTAGCAGTAAAAAGCAGTAAATAAATTAAGACAGGCTTCATATTATCCATCTGCTGCTTGAACTTTGTTTCTTTTTTCTAAAAAAGGAAATCTGATTATTTCATCAAACATTATGGACTTCCTTTCAAAAGTGAGGAGCTGCTTATATGACTGAGCTGAAGAGAACATAACTTCACCAGGTAATGAGTTTTCCAGTACAAGCAGTAAAACTACTCACATCGCTGTGAATTTACTTTTTCAGACTATGACTCAGCAGAAACACATTCAGTTGGTTGGCAAGAAATTCAGCACTGCTATCACAGACAGCTTTGTACAGCCTGTCCAAAATAAGGGAAGGATCGCATATCCTTTTGATGGTAAAAAGTTGGCTTCTCAAAGCCAAAAAAAGCATAGATACAGAATTACAGAAGCTGCCAGTATTTGTAGATAAAATCCTGGCTCCACTGAAGACAAAGTAGATCCTGCCACTAAACCCCATCACACCAGGGTTTCACTTCTATATGCTAGAATAGTCTTTATCAAAGAGTGGGATGCACAGGTGAGAAGTCTGAGATAGCTGGATAGAATATCATTTAATCTGGTGCTCCACGTATACTGCAAACACTGCATCTTGACCTCTCCCTACTCTTTATGAGCAGAGGATACACGTATGCATAGGCAGCTCCACGCTGATGCTGGATGGCTCTCCATGAGCATTTAATGCAACCAACAGATGCAAGAGTTAAGCATCTCTTTCTTTACTCTTTCATGTGTTTCAAAGCTTTTCTATCATGTTTTATGCAGTATTTCCCTGGAGGGTGTATGTATTACTTATCATGCACATACCATCTCAGTCATGTATACAGATCAGCCATTGGTGTACTTGCATGTGAGATGTTATGTTTTAAATGCATACTCACTGCTTTGAAACAACACCTTTTCTCCTTCTTTTTCTTTCTTCTTTTAAAAATAAATACAGAGATGCATTCTGGTTTTGGTGCCAAAAACATCATCTTTAACTGATTGGCAATATTTTAATAGAATTTAATTGTAACTTTAAAAAAAATTCAGTGTTTTTTTCCCCATTAACTGAAAGAAAACACTAACCTCCATTAACTCAAGTAAAACTCACTCCCACCCCACCTAATTCTCGTAGATTTGCTGAGGCACACATTAACATTATCCCCATTGCTCTGCCAAGTCTTGACTGCATGGGTTCTTTGTAATCAGAAGTAACAGAAAAACACATACACTTGGTATTTTTAAGAAGTACTGCATACATTCAAAGAAAACTCCAAAGTGTTTGAAAAGTCACGACTTCGAAAGGTCCTAAAGTAACACCTGCTACAGATGGTCTGACCAGTAGTGTGAACCGCTCTGACAACAATGCCTGCATCTTAAGCTCATCTTCAGTCCAGTTCCTACAGCTGATTAATGCATTCTAACGATTCCAACCAGATCCACACCAGGAACGCAAACTGAAACCAATAGCTTAATATCAACCATTCTCCTAGCTCAAATGGATTTGTGGAACACAGGTACTTAAGGAAAGAGGGACAGTAGCAACTAGCAATGACTTCCCTCACACTTCTTTTCAGGTCTTCCATGTCACCAAAATAAAATGTGCTCATGCACTCTGCTGAGTGGGGTTTTTAGTTCCCAGTAGTAGTAAACAAGTAATCTCTATTTTAATTCCCTTCATTTGCTCTGAGACATAACAAATATTCAGAAGACAGCCACATTTTATACTTCTCAGCTATTCACTTCCAAAACTAAGACACTCTAGATCAGAAGGCTTCAACTTCTAAATACAAATAAAATTAAATACATTTAAGCCAAGTTTCTGTGACATTATCCAACACATCCTCAGGGGCAGCTTCCCGTGACCCTTCCACCCACTTATGCATCTTCAGTAACCCAGGCTGCAGGACTTTGCAGTGGAGGAACAACTACCCATCTACCCCAAGTTTGCCTAGGCCAGGCAACCAAACGCATTAAACCACCCAGGCGTTACTGCCAGATAAGGGAGCCTCTTCAGGAACACACCTGCTGCCTACTGCTTGCTCCAACTCCAGTTTTTCAGACTGTCACAGGCTGCCTATCAGAACCGCCCTTGTGAAGCACACAATCCATGGAAGGGTCAAGGATACTCCTGGGTCAGTGACCCATTAAAGGTGCCTGAACTGAATATACATTTAATTTGTTTTCCCCCCCACAAAGAATCACTCACTGGCTTGAGGATGTTTCAGATTCACAACAATTTCCTCAGTGCACTTTTAAGAAAGTTGCCTTCTAATAAAAAGAAATCTTTACACGCTTCAAAAATAATGTTCTTTGAACAAAGCCCATGAGACTTGCCTTGAAATGCAAGCAGGTGGTTTTTGAACTATGAAACCATGAATTGAAACTACAGTAGCTTGAGAGAATTTGGTACAGCACTCAGAGGATTTTTTTTTTTTTTTTATTTTACAAGTATAGTTGCAAGACATAGGTGAATAGCTATGAGAATTGAATTACTTTTGAATTACAACATTGTGCCCTTATGCTTTTGTAGTGTTCAGGCTAACAAAACAACACAGGCTAAAAACCAAAGCTTCTTTTTTCCCAAAGAATTCACAAAAGACCAAATTTTCCAAAGTTGATCTATTTATAGCAGGACTCACAGCCACTGTTTCGATCATCTAGACACGTATTTCACAAAGAAACTATAAAGCCCAAATAACATGTAATTGTTTAAGCCACAGTAAATACAATTTGGTACCTGAAATACACCAGACAGAAAGGGGAAGGCTCTCTGATCTAGGAGTAACAGCTGAGCAAGGGACACAGAAGGGAGGCAAGCAATGCTTTGTTCAGAAGCCACAAGGAGGTTCTTAAACACACAGCACTTTGTTTGTTATGCTACTTTCATAATGCTGCTCCTTTTCCATGGGCAACTACACGCTTTAAGGTTTAGTTTATCTAATCCCAATTTCATTCAGTTCACAACACAACAGTACAGTACTGCAAAACATGTCCAAGGTTGTTTCAATACAAAAAAGTCAAAACCTCATTGTGAGAGAATAAAGGGGAGTAGAGAAGATTCCTATTCATGAGCAAATGGTAGATTAAAACTTCCATCAGATCAAGCAGAATTAAACTCTGAGCAGATGAACAAAAGTTTCTCCTACATTTCAGACCTACATCTCAAGAGACATCATTAATGATTTCATAAAGGCATTATTATCATCTACGTGTTCCACATGAGCAGAAATTGCTTAGATTAGAGCTTACTCTCCAGAAACATCAGAAAAGAAAAACACTTCTATGCACCGACCTCTTAAACTCAACTGTGGAGGCTACTGCTGCTGACAGCCTGATGGCTGGGCTGCTCTGCCATGGAGCGCAGCAGCTGGAGTGTAATATTAGCCAGAAATACTGCAAGTTGCTGTATTGTTAGGCATCTCTACTTAGTATCATCCTAATTTGTACCATGTAAGAGGCAGAAATGTGTCATTTTTCGGAAAAAGTTGATCATTCTAAATTCTGTTCCCTTTTTTTGCTCTCTTCAACTCAGTTATTTTCACTTATTTGCAGCAAATTCCAGATAATGATAATAGGTGCTTAGAAGAGAAAAATGTTGTTTGAGTTCAGAAGGAGCAGAAGGAGCAGAACTTTAGTAAGCAGGTATGACACAAAACTAGTTGAATATTAATGCAACAGTGCAGAACATCTATTATGGAATAAGGAAAAGCTGTGTAGAAGCAGAGTAGACGTGAATGGTCTCACCTTGGTAATCAAAAATTCATGTTGGTATTTCTAAATGTGCTACTTCTCTGTACTAAGACGGATGACAAGCCAGAACTCAGGGCAGGAGCAGAGGGCAAGCCTAGCCCACATGCACATATATTTTAATCATAAAAAAGTACACAGACCAGAAGGGATGCATTCCTTCGGGAAACAAAGCCCATGAAGGCAAAGCCATTTCACCAGTTGTCAGTGCTACCTGGAAACCAGAGACACATGAAACAGGAAGCCCATAAATAATATAAAGCCCAGCATTGTCACAAGTGTCATATATGATCTGCAGTGATTGAAGGTAATTCACAATCTCAGTTCAAGACCAGAGCACTAAAGTGCATTTTAGTATTATAATTGGGAATTATAAACTGCCTGTCTTACATAACAGATAACTGAGGAAACTATATGACATTAGTCGATATATTTCGTCTTTTCTGGTTCAGCTACAGAGGTTTGTGATTTTACAAAAACCGGAATTGCATTCTCTCTCTCCCATGTCTTCTTTGTTGTTTTTAAATCTCACGGCCATCCCTGTATCACAAGAGCTAACTAGTTCACACAAAGCAGGTTTTCCCCCATCACTTTGCAAACTTAAAAATTAAGAATAGATTTTGGGGCAGAAAACAAATAAACACCACAATAATAACATCTGTGGCATTGTGTCCCTTTCTTCCCTGCACAGAGACAAGCAGCTGCCGGAGTGCAGTGCAAACACACCTCTTCAATAAATCAATCCCTTGATCTTGAACTTGCATTCGAGAAGTATTTAAAGAAAGTCTTCAATATGGCTGTTAAATTAGTACTTTTCTGAAACTCATTTAAATCTACATGGAAAATGCATCTATCACTTGCCAGAATTGATTAACCTGCCTAAAAATCAGTTGACTTATGGATTCAAATATTCTGACAACTATTTATATCCCTATAGTTACTGATAGAAATTAGGCTGATTAGGATATTCATAGTACAAACCTGAAAATATTTCAATATTAATTCTCAAAAACTCACATGGTAATGATGGGCTGATGGCTGGACTAGATGAAAAGTCTTCTCCAGCCTTAATGATTCAGAGTCAAGGTCTGACTCTTCTTTCATACATACAAGCTCAACCTACAGCACTTGGCTCTTCCATATTTGCAAAGTCTGCAATGGGACTGCTATGGAGACAAACAAGTTACTACAACGGATTTCATAGGGGCTTTAGTGAGCTAAAGGACCACCATTACTTCTGGTTACAGAAGAAGGACAAGTGGTACGAAACTGTGCTATCAGTGAAGCTTCAGATATGATTAGTTCACTTCATGCCATGAAATTAAGTTAAGCAATTGTCCCTGCAGTTAATAGAGCTAACAGAGCATGAGTGCAATTCTGGAGTCCACTGCAACATCAAGTAAAACATGCTGTCTTCAGCTGCCCTTTGGCTGGGTGGTTCAGTACTGATGTCAAGGGAGATCACAGCAGTAGAGCACATGTTACAAGTTGTAAAATTTATCCTCCAACACTATGCTATCAGTGGTTTCTGCATTTTGACTCACATTCCTGCCTGCATGTCTGAAACTTCCCATCCACTACATTCAGACTGTTAACAAGGCAGCACAATCCCTTTATGCACAGGGATTTTTAAATAGGTTTACAGTCCTCATCAAATACAAAAACAGATGCCCATCACCACACTGCAAAGCAATAATGGTCATTAAGAAGGATCTCTATTTCTTCAACAGTTCTGAAGCATTCTTGTAGCCATGTCCATTAGAAACAATACAAAACTAAGTTCTGTGGCAGTCTAGATTTCATACTTAATCTCATATTACAGAAAGAGAAGGCATGACATTTTCTTAGACTCATTGCTCCATTTCCAACTCTAATAATTCTAGATCTCAACTGGCATATTTTAAATTAATTTTTTTTGCAGTTTAAACCTATTTATCAACAGCTAATTAATGAGGTCTAAATCCTTTGATGACAGAATGATTAAACTGCATTTTAACTAATCCATCTTTAATTAAAATGCTGCCAGCAAACCATTTCTGGATGTGTAAAAAGGACACATTTATAGACGCTCACTCTTTAACTATGCATTATGTAAAGCCAATAATTAGGAGAACTCATGATTTCAATTATATTTTAATTACTGTTACATATAAAACATGCTTTAATAGATGTAACGCAATACATTTTCTTTCTTCACAACCCACTAATCATTCCTATTGGGGTGACAACCAAATAAAAGGAAGTTTAATATATGTGCTAGTTCAGGAATCTTGCTTTAGCTTTGAGCCAATTCTCTCTGCATTTCTTCTCTGCAGCAGAAAGGTACTCAATTATCTCCAAACCTAAAATCCAAATGACTCCCTGCAGATCCCTGTTAAAGAGCTAAAAAGAAATTAGCTGTAAGTGACCATAATAAAGATAAATACTTTATCCTTATCATTACTCATGTACGTCCACAAAATTCTTGAACTCAAAACATAATGCTACTTAAAACCTGCTAGATAAGGAAAAAATATAAATGATGTTTGTTTCCTAAAATAAACATTAGCCACAAAACGCTCTGCGTACTGCAGGAGCCACCAACTTCGTTTAGTTAGGAAATCCCTTTTCCTCCATCTTGGAGGGGAGGGTGGTAGATGAACATAACATGACCATGGCACCCAGCTTCTCGTCATCTGCACTAATGGAAGGCTAAGACATAAAAATGATTGGACGTAAGCTATTCTTTGCTACAGCTAATCCAGTTTTCAATGCAAATACATGGACAGTAATTTCTTTCCAAATCATCCAGCCTTTACCACTGCACGTTAGCATCATAAACACTTTTCGCTGAGATAACTTCATAGGCAATAAATTGAATCTATTAAATGTTTTTAAATTCTGTTTAGAATGATTTAGGTAGGAGTAAGCCCAGCCTTAGTATTTCACTACTTTCAGTGATCTGAATTGGGCGCAAGGAAACTAATAAGCTTAAATGAGAAATGTAGTTAAGTTTCCTAATAAATTGTACTTGACAAACAACCCAAAGTATATGCTATTTTTATTGGCTCAGATTTTAAATTTAATTTTCATAAGCTCATCTTTTTTCAGTTTGGATTGTAAATGAAATTACTAGGTTTAAGTTTTCTTTAAAAATATCAATTATTTAACAAATGCTGGCAGTAAGACACTTTCACATCACAGGCAGTTATGGTGAAGTCATCGTACATAAGAATATGAAATACACAAGACAAGGTTCTGCACAATTTGATTCATATAAACCTCCTCATTTCCCTTTTTGTCCATCTCTGCATATGGAACAAAAACATTTTATGAAGCAGGCTGCACATTTATATCCTGATTAAACAGAAACAACAGGACATAATGAAGAGCACACAACTATCTCCTGAGCAGAACGTGCCTGGAAAGATATTTTGAATATTTATTATTCAAACTTAATAGATGTTAAGGATAAACGCTGTTGCGGCCACATGCTTTATCAAGGTTGATCAAGAGCACTCCATACTTTATAAAAAGACTATAAAAGATGTACTCTAAGGAAAGAATACTCATATCTGTTACAGTCCGTAATTGCTGTTCCACCACATCGCATTACCTGGCCTCCTAATGAGGATACTGTCCTTACTGTCTCCTATGGCACCTCCCAGTAGGTGGCCATGGACATGTATACTTAATGACAGCACACGCGATCATATTAAGTGAGCAATATTCAAGAAGAAATATCCTGTTTGTCAGAGAAGCGCTCAGGAAGGACAGTAATAAGTCCAATACCAGAAACAGAACATTATTTTAGAAGATAATCAGAGATATATGGTTGAAAGCAACTGCTTGTCTTATTCACAGATTAATTCCCCTATTTAAGTGCTAAGTGTTTGAAGATGGCACTTTGTCCAGTATGTGTTGACTTCCTTCTGTCTAAAAAGACCTTCCACTGAGGCAAGGACAGAACGTACAACATCCATGCTGAGTACCCCAGCACACCACAAACATGGTAAAGGAGGGACTCTCATTTCCTCTGGAGGACTGAGCTTTAGTTCCCAGAAGGTAAACCTGCGCAACATCTCCTTGTTCTCCACACAGTGTAACACACCACACCGCTGCTTTGCTAGCAAAGACTGAGCAACTAAATATGGAAAATTTAGTCAAACATTTCATCTAATTGACTACAGGAAATTATCCACATTTTTCTTAAAATCAGTTTTCATTCCTAGACCAAGAAATTGACCCCCAAGGAGCCTACTGTAAGAGGTGTGTTTGGCTGGATCTGATTCCAGATACTGTGTGGTCAAAAGAAAGGAAAAGTTTCCTTGGCTTGTGCAGATAAATGACAGATCAGAGATGTCCTTCTCTAATCTTTCTGCCCATGTTTCAAGGGTCCTGGTTATATAAAATGAGTGAATAGCTGCCCAGAGGACCACAACATTTACCACAAATTACTTCTTTATGGAAAAATCAATTTTATAGCCTCCTGAATTTCAAACACTTGCCTCTTCAATCCCATGGAATTACTCTTTTGAGAGCCAAGTCTGAGATAGATGACTCCAAGGATCTACTCCTGGGGCAATGAAGTATCTGTTATAAAAATCCAGAGAGGACTTGTAAGTCTTTGGAAAAGACTCAGAGTAAAGAAAACATGTATCAACAGCTTAACATTATATAGCTAGAAATGTCCAGATTAATCTGTTGAGCATCCAGCAATCTTCTCTCCCAGCAGACTAGAAAGCTAAATTCAAGTTGGTCTGATGTAACAGCACCAGAAAGTATTTCAAAGGACACGGGAGGACATACTCTGCTGCAAGCTGGCCTGGGACTGTCAACACTCCTGCTATTCTGCTCATGTGTGGGGAATTTTACAAAGCCGCATTCAGGAGAATAAAGCTTTAAAAACTAAAGCTCATGAGAATTTTTCACATACATACAGCCTTTAAAATAAATACTGTTACCATGTACGTATGGGGAATAAAATGAAATGCACTCAGTACAGGTAACTCAAAAACTCTCCAGCACTTGCTGCTCTTCTCTCAGACCTACGAACAAATCGTAATACTGACTGTGGTTCCTTTGGTCCACATTGCCTATTAGGAACTGTCATTCAGATGAAAGTGAAGAGGAAGAACAGCCTCTGCACAACTTCCAACTATTTAAGTTGTCAGGCAAGGCTCATAAGGACATACAGGAAATTGCCTAGCTCAGTGCTCATCAGTTTCTGCACATCCCCTGCTTTCATTAAAAAGAATTAACACCACGCAGAATTGAAGATGACATCAGCCAGCTATAATAGCACAACACCTTACTGCTTGTCTAAACGTTTTGAGGATGTTTCAGTTACTCCACTCCTGGTGTTGCAGAGGCTCCAGAACAGTAAACAAAAGGAATCCCACTACTTGGCCAGCTGTGTGATTTTTGTATCTATTAAAAAAAAAAAAAAAAAAAAAAAAAAGAAAAAGCTGCATGTACTTATACTCCAATTCAATTATCCCCTATATCCTGATGCTCCAGGCTTGAAACTGCTTATGTCAAGATGTAAAACTTCATAGCAAGGTTGCATCTGCAGAAGGCAGAGTCATGCTTTTGGACCAAAACGACATCATCTGTTCTCTTTATACATATCTGTGGCCTACCAAACATGGCTCCTTCCTCTTAGGAGAGGATGAAGGCATGCAGGAACACAGGGAAACAGGCAGTATGTGCTGGTAGCTGCTAATGCATGGGCCTTTCTGTTCACCTGTTCAAGTAGCTCCAGCAGTACCCATACACTGCTTAGATCACTTTAATCTTACTGAAGTGGAACACACGCTTTTTAAAGTACAGTGTTTAAAGGATGCTCTTTTAAGCATGTACCAAAATTACTATGCCCACAGAATTCTGCGTAAAGGCACTCTTACTTCTCGTGAAAACCTTTTTGCATCATTTTTAAGATGGAGCTGACATTATAATACTGCTTTCTACACAGACATCAAACACAAGTATTATAGACAAAGAATTAAAAAAAGTTAACTTGGACTAGATTTGTTCCCTGAGGTAATTAAGCCTTTGTTCTCATGCAGATTTAGAAGTCTCAGCAGTTCTTTCTGAGAGTTTCACTACACAGAGGACGTGTTCTGTTGTTTACAGGCTCCCATTTCTAAATTATTTCCAGATCTTGCAATCAGTATTCTGTAACTTTCATCTAAATCTTTCTTAAATTTGACCTCTCTCTTGTCTATACAAAAACATATTTTGTACTAATAATACAATATAATAAGCTCAGCTGACCAAATGACCCAGATCATACAACTTAACCTTCCATCATTTTAATCATAGAATGGTTTGAATTGAAAGGGACCTCAAGGATTATCTAGTTCCAACTCCTGTGCCACAGGCTGGGCTGCCAACCAGTAGATCAAGCACCAGCTCAGGCTGCCCAGTTCCCCATCCAACCTGGCCATAAACACCTTCAGGGACAGGCCATCCACATCCTCACTGAGCAACCTTTCCCAGCACCTCACCATGCTCCCAGTAAAAACTTCCCCCTGACATCTAAATCTTCTCTCCTTTAGCTTAAAATCACTTCTTCTTGTCCTATCACTGTCTATCAGTGCAAAACATTGATTCCCCACTTGTCTCTTCTCCAGACTGAACAAGCCCATCTCCTTCAGCCTACCTGATCATCTTTGTGTGCCTCCTCTGGACACTCTCCAAAAACTCAACATCCTTCCTGTGTCGTCCTCTGATTATCTAGTAACTCTCAGAGATACACATCTATACAATTTATTGGGATCTAGGAATTATGTCTAATAAGACAAATACCGACAGCCTGAATATCAACTCCTCTGCAGCCCTAGTCATGAAAAAAAATGACACTTTATTAAAAAAATTACTTGATCCTGACAACTGTCAGTTAGCCAGTTTACAACTACTTAATGTGTTCCTTATTAGTATTGCATACAATTATAATGCTGTGTGATAAGTTAAATGCATTACCAAAGGCTAAGTATATTACAGTCACGGAGTTAAGTTTATCTACAAAATGTAATCTAATTAAAAAACTAAATCCAGGTTTCTTTAATAAAATGTCCTCCATAAAACTACATTAACTCAAATGAATTTAACACTTGACCTCCACTGCTGGAAAACTGCATTGTTATTGTTGACAGATCAGCTTCCCTCGCCAGGAGCTCAACTGAGTGTCTTCCACAGCCATACTCTGAACCTACCAGTCTCCTTTTTCCCATCCCATGTAAATCAGTACTGGATGATCGACTAAAATTTACACTGCTATTTGGATCCTCTATTGCATCAAAATAGCTAGGAATCAGCAACAGTTAACAAAGAGAATTCACTTTATTTTGAATCAAATCTGTAGTTCTTCACTTTAAATACTGCATCCGCTGGAAAAGAAACAGAAGTGTTAAGCAAGATTTGTCTGCACCATGGATTCATATAATGAAGTTGATAATGAAACAATTTTTATATTCACCGTAAGTGTAGAATATTAAAACAATTGACAGCTAAAAAGCTCATCCTAATTCTTCATTTTTCAAATGTATTTCAAATTTTATTTTTGAAGGACTACTTATTTAACTACCCATGTCAGCTTGCTGGTAATTCCACCAAACAAACGATCTTCCCCCTCCTTTTCGAGTTCAGTTACTTTTATTTGTCCGCAAGTATCCAGCAGAAACCAGTCACATCAATAAAAATGTCAATTTTGATCTGCCTCATGAGATGCAACAGCACCAGATAGATTTTCAGTCAGAAGAAGGGTGACCAGAACAACTGTTATTAACAGCCATTAGAGAGAGTGGCAGCAGCAGCAGACAGCTCCTGGATTTAGGCCGCATTAAGTGCATACTGCAGGCAGGCAGACCTCCTAGCACTGTAAGTACCTTTAGAACTCTATGCTGCAGTTGAACTCTCTCTGCTGTCAGAACTGGTTAGGTCACAGCACAAGAGATGCTCTGAGCAAAGTGACAAGCATTCTGCTGAACTGCTAAGTGTACATAGCTTATCATAACAAATTCAAATTACTTAATACAGGTACTTGAGCAAAGGTCTACAAGAATGAGTGAGGGAAAGGAGATTGTTTGACACAGAACTAATCAGAAAATCACTACAGGAAATAAGAATGTACGGGAACATTTTGCAACAGACAGCACTGGCTTTTAAATCACAATTTCTGCTTGCTCCCTGTCCTACAAAATTGATCCTCATGTTTATGCCATCGTATAAAAAATGGACCAGTAGTTGAAACATTTTTTTTTTTAACTGGATAGATAAGCCAGTTTCATGACAGATAAAGCACGAAGGGTACATACCCAGTTTTCACAAACCAAAGACAACGCCATTATTATTCACATCAAGAATGGAACCAAAGCAAAACTTTACAACCAAGATGTTATGCATCAGTCTCAATTTTGTTTAACAAGTACAAGCAATAGGAGCACTTTTACTCAAGTATTTCAGGCTCTTATCTTAATTACCTCTGTGAACTTCAACAGATACTATTTTATGCAGTGTCCTTCTAGGCACAGAGCTTGCACAGGACAGGAGGCCGGAGCAGCTTCTCCATCACACTGCAGAACAGCAGCTTGCATGATGAACCTGCATGGGTGCACTGCAGGGCTGCTCAGAGGATGGCAAACAGATTGCACAGGCTGCTGCCACTCATTTCTGAGAGGTGGAATCTCTTCCTGCCCCTCCTGTATTATTAGACAAGCTTTTAAATCAAGATCGGCTTAGAATATTCAAGGTCATTTCAGAAAGTATATAAAATCCTGGAAATTTAAGCCCACATTTCCAAAATACCAAAGCACTAATTCCTAGAGCATCCAATAGGACAGAGCTGCCCTCAAAAACCTGGCCTTAAAAGTTTAAATTCTTCTGAAAAGGCACTACAGAAGTGGGACTACAGCGCTTTTGAAAATTGAATCCAGTGTCTTTCCTTATATTAGCAGCAGCACTCTGATAATTTAAGCTGAAAGAAATCCAATATACTTTCTGCTCTCTAGCCACTCTTTCCGTTCCCTGCTAGCCTGGACAATGAGAACAGATGGATCTATTTCTCTCACAGCTCCTCGTGCACCAGGTGAGCTCACAGCCGCCAGCGCTCACCCAGCTGTCCTTGAGAAAACCCTGCTCCTCCATGCTTCTTCCAGCAACTGGTTTTACCAGTCTTCACTGGAAACAATACAGCTGTGCAGGTTCATCTACTGCCATTAATGAATTAACTATTAATAAATGCTTATTTTCATGCCACAGGATGTATATGGAAGGATATAGCCTCCATAAGGCAACGTGTCACAGCAGCACCAATGTCCTGACACACTCATACACAGAACAGCCCTTAGCCTCAGAGGAAAGCATGTGTTTAGGCCAAGATACAGTTCATTTACTGGGGACTCTCGAGTGCAGTGAATCCTTAAACAGGAATACCACTACAGCCCACACAAAAAAAATCAGATACTGTTCTTACTTGCAAAAAGATAAAGTATAAAATATTCTACAAGCTACGTATTTTTATCAGAATAAATATAATCTATCCATAAGATCAGGCATGTCCAGCTTCTGAGTTTGCTACCTACAACTACCAAATCACTTCTCTGTGAACCTTCTTTGACTACTGAGGAGTAAACAAGCAAATAACTGTGTACAAACCCCACAAAATCTTAGCTGCTTCCCACTGTCAGAAACAAGAAGTCACTTTTGTGCTTCCCATTCCTCACTCTCCGCTCCCAAGAACCCCATTAACATGAGGGATTTGGGTTTGTTTTTACAGCTTCTTGATTTATGCTCCACTGAACCTTTCCAGTATCTGAATTCATGTGGAATTTATAAAGATTTTTTGCAGGCTAAAGATCATGTCTATATTTTCTCCTACTAGCTACTTGGTTTAGTAATCTTGTAAGCATCTCTCTCCCCTAATCCCTTTGGGCTTCTGTATCATTCAAGCAAAGCCTCTTCTTAATCCTTCGCTCCAACTTAGCCGAGCATTCACTCCCTCTAATCACTCTGAAAATCAAGACCTCTGAATGTCATTACAGATTCTGTTTTCTTTATTGCCTAGATTTCTAATACAACAGATGAGCACCACACACACCAAATCCCCACTAAATCTTTACATGCTGCCAAGGCATTTTCCTGCCATATACTGTTCCCATTTGTATTTGTTTCTCCTGAACATGGCCATGATGTCTGCTTTTCGTCACTGCAGTAGCCATAACCATTGTGCTATAACTCAGTGACCATGGGCTGTAGGTGGCATAAGTGTTTTTTTGCAGACTAAAGGCACGTGTAACAAATCCTAGGGTGAGACTGCAGTACCATGGCAAAGGCCTTTTAATATCTCATTCAATTCCCAACGTACCTACAAATAATATAATTAGCTAACATCCAGGGACACGCTTATAAAATGCCCATGTCACCATTTCCACGGTACCGGCTTCTGTTTCCTTGTAGCAGCATGCAATTAGCAGCCATGGCTTGCCTTCTGATAACTACTTACGCAATTTAAGACAACAAGAGCAACCTTTATAATGTCACTTTTGGCATTCTTTCTCCCAGCTTTGAACAAACTAACAGGAATCAATGCTGCTCTATTTCACAGTACAAATTTAAGCTTCACAGGCTGCAATTCAGACTATCTAAACCTTGTGGGGAACATTAAAATTAATTGAGGCATCAGGAAATCTAGGTAATTCTTAATGCAATTAGTAATCCCTAGAAAACTGCAATATATATCAGAGATGTGGTGGACATCCCATCCCTGGAGACATTCAAGGTCAGGCTCGACCAGACTCTGAGCAACCCATCGAGCTGTGGATGTCTCTTTTCATTGCAGGGGAGCTGGACTAGATAACCATTACAGGCCCCTTCCAACTCAAATGATTCTATGATTCTGTGAACCCAGGACTGCTGTTAGAAGGACAAGCCTCCTCCCTCCTCTCAGATGTCACCATTCAGCTGAGAAGAGGGAAGGTGCTGGTGAGACACTGCTTCAAGTCAATGCTTTGCTCTAACAAAGAGGAAAAGCCAAGCTAACTTCTAGAAAGAGCAGGCTGAGTTGAATTTTAACCAGTGATCATAAAGGCAAGACAAATTGGTATTTTCCTCCTCATCTCTGCAGATAAGCTGCAGGTGTTTAAGATTTTGCTTAACCCTTTGCCAGCTTGCATGTAGATCAGGAGGGATAAATAAGAACCAATGGATCTTGTTGAGGAAAAAATTGGCAAAGTTCATGTGTCCTCCTCAAAACTGCAAGTGTAGGACTGGGACTGCAAGGACTGTCAGAAGCCATCAGTAAATCCAAAGGGCACTGCCACTCCAACAGCCATCTAGAAGAAACATGTTTCTTACCTGTAATTGCACCTCCTCAAACTCTCAATGCCCAACACCTTGTGCTCGTACAGTTACGTTAAGCGTGCACACATACGTACATACATGCTCCATAAAACAAAGTACATATAAATAGTATCTTAATTATACATACATCAAACCTGGCTAGAGAAACAAGATACTAAAAACAAATGTTAAAAATGCAAATGAAAACTTGAAATGATGCTTAATGCCACTTTAAGTCTGGAAAGCAAAAAAACTGTTACTTCAGCCACAATTCTTTGCTGCATACTTGTAGAAGAGCTCTACACTCTGCTTCAAACCCAAGGTCAGCAGTTGGAAACACAATCACAATTGGGGCAGAATTCCATTACCTCTTCTGTAAAACCCATTCTGAAAAGCAGCAGCATGTAGCATGTACATCCAAAGCCATATTGAATTATATTTCTCACATTAATTTTGAATAAAATATATTCTGACTTGTGTGCTATGTTAGTTAACATTTCTAGAACAATGTCTCACAAACAGTATTTTGAAGGGTTTACTTAAGAAAATCTAATTCCTATCAACAAAACTCATTGGACAGTCACATAAGGCCATTCTTTTAAAGCAAGAGATAGCATAAGGACATCAAGGCCAACGTTTTTTGCTTTCTTTTCCTTCTCAGTCCTTAACAGCTTTTTTTCTTTTTAAATGTATTCTCTAAGAATTTTCCTCAGCATAGACTGAAGTACAAACTCAAGCCAGCATTACCACACAGAGTCTGTAAGCATTAGCACAGGGTGCGAGGTGGAGAGGCACACTTACAGGGAGCTTGAACAGATACTCTCTTATAGCAGCACAAATCAGCAACAGCAACTTTTAGAAAGTGTTCTTATAAGCAGAATATTGGAGGAATATTACTTTCATCGAAACCATGTGCCAACTCCCTCTGCAAATAAATTGCAAACTTGTAATATTGTCAAAATTGTATCTCTTAGGAACAATAAAGAAGTTTGATTCACACACAGTTTTCTGTATTGTGAAATATTTCATATTTTGTTTCTGCTATGTAAAGCGTAAGAGGCTACATAATTTGATTTACACTTCGGGGATCTGATACGTTTATTAACTATGTAAAAGATGGAGCACAAACATTTCACTGTTTATGCACCAAGTTTCATGTAGTCCTGATAATGAAATAATGAATGGGTAGAAGCAAGGAAGCATTAAAAACAAACAACAATGCAGAAATAGATTCATTTGTGCCTACTCTACCTTTTACATTAAAGTTAATATTTCTATGTACATTGAGAAACAAAAGCAAGGAATATAATTTTATGAATAAATCAGAATTGATGAGTTTGAAGTAGGAAATATGAAAAGCAAGTAACACTAGCTAGATTGTTAAAATGAAAACCTTGCATGAGTTTGCAAATTACTACTTCTGAAAATGAACACCATATATATATACACAACGTCAGCAGCCACACTGTAAAAAGTCCTCCACAGATCCTAAGTTAAGTCACATCTGTTTCTTATCAGAAATTAAAAACCTGAGATGATGTGCATGTTAATAGAGCAGCAATAACACTGACAGCACTCTGCATGCACTACAAGAATTAAACTTGTACTTCTGAACAATTCTTTTGATTTTTCACATCATTAAAACACAAATTTCCTGGATTTTAATAGTAAATAAATGGTTTTGTATAGTAGAATGTACTGCCGTGAAATGGGCTAAAACTGAGATCAGAAAAATCTACTCTCCATTATGTCCAAGTTATTACTAATGCATGTGGGCAGTAAATCCCCAGATCCCCACACAACAGCACTGCCCACTAACCAAAAAAGTAACGCAGTGCATCCACAGTCACAGTATGCCCAAACTCTGAAACAGATCGATTCAAAACTGAGCGATGCCCAGAGGCAGTTATCAGCCTTTCAGGTCAAGTGTCCATCTCACATAAGTTAATGGACAATCAGTCTCAACCCAAATACTGTCTCTACAATTACAAACTGAATTTCCAAATCCAAATTCCGGTGCAGCATTCCTAAATTTTCTAAATCATACTGATTTACTTGAGTAAAAAGATACTCCTACACGTGGTTCTGAAAACACTCTGAACTATCACATCTACTTCACCAGCCAATTCTTTAATGAAAGACACACAGCAGAGATGAAAGAAGAGGAGATCAGAGCAGGAATTTGATGTACAAGAGCTGAAAGTTACGACCCTTGTTAAATTCTACCAGCTACAGCAGCCTACACATAATCTACAGTTAAGATGAAACCGAATATCCTCCAAGAGCCAGTGAGCATCTACAAAGGAATTGGGCAGTAGTTTAGATTTTGCACACTATCACTCATTTTCAGCACACATCCTTGGAATTACAGAAGACAAGTCAGCAGACAGTAGCAACTAATTGTACAGTCCTTCCCTTTCCCTCAGAGCTTTATTTTTTTTCTCTTCAAAGCTTCATAGATTGATTGCAAAGCCACCCCATGCCATAAATAAAGAAAAGGCACTACTCATTCCCTACTTCGGATTTCCTGGGCTCTTACTGTGAAGCTATTTCTCTGCTCTTTGATCTCCAAGTCACTGGCAATGTCTACAAGCACACTACGGCTCATGGCAGCAGATCGGTTTTTTTCCAGCTCCCTTTTCAGCAGCTAGATGAATTTCCACTTCTCCTGGTTCCACAGAGTACTGCTAAGATAAGTGATTCACAGCCTCAAAATAGTTGATTGGTAGAAATAAAATATATGTAGAACCATGTAGGAGTAACTCCCACTTACAAGAAAATGGAGTGCATGGTCTGCATCAGTAGACCACCGTGCACAGCTGTGATGGCCTGTGTTCCATCTAATGAAATGAGAGATGCAATGTTCTTTATTTCTACTGAAAATTAAAGATCATTTAGTTATTGCTGCAACTGTCATTCCCCAACAAGGCAAAATACATAAAAGATATGCTCCCTGCTCATCCCCATCAGCCTTTAAATTTCATCATCATGTATGAAAGATGGCATGGGAAGTTTTCTTTTTTCTGAATCTCTCAAATGCCAGTGAAGATCAAGCCTCTTCTTCACATTTTTGCTGGAGGGTATTGCTCAAACAAGCCACTTCTCTTTCCCACTCCTTCCTTCAACAGGCAACAGCACTCAGCCTTTCACTCGGGTTCTTGCTAGAGAAAAGCCAGTCCTGAGGCTGGTGCATTTGGGATTGTTTTTTCTCTTATGTCTCAGTGCAGTAATTACAGTGAAATAAAGATGCTCCAGCCCACCTCTGATGAGCTGCAGACAGATACTGCAACATCCCTCCTAGCATCTCAGAACAAGCTCTACTTTGCAAAAGCCTTTCAACACTATTCAAGTTCCACGGATTTCATCACAGCTTTGTCATAGTTAATGACCAAACCGTGCAGAGCACCTAAGAAGATACAAGAGAAAACAGAGAGGGCTAGGGACAGGAAACTTACTTAAAATAGCTGATCCCAAACCAGCAATAGAAGTGCATTATTTTAATTGGAGGGAGTAATGCATGTACTTTGACAGACTATTGATGTGTATTAAAATAAAGACAAAAAAAGCCAAATTAAGCACATAAAATGCACTCTTCAAAAAGAAAAAGATTCTGCTGAAGGCAAGCATTAGACTTTACTCTCTGTTCTACCCATTGCCTCCCGGTGACCAATGGCTGCGAGGTGAACACATTCTACTTG
The DNA here is from genome assembly GCF_019238085.1 of Lagopus leucura. NCBI lineage: Eukaryota > Metazoa > Chordata > Aves > Galliformes > Phasianidae > Lagopus > Lagopus leucura. Next base: position 7,247,907 of record NW_024962271.1, on the reverse strand, counting down.
TCAAACAAAACAATTCTCTCATCCACACCGAGTATCAGGTGCCAACCCACGTTCCTAAGCAACACCACTCTCTCTCCACATCCTCCCCTCTGCCAGCAGTAACACAAAGTCTCACCATCAGCTCCTGTGGTGCCCAATGTGAGAGCATCATATGTCTCAGGTGCAGCACTGTATTAGGCAGCATCAGCAGCCACAGCTGTTTCTCTTCACTGAGACATGCAAAGTGCAACTAAGAGCACTGATACTTTAGAGTTGATAATAAACTTGTTTGTTGTTTTTTTTTTTTTTTTTGTTTTTTTTTTTTTTTAAATCCTGGCTTAGATATAAATTGCTTGCAAAAACAAGCAGAAATAGATATCCTTTGCCAGCAGGTATGGAAACATTCTTTCAGAGTTACTGGGGGTTAAACTTTTTTCTGACATCTATAATATTCAGTGCTGGAAAAAAAAAAAAATCTCTGCAAAGAATAATTGCTCCCACAGGGACCAATCCATGGGTCACAGTTTTTCGCACTTGACGGCAACAGAGCTTCAAGAATGAGATTTTCTATAAAACCTAGACTTAAGCTTGAAGCGTAATCACAGTGTTTGCCCTAGCTCTAGAAGCTGAACTAAAGTGCCACTTCTGCAGTGTAATTATTCCACATATGTTCCAAAAACCCACGGGGAAGTTTTATTATTCAGAAGAATAAATAGGGTAAAAATAAATGGTTTTTAATTTTAGCCAATTTTTACACTTGTTATGAATTTTCATTTTTCTTATGCAAGCTTAAGTCCATGGGAGAGAGGATTTGCCTTGAAGAAATAATTAAACTTTCATCTTCAGTTATGCTTCTTAGCAAATACACAGCCACCCACACAGCACGTAACACACAAGTGCTATTCAGTGGCACAGAACGCAAACAACCACCACTGCTTCACCATCTTCCTTTCAGTTTCAAATTGAATATTTGCAGTTTGAATTTCAGTTCAACAACATGGTATAAGCTGGAGCACAGTAAGGGCTTAGATTAGAATAGGCTGAGGTCCCACTGTAGAGCTTAATTTGCTCTCAGTGCTTCTTTGAATACTTGAGCTATTCTTAGACAATAATGCCATAATTTGTTATATGGGATATGTAAGCCTACTGCCTTGAGGATACTAAAAGATTACAACACTCAATTTCTGATGCCAAGGTCTGAAACCAGACTTAGTAAGCTGCAGAATTCAGAATTTTTCTGGGACAACAACCTGAAGCAGCAAGACTCCATCCTCTGAGTGAAGATGCAGGATCATTTTTGCAACTACGTGTACCTATGACACCTAATTACTGAGAGCATTTCAATCCTTCTTTCCTAATGCAGGGACAACACAAGTGCACAGGTGCCCTGTAGGCAGGTCACAAAACCTGCATGTCCCCAGGCCATTCAGGAACAAGCAGTGGCTCCATCACTCTGCTCACTGGCCTCAGCTTTCAGACTCCAGCTCTGCTGCTCCTTTTCCCTCCAGAGCTTCCTACCAACAGCCAAACTGGCTGAAGGGAAGGGCAGAGAGACTCAATACCAACAGTGGAAATCAGCAGATAATGGCAGACTGATGGGCTGAAATGTAAGAATCAATTAACTTCCAATACACATCCTGAAGTACATGAGGGTACCAGAGAACAGCAGACAGTCTTTCTGAAGCTGCCAATTCTAGCCCCAAGCAAGTAAAATCACCATGCTGATCCTAAGTGTTAGAAGCAGGTGGAAATGAAGCACAAAGTGGTACAGACAATATCAGCAAGAATTCCCTAAACTCATGCAGGAATTCTCCCAAATAACAGTCCTCCTTGCCCCAGCAGCCCCAAGTTACCAACCCCACTCATATTCCTGGAGTTTGGAAAATCCTGACCAAGCAAATCCTTGACCTCGTATGAAGTCCTTACGAATACAAGCCTCTTTGTCCCGCAGCAGCAGATGAACCTCTGTTGGTCAGGTCCTTCCTCTGGTGTCTCCTGCCGTATAACACTGCTTACATTTTTGCAAGGACAGCTTCTGATCAAAACCAGACGTCTCCCCCCTCACCAACAGCAGCTCTCTCCAGGACTCAAGAGATCTCAGCCCTGAGTCACATAATGCAGACTCCAACCTGTCTTCCCAGGATGGCAATACGTGAGTGCTCAAACCATGGGGCTGAGGCTGATTTGAAGCAGAATCTCTTTACTTTCAGAAAAGAGCACAAATATCTCTAAAAACCACCCAAACTTTCCAAAGATTAGGAAGCCAACTTTTGAATATTATTTTCATTTCCAACACATAATGAAGAAAAAGATTCTGGAGCGTAGCGTTCATCATTCTAGTGCACTGCATCCAGCGCCAAACCTCCCCTCACACAGCAAACCTGGAGACTAAATGAAGAAAAGATTGATCATTAGTGAATCCTATTTAGCATCCTAAACTGCACACACTCACAACGTTCACAACTTACAGCTATAATTTTCAGCCAGCTCTTTTTTTTTTTTTTTCAAATAACCAAATTCCAATTTTTTTGCTAATCAGAGACTTAAAAGTACCTCTGCTCCCACCTCTCACGTCACATTTGTGTTGACCAGTAAGATACAGTGAATTCATCTCAAAAACAAAAATCAGAAACTCAGTGCAATATCCTGACAAACAAGACATTTTACAAGAGGATTGCCCTAAGCAAGAAGCGATGGCAACTCTGTTCTACATTAAGTGATTAACCTCTGGAGTCTTCAAATGTATCTCACTGGTTCTTTTAAATACATAGGTTTCCCTAAATGAATCAGAAGACAGTCTCTGTTTTCAGTGAAGCCCCTCCTATCCCTCACTTCCCAAGACCACCTCGAGGCTCAATTTCATCTACTCAGAAAAAGCTGGTGAACACAAAGTCTAACCAATCCAGAACTAATGTTGCATTTTGAAGAGTTTTCTACAGGGGCATATTCCTGTTAGCAGAAACATCACCTTTTCTTTTTTCCATTCACCTACTCTTTTTTCTGTTACGATTCAGATTCCTTCCCAGTCTTAAGTTTCACTTAGAGTTCACCTCCAATCACTTTGCCTGGCAGTTCAACTCTGTTCTATCACACTGCATAACTTACCTAAATTACAGAGGCCATCTTCAGCTCTGCCTGGACAGCAGAACCCAGCACAGATGGGCACAACACTTCAGTGCTAAGCAAGTCCAGTGCCACTGCATCTCTCACTACAAGCAATCACCTGCAGCCTTGTCCTTTCCTGCCTTCATTGACTTCCCACATGTACTGTTTGTGATCTCAGACCTTAACAAGCACTGGGCCACCTAAGTCCGCCACCTCTGAGCGATACTGAAAGCTCTGTGACCAACACCTAAGGAAAAGAAAAATTACAACAGCCGAGGGGAAGAAAAAACATCCTGTAAAGAAGACCAAGCTCACATGCACAGAAAAGCAAACTAACACCAACTTTCATGTGTAATTACAATCTTGATCATGTGTTTTTCAATGCCATTGGTAACAGGTACACTAAACCACTACATGCTGCCAAAACAGGACACAGATTTACTCAATTCTGCCCCTAGAGAGATTGGGGAAAAAAAAAAAACAACACAACTAATAAATGCAAAAGAACCACTGTGACAGACACTGGAAGGCAGCACTGGCACACAACAGCAATGAGGATTCTCTAAGAACCCATTTGGAAGAGAATTTATACAGGGGGTATGGTGGCAGCACAGAACAGAATCTGCTCATTCTCATCTGTCTAAAATGTTTTTGATTTTCAGAAGGTCAATATGTGACATCCTGTTATTAATGGATCATCTCAGCATTTTGCACATTTCCTTCAAATTCTTGGGCTTCCAATCTGAGTACAATTACATTGCTGTCATGGTTATCAGAAGAGAACTAACCAAATCCTGATCTCCCTGCTTCTACAGCAATTAGCAAAAATTACTGAATAAAAGTTCATCGAAGCCTCACATATGGTAGAATCTTTACTTTTCACTTGTCTGAACAAGCATGAACAAAATCCACAGCAAATAACAATCAGTTCAGCCTACTGTCTTTTATGAGTTCCATTTCACTTATCTGCAACCCAAGCTTGTCATTAGTAATGACAATTAGTTAACTATCTCAATACTGTGCTAGATTCAGTAAAAACTGAAACCAGTGCTAATTTGATAAGAAAATGTTCTTGCCCTGATATAACTAATCATCACTCAAAGAAATACTGACAGAAATCAGACTGAAATTGTAAATAAGAGTTGTGACTACCTTTTGATTTAAAAAAAAAAATATCAGAAGGGTAATTATGGATTATCACTGCATAAACCGTGCTAGCAACTCTGTAAGGACATACAATGACAGAGCATTTAAAATTGCCATGCAATCAAACCCAGTTCCATATGCATGCATGCTGCCTACATCCTTCTACTGCTCTCCCTCTGAAGGGAGGGAGCCAATTGCTAATTACCAGCATGGTAATTGTTCTTTGTCATTTGTGGGTTGATAGAAGATTTTATTTTTAAGTACTCACATGGTCCAATTCCAGGATTTTTTCACAGAAGATAAAACCCAATTATGTGGAACTTCAATCACAAGTCACAGAAGAGACCTCTGCAATTAAACATCTTTCCTCTATACAAAGAGCTAATTAAAGTGATGTCCAGACGGTGAACCAAGCTGTCCTCTACTGAAAGTGAACAAGACCTCCTGAAAAGGGGAAAAGCTGAGAGGTTGCTGGGAATTCGCTGAAACTGCTCTGCTCCTTGCCAGCAATTTAAGAATTCTCCCCAACACAGCCCAGCAGTTCAACCCAACCAGCTCCTGGAGGTTCTGTTGCAAGTTACACTTCCCTTCTTAGGGGGTTCTGCCCCCAACATTTTCCCAGCAGCTGGGGAGAAGAGAGCAGGGCAACTGGAAACGAGCAGCATTTGCCAGGGCAGGGGCAGCTGGAGCTTTTCAGAGTGGACTTCACTACAGCAAAGAGCCTCTCCCCTAAGGCAGATGAGGTCCTGGTAGAGGTTTCTCTCTAGCTCTGCACTGAGCTAGAGGTACTTGAGTTTCCTGTGTGCTTTATGGGCACTGATAGTGGAAGCAAGCAATTACCACTGAGATGTACAGATTTTCTTAAAGGCACCTGAAACAAAAGCTACAGACATCCACATTAAAAAAAAAAAAACACACAAACATGCTGTACTAAAATAACCTGCTTGCATTCCCTTCCCATTCAAAATAGCTTTGGTATTCTCTGCAACCAGGAGTGCTGACCTGGTCCTGGACCACTGCAAGTGGCTCCACATCACTGCTTTTAGGAAGTTCTGGATCACCTGAGAGGCCGCCTCATACCTGGCTCAGGCAGCAGGGTCCCCCCCAGTGCCCTCTGAACAGGAGCACTTTGATTACTGTGCAGTGCCAGCAGTTGGCAAAACAGAAATTGCTGCTGATCCATTTTTTCCTTAAACACTTTCAAATATAAAGGATATAGATACAAAGGCAAACAAAAAATACTAGGTATGGGATTGTCTTAGTATGAAAACACTGCCCGGACAGTATATACACATATGCAAAGAAAAACAAAGGAAAACCGAACTGTTTTGTTGGGATTTCTCACCCCCACGTGTGGAGAAAGGCCACCTTCATCCTCTTCTTCAGGTTGTTTTTTTTTTCCCCCCCTCCAGATTTTCTAAAGGTTTCATTCCACCCTTTTGATAACAGTAACCAACAAAAAAATCTTATCTTGTCTAATGGTGTAGCAGCTTCGGTAAACAAAGTAGTCAAACACCTTTCAGTTACCCAATGGTACCAACCATTAAAATTATAGTAAAATAAATTGTTTTGGGGTAACTGAGCAGACTGTTTGAGACTGCTAGCCTCTTGGCAGCTCTGCAGAAACACTAGTGAGAGTTGTGGAACAATTCAGCATCACTCCCCAGTCAGAAAGTAACTGTGAAGAATCTGCTTGCACATTTTTGCCAGTTGCAGCGGTCATTTTCATTTGCTATCCACATACACGTAAAGGACTTAGAAAGACCATGCTTGAACTGAAATTCAAAATGCAAAAAGTGGATCAAGCATGAACAAGAAAAACCAAAACATTTTTTTAAAGATGGTTTACTGCAGCAGTCAGCAGCTTTCTCAAGGACATTCAAAGAGCAAAATCTATCAAGAGACGTGAAGTGGCAAATCCAGATTAGCCAAAATAATAAGCATTTCACTAAAAGGAAATACCTAACAGAAAATAAAGTGATTCTGGCTATTTTCTAGTGAAATAACAAGTATGTTTTATTCGCAGTTTGTTCCACTGGAGCAGAGGAGAGAGAGAGATAAATGAAAGATGAGAGCCATAATCCATGAGAGCACTCTTAGGCTTCCACAGATAGTGAAATTTAACATTGACAGATATGACAGGAACTCATCTCAGTCTAAGCTCTGCTTTGGAATCAGGGACAGCACTGAGAAGAATAAGGATAAAGAACTTCTATCAGTCTTAGCTGGTAAGATGCAAAGAGTAAAAATAGTCTGCACACATTGTAAACCAAGAAGCAAAAAGCACTGTAGCTGCCTTCTTGCCATATTATTCTTTAAGTTGTTGCTGTAAGAGCACAGAGGAGTTAAAGTTAACCATCAACTATCACAAAATCACTCCAATTATCTGTATGGTTGCATGGACCTAAGAGAGACACTGCATAACAGGCAGCGAAGTGGAGTCGCATCCACCCCATGGGATAAATTCTTGCTGGGGTTGGTGCGCTCTGAGTGGCCCCCACAACAGTTGGGAACAGTGTCACAGCCAGGAACTTCTCCAGTGGGCTGCTGGAGCATTGCCCTGCATCACTTGTACCAGTCAGAGCACAAAGTGCTGAAGATGTACCACCAAAATGCAGACAACTCTGGCAAAGGAAAGCTGATACACCAAGAAAAAGCAGCGAGTCAATTGTAACAACAGTACCAGACCAACGCCTAGGAGCTACTGGGTCACACGTTCCCTGAGCAGGTCTGGTCAGATCCTCTTTTCTTCACCACTTTTATCGATGGAATCACAACACAAAGCAATTTGGGGTTGCTCTTTTGAAGAGAGCCACATGGAACAACTTCCGCGAACTCCCAGCACACCACAACCATGCAGCCTGTCCTTACACTAGCCAAGTTCCCATCTGTTCAAAGGCTTTGTGCTGCCAGCATCATGGGGCAAAGAGAGTACTACATAGTTCAGTGCATCCTGGAACATGTTCGCACTCCCACTACAGGGCTTCCAGTGCTATTACGGACAGGACTAGGAACCTGCCAAGTGCCCAATACCATACCTGCAGCACGCTGCCCTCCTCTCGCTTCTTCTCTCACTGTAATATGCATCTTCCCGTCATTCTCCAAACACATAAGCAATTACAAGTAGCCATCCCGACCTTAACATTATTTCCCCAAATAAAAAAAGAGAACAAGTGAGAAAAACGCACAGAGGAATCAAAACTTCATTTGGTAAATGATGAGCAGATGAAAGACATCACTCTAAAAATTGACACTGATTTAGAGGATGTCTCATTTAGAGGACGTCTTTCCAGCAGTGTGGAGCATCATAAAACAGACACTACTTTTAATTAGTACTTTCAGGGAGCATGTGGACATAAATACACATGTTCACAAATGTACACAAACAAAAATCTTTTGTAAATACATGCATTTTATATACGTGCTAAACCAGCTGAAATAAGGCTTTTTTCCCCCACATACTTCTCAAGCTAAAGACATTTATCTTTTTGCTGTATTTTAACAGTATATTCACCATGGAGCAGTTTCATAATTAAAAGCCTTTAATTAAACAGAACATTAATTAACCATGAGATAAGCACAAATGCTAAAGAAACTACATCAAAGAAAATCCTGACTCTGACCTACCAAAATGACTTTATATGCAATTACAGGCGCTGAGAATTACTGTTTGTAGATAACTGGTTTGGCTGCCTCCTTAAAGTCAACTGACCACATTAAATAACACCTAACCAAAAAAACCCCAAAACACATCAGGACTGATTGGATTGCAGTTAATTGCATTCATTTTTATATGCCTCAATATTAATTCATTACTGGTTCAAAATCATTCACCACTGAGCACTGACACATACAGAACACTTCTAACAAGTTTCTGAAGCTAGCTTTCAAACCTCAAAACAAAGGAGATTGTTATCTAGAGATTTCTCTAATTTCCTTCCAGTCAGTCCTCAGAAACCCAGAAATACAACCAGCTTTTTGTATTGTTGGCTCCTGGATATATTTCCAAGAGTACTTTAGATGGGCTTTGCTGCATTATAGGGCTGAAGTGACGCGAGTTTTTTTGTAGGAAGACCGCTTAATGAAATGAACAAAGAAAAGGCAACTCTCATGCTCTCAATGTGGTAACGGATATTTTAATTGCTTTTGGGATCCCTGGCACTATTCCTCCTAGTAAACAGGGCCAGATCAGCTTTCTACACAAAAACATGTGCTATATTGCAGAATGTCAGAGAATGAAAGCAATATGAAGCAAGTGTTACTGGCCGCATGTCAAGAGATCTTCAATCATTTCAAAAATTCATGATTTCACAGCAGCAGAAACTGCAGATGCACCTGGGGAGGTGGGGCACACAATTCAAAAGCTTTCACAAGAAAATCGTGGAACAGCAGAAAGAGAAAAAGCTTCGTTAACATTTAATTGATCTCTGAAAGACAAGTGGGAATATTTTAATAAACCAATATAAATTAAGAGTTTCAGTTCTCTGCACTCCAAGATTCTAGATAGGTCAAATCTGCAGAAAGCAAGCTATCTAGCCTGCCAGTGAGAAAACAACTGAAAAATTACTATGGTTTCAACAGAAGTTGTCAGTTTTTAGATGTTACCTTTTCTCAGGTCTTTGAAAGTTTCCTGAAGTTTCCTTCTTAGACTACATAGGTGTATATTTGTATACAGAACACACACTTCTGAGACTGCTTCTGAATTGATTTTTAAACATTGCAGCTACCCACTTTACAGCAAGATATGGAAATTGCAGTTTTGCATTTTAGGACCTTTCTCCTTTAAGCAATAAGGCAACAGAAACTGGTGCAAGGATGAATTTCACACAGCAACTGAAACTTCAGTTCTATTTATAGGCTCAATGGCAGGCGCTACAATCTGCCGAGACCTCTTTCATTAGTGAAATAACCTCAGACTCTGTCAAGAAGTGTAACCTATCAAGACATATGGAAGAACAGAAGGCAATTCTAAACAGGTTTAACAGACACTTGCCCACTGTTTTTTGTTTGTTTCTTTTTCCAGAGACACAATCATTTCAAAAGGTTCCTGAGAACAGCAAAAGCTGACTGAAGAATGGATGTCCTGGAACTACATGACATACTGCACAGACTTACAGAAGAGCTTATGCATTTGTTGCATGACATTCACATAAAACTGCCAGGCTCCTGACATTCAAAAGCACTTTCTGAGCAAACCCTGCTCCATGGAAATTTTTATTACCATTGACTTCCAGAGCCAATATCAGCATACACAACATGGGCAGCAAGTAAAACAAACACAAATACAAAGAGCATTAGTAAAGTTAATGGGAGAATAGGAGAACGTATGCAACACTTTTTCCCTGTTGCCTGGTGATATATGTAACTACATTTCAAAGTAATCTATTGAGCATGAGTCTATAGAGTCTGTAGAAATCTAAGTTCTTTAAGTGTAACACCAATTTTTCTGTATAGCACACGTTCTAAAGGTATTACTTACTGCACATAGCATGATCCCATGTTAAACTGGGAGAAGGTAAAAGCCAACATAACATAAATGCTTGTTTCATAGAATTCTACTCTGCTCTGCAGGACCTACAAGTACATTCCCTTTCCCCTGTACTTAATACTACAGGCTTTTACATTGGGCTTGTCTATACCCAGAAGTTGCACTGATTTAACCAAATTATCTTCTAAAGGGACATATTTAAATCAGAGCAATCTCTTGTATGAACATTTGGAACTTAAAATCTGATAACACACACCTGTACAAGGAGCTTGTCTCACAAATGTGGTGGGTATTACTACAGCTGTTAAGAAGTCAACAAGAACACCACACATTTCTGTTGAAGAAATGTTTTCTCATCTCCACACAGGGCATCTAATTAGTCTGCTTGCTAACATTTCAAAAATGACGGTCAAGAAACAACAACAGTATCTGAGATATCACCACTATTTTTGATTTCTTTACTGTGTAATGCTTCAAAAAATGAGAATTCTGTATGTGAGATAAAAATAAATGGACTTGGTGATCAAAACCATGTTTTATAAAACGGTCTAATGTAAATACTGATTTAAAAGAGGAAGCAATGTTTTCCTCATATCTAGACACATCACTTACTGTATCAATCACCAGCAGCCAACCCCTTCTATACATATTTGTATAGCACATTTTCTTCAACAGAAATGTGTGGTGTTCTTGTTGACTTCTTAACAGCTGTAGTAATACCCACCACATTTGTGAGACAAGCTCCTTGTACAGGCAATATCAACTTGTAATTGCAGGCAAGATGTAATTGAACACTGTCTTTTATAAGGTTCTTAAACACTCCTACTGTAGACTTCTGAGCATAACAAGCTTAAGGGCGATGTTTATCCATAAACACCATTTTACTGGATGCCTTCAAACAAGAACAGCTATTTCCTAAAGCTTCTATAAATACTACAACTCCAGAAAAATTAAACTGCACTACACCACCAGGAAAATATAATCAACCATCATCAAATACACGTCTGAAACCGATGAAGTGCCACTATCTCAAAATAACAAAATGCTTAAAACAGTCTTCAAAAGAGCTCTCTACTGAATCAATGCTACTGCTGTGCCACAGCTATTGCATCGACTCCTAATACAAACAGACCCTTCCTTTTTTATTACATTTATTGAAATAATTCTTACCTCTCCAGCTCGTATTCTTTCATACCAGCTTTTACTGCCTTCATTACCTGTAAGATACATATTAACATGGGACATTCTTAGCAGGAGGGAATCGCATATTTATGAATTTATGACCTATAACTGAGCATCTCCAGAGAAACCTATATTACAAAAATATAATCTGTACTTCATTTAAATTTACATCAGTATATGTACTGCAAAACTATATTAGAAATCGAACATCTTAATCTTTTAAAATGCCTGCAGTTTCCAGCAATAAAGCAAGCTTAATTGCCAAAGTATATCCTAATGAAGTGCAGCTCATCAAAATGCCAATGCTAAATTTTGAAAGCTCTGGTGAACTTGGCAGCAAGTCCTTTTGTTTTATGAAACACCAGCAAAACAAAACTGTGAACTGGAATATGCTACAAAGGAAGATCCTCTTCTGTACTTTGTAATCTGAATCAACAGAACACTGCTAGAGTTAACACCACGTTACACCTCATGTCTGAATTTCATTCTCAGGTTTGCTGAGAATGTGCACCAGTGTTATTCTTTTGCCTGCTTCTGTATTATGGAAGTTCTACTAAACAGCAGCTCCTAACAGTAAGAGTTTCCTCAGATGGGATGACATTATTTAAGGATTACAAATGACTGAGGAGAATGAATGCAAATGCATAGACTCTCTACAATATGCACTTCACAATATTTTCATGCTTCACAGTTCAGAAACGTGTAGAACAGGGGCAAAGTCAACAGTTAATTGGTAACTTCTTCAGATGCTTTTCACTAAGCTCCCCCTGGTCTTCGCTCAGAACTCACGGCATCTGAGTCACTTTATATAGTACAGGATTGACACCTAAGGTCCATATCACCAATACCACAACTCCCACAGTTTATAAGGGACTGGCTTGAGTAAACTGCCAGAGCAAAACTTTCTAGAGCTGCACACACAGATGTGGGCCAGATGAAAAATCTTCATCTCATTCTCCATTGCTGTACAGGTATTTGCGCAAAGAGAGCAGACAGACTGCAGGCAGGTCACCTTCTGCTGAGGCTCCAGCTTTTATCCAAAACCACACTTCATTTCTCACACACTGCAAATGCACCAGTGAGTTCAAGGACAATGCAAGGTATATTACTGGGCTGTAATAGAAGGGATATTACCCTCTTATTTCTATCCAGCCTTCCCATTATTTTATTACTAAGCAATTCAGGGTTGCTGGGAACGTTTTCTGAGTACTACTGTTACACTAAGAGCAAAAATTATTAACAGTAAAGGATCCATTACCTCTTTATGAGCTTCACTGGAGATTTTATTGGTGTAGCGCAGAACTTCCAATTCCATGTCTGTCTTAATCACACGACTTAAAGAAAAGTAGAACAGATTTTGGTTAGGTTTGCTTCTTAGCTTAAGAATACAAAATAACCTGAAAACAACATGTATCGCCTACGGTAAAATAAGACCAGTACCTCAAGAACAGAGCCTTATTGAAGTATTCGTGACAGTGAAGTTCCGTTGGCATTGATTCACCACTAGCTAATCAATCTTACAAAAGAACATCACAGGCATTCCAGACATCAGCCTGCATTATTTTGAGATGAATAAACAAGTGGTCCAATCAACCTTTTTTCAACTCATTTTACAGCACATTTGGAACAAAGGCAATGGAGTTCTGTATTTGTCGTTGCTCAACAGTACCAGTGGAAAATTTGTACAGGCATACTTGAGTTACTTTTTAAACATAATTTGAAACTAGTTTACATAATGAAATTTCCAGAGCTCCAAAATTTCTAATTCAGCACAATCCCAACTCCCACCTATCTGCAATACCTTGGGGAACAGATGGAACAAAAGCTGCATCTGTTTAGTATTTAAAATCCAAACCATGAAGTTCAGAAACCACAGAGGCAGTAATTACAGCCACAACGTCCACTTTCCTTCCTGTATTCAGAAAACACAATAAAAAAATAGCACCCTATTCTTCATGCCTTATGAAATGCTGAACTTGCATTTATTCATGAGCCTTGATATTCTGTTCTGAACTCAACTAAAAAATTTAACATTAAATTTTTATCTACTTGCACTGCTTTCTATTGCCTAGTTCAAATAAAAGCAGCTATTTTGTGTGAACACAAACAGGAAGTGGAGATAGTTCCTACTCTCTATTGAACACCACCTACTCTTCCTACTGCTACACATACTGATTTCTTAATATTTCTCACATCCACCTCAAAGGACGCCGCAAACACCACAGTTACTGCTTACAAAGAACAGAACTACATCTATTGAATTTGGTGAAAATACTTGATTTGTGTTTTCCAGTTCCATTCCAGAGCTTGCAGCAGGTATAAAGTACCATAACTGAGATATTTCAAAACTGCCACCAGGGCACCTTTTTTAAATTATTATTACAACTGCTACTCATGCTGCTGTAGAAAACTATTTGTTACGTTTCTGCTCCTGCAGTTTGTTTTAATGAGTCCAGACGAGGGTTACTCAGCCCTCAGTGCCTCTGATGGCAGCTGTACTGCTGTGTGGCACAGAGACTCCCACCCAAAGAGAATTTTTCTGGCAAGAGTAAAGATACCTTTTTAAAAACGGTGATATCAAAATGTTTTAACAGAAAAATAGCAAAGAGGAAGGAATTAGACATTCTTAGTGAATTGGAATATCATGACAATAATCATGATGCACACTGAGAATGAGAAATACTAGATTTTAAAATGAACACCGAGGTGATAAAATTACACTGGAGTAGTGTAAGCTCCTCACCATGGATGAGGAAACAAACTTCTGCTTTTGATTTTTCACTAAGATAAACAACAGCAGCTCAAATATATTCATGTTAGAATGAGGTAGCAAAGGCTTAAAGATTATTTTGTTTTAAATCCTGTTCAGAAGACTGCATGTGCTAGCAGGGTAATTTAATACTTGTTTGATGTGCCTTTATATTACTTTCAATATACAGTACATATCCACGCTCTGCAAGTGCCTGAAAAATAGGCTGTTCCATAATTCAGATGTCTCATCTCTTTATTGGGATCTGGGAGGAATACAAGTTAATAACTGCTCAACTACAAGTGCAAACAGTATCTCTTTTACTTGACTAGATCATAAGGCTTCCGGGTCAAGGTATTTATTTTAGATCATAACTTCTCTGGTATCTTTCTGCATATCCAAATGAATATTTAGCTTTAGCCTTTTTATGGAATTAATCACCTTCATTTGCACCAGGTCAAGCACCAAAACATTTTACAGAAAGCATTTATTCATTCCAAGAGCAACAGAAATCACCAGCCAACTGTTAGAAGGGGAGATCAAGCACATCTCCAAAGAAAACTCACTGTGCTCCTATGCTGACTGCACTGGTATTGCTGATGGAGCTCCCAGCAGCATGTTTGTGCAGCAGAAGGGTATTTCAGCACCTTCTCCTCAATTGCAATAACAAAAAGCAATGACTCCCAAACTGGGTTTGAGGTGTTGAGAGCCAAGCACTTTTGTTAGTACTACATGGTAACCCCATGGATGATGAATGACTCAGCTTTTTTATTATTTCCCCTCCCCCCACTTCCAAGTTATCACTAGAAGAAAGTCCCACCTTTGTTTAGTAACATTAACTTCAATGTTCTAAGAACAGCTCTCGGACCAGTTATATGTTGAATATATTCATTAACATTTCAGCAGGAACAAATCACTTGCAGGCTCCAGCTAATGCAACTGCAAAAATGTACAGATTCAGCACATAACACAGTTCTTATATTCACTTGAAGTGGCAAGCCACTCAATGAAAACAAGATTCATGGTAAGTCATGAAACACTGTGAACTTGGAAAAGGATAAGGATGGATTTAAAAAGGGAGGCAACAGATCCTCAACCACAAACACTCTCCCCTTTCAGCATTGAAACACCTTTTTTTTTTTTTTTTTTTTTTTTTTGCATTACAAGAGTAAGGAATAGTAAACATGACTTTTGCAGCCTACAGTTCTTCCTGGCTGTCCCGCAGGGGTCGGTGCTGGGGCCCATCCTGTTTACTATCTTCAATGACAACTTAGATGAAGGGATTGAGTGTACCCTGAGTAAGTTTGCAGAAAACACCAAGCTGGGAGGTGGTATCGATCTGCCTGAGGGCAGGGAGGCCCTGCAGAGGGATCTGGATAAGCTGGATTGATGGGCTGAGGTGAATGGGATGAGGTTTAACAAGGCTAAGTGTCGGGTTCTGCGTTTTGGCCACAACAACCCCATGCAGCGCTACAGGCTTGGGGATGAGTGGTTGGATGACTGTGAAGAGGAAACATGAGCCGACAGTGTGCCCACATGGCCAAGAGGGCCAATGCCATCCTGGCCTGCATTAGAAATAGTGTGGCCAGTAGGAGCAGGGAGGTGATCATCCCCCTCTACTCAGCACTGATGAGGCCGCACCTCAAGTACTGTGTTCAGTTTTGGGCCCTTCACTACAGGAAAGACATTGAGGCCCTGGAATGTGTCCAGAGAAGGACAACAAAACTGGTGAGGGGTCTGGAGCACAAGTCCTATGAGGAGCGGCTGAGGGAGCTGGGATTGTTCAGTCTGGAGAAGAGGAGGCTCAGGGGAGACCTCATTGCACTGTACAACTTCCTGAAGGGAGGTTGTGGTGTCAAAGGGTCTGGCCTCTTCTCCCAGGCAAACAGTAGGAACCGAGGAAACGGCCAGAAGTTGTACCAGAGGAGGTTTAGGTTGGACATTAGGAGAAACTTTTTCTCTCAGAGGGTGGTCAGGCACTGGAATGGCTGCCCAGGGAGGTGGTGGAGTCGCCGTCCCTGGCAGTGTTCAAGAGGCACCTGGATGAGGAGCTACGAGAGATGGTTTAGTAGCTTCTGGTACTAATAGGAATGGGAGGGTGGTTGGACTAGATGATCTTGCAGGTTGTTTCCAACCTTGCGATTCAGTGATTCTGTCTGGTTCAGAAAGCTCAGCCATTTCACCTCCTATTGAAATTTTTAAGAAAACAGAATTTTTCTGACTATTATCAACGTAAGACAGAGAAGTCCAGAGCTTGTTGAATTTGAAATGATGTAAATAATGGAAGTATACAGTGCAAATGAAGGAATTTCCTACCCTAGAGAATATCTCAAAAAACCATCCAAAGTTCCACCTTCCTAAAATGAAAATGTTCTTAATTCTAGAAATGTTATAGCTTTCCAAAGAAAGCTTCTTGGGGAATAGTCTGAGATTCCAAGGAAACACTAACTTAGGAGGGTTTAATATACGGAGTCTGTCATTCAAATATTAATTTCACCAGATACTTAACATCCAAGTGGTCTTTAGCATACTTTAACCATAAACAAAAGCCATCAAACTTGATTAAATACTTTAAGACACTCTTGACTGCAAGCATGAACTTCAGCTTCACTTAAAGCTGTTTTCTTCATAGGCAGGCACAGAGAAGGTACATACTAAGTATTTCAAGTACTGCTTCCTACCTAAGATCACAGAGGAGGCACAACCAGAGTTCTGGACTAGCATTCACTGACAAAAGCATTCACCAAAACAAACAACTCTTAAACGTTGCCTTTGTATTGCCTCATTGCTAAGTCTATCTCAGTACAACCTTGGGGCACAGACCTCAAGTGAGCCCGTTCCTGAGCTTCCTGTAAAAAGATTAAGACCCTCATCTATGCCAAACCACACAAAACAGCAGCTCATTGCATGACACCTTCATAAGGTGAATGTTACCAGGAAAGCTGATTTGGGAACAAGCTTGTAGCTCTAAAGCAAAACCCTCTGCAGTTAAAATTCTTTCCCTTCCTGCAGTGCACTTGTACTTAGAAATCAAAGCTTGGAAATATGGCTCTCTTCATGTTCCCTTTCCTGTTCCTTATCGTTCTCTGCTAACAAGACTTCAAGAAGGTAAGCAAGCAGCAGGGCACACAGAGATGTAGCTCCCTTCCCCAGATTGCCAGGTCTCTTGGAGAAACACTCACCACCATGACGTGGGATCGAGGCTGGACGTTCCCTGTGTCTGACCAGCAGAAAGCTCACAACCTACATCAAACCAGATAGCTAACACAACAGCCATATCACTGCAGGTAAATAAGACCTTATAAAGAACTTCTAAATGGCTTATACCATTTCAACAGAGTAGGATATCAGGGGTTTCAGAGCACAAGTGAAGATTTCTAGACCTCTCCTATCAATGCAGAAGCTTTACAAGCTCCTAATACACTAAGTCACACAGACTAACTTTTACTATTCAAGACAGGCTGCAGTAGAATCCTCCTAGAATTAAAAAGTGCAGCTACATGAATAATAATTTGCCAAAATTAATGAAGTTAAAATAAATCCTAGGAAAGTAATAACACCTTATTAAATATTATATGTTTGGACTTAGTTTTCACCTACCTTTGATTTGCATTGCTAGAATATGAATTATCCTGAATTGTATGTTATTCATACAAATTCACATTTACATAAACGTGACTTAGTTCCAAACATATCCTATTACAATTTTTATCCAGACTTGAGGCTTAAGGAATGTTACATAAATTCTTAACTTCTCAATGCTGTTACTTAACCATATTTTTACCTTCAAGCCTTATTTCCGGCCGATGATGTGAAATCAGCCTAAAATTAAGACATATCCTTAACTAAGTAGGACATTCCACGGAGAGAATGCCTCTGAAGCGACAGTTCAGAATATAGGCATGTTCAACTACTAAAATAGAAAGACTTCTTACTACTCACCATTCTGCAATTTCAGGATGAAGGATTTTGTTGTTCACATTAAATCTGCAAAAAGCAAACAATAAAAACATCAACAAGCAGCCAGGCAAAGTTTGTTTTGTTTGTTTTTGTTTTGTTTTTTCTTTTTAAAAAAGTGCCTTCCTTGAGGCTGTGAAAACTTGCAAAGGCAAATCATAGAATGGCTCAGGTTGGAAGTGACCTGAAGGGTCATCTAGTTCCAACTCCCTGCTATGTGCAAAGCTGCCAACCAATCAAGCACCAGCTCAGGCTGCCCAGCACCCCATCCAACCTGGCCTTAAACATCTCCAGGGATGGGGCACCCACCACATCCCTGGGCCATCTGTTCCACCTCACCGTCTCAGTGAAAAATTGACCTAATCTTAATCTTCCCTCCGTTAACTTAAAATCATCCCCCTTGTCCTATCAGTATGTACATGTTAAAAGTTAATTTCTCTCCTATTCATAACCTCCCTTTAAATATTGGAAGGTCAGAATGAGGTCTCCCAAATGTAAGATTTGAAGTTAGTGTGGATCAGAGTACACCACAGAACAGAGAAAGCACACGTTCATCTTCACTGGGAGGCAAGGAGTTCGTGTTAAAACACATGTAATTAAACCAGGCACATTCTAAGAACACGCAGAGAGCAGAGTAAGAGCACATTCAGGACACACTTACAAAACTTGCTTCTAACAAACGTAAAATCTTAAATTATCAATTCACTGCTATGAGTGTGGGTTGGACCAGATCAATCTCCAGAGATTCCTCCCAACCAAAATGTTTTTACAATTTGAACTCTTATTTATTTAACACATTCCAGTTTCTGTGTGCATATGATAAACAACATCACTTAGAGGAAGACTGAAAAAGAGATAACTTCTCATCTGTTATCTACAGACAAGGCAAAGCTTCCACCTCAGCCTCAAAAACTTCTTTCCATTTATTTTCTGCATTAACAATTCACATCTCCTTGGAACTGTTTTGAGGTTCTCTAAACAATAACATTACAGTGGCCAATAGAATAAGAACTTGAGTAATTAAGTGGAGCACAAATGGATTTTCAAGCGTTGTTCAAGGGTTTTTTTGCTTACAATTTAAATGCCTAAGGAGTATTCTGCATCAAAGACGCTTTTGTCTGGCTCAAGACCATTGGTTCTTCAGTTAGGGAGTATAAGAGAATTAAAATGCTCCAAGGCTCCCATCAGACCTTCAGAAGAATGTTGGAAGGCAATAATTAATTTTCTCACAATTTTGGGAGGAAAAAAATAAATCTACTTCAGGTTAATGGTGATTTGCAATATCTCAGAGGGGACTAACTAAAGGATAAATTCAATTTAAAAAAAATATTTAAAAGCCACTTCTAATTGTTCCAGTGTCTTCCTGCATCCTTAGATAGCAAGAGAAAAAACATGTCTTTTTCAAGGACACGTGCTCATAAACATATAAAATCCTAACGAGGTGAAGGTTAAAAGCTTTGTGTTCCTACTCCAAGATAGAAAACAACAATTTATCAGAACATTCAACAAGGACAGGCTGTACAGTATTCAATATTACATGCATCAGTTAGAAGCCACTGGAAAACCAACACAACACAAAAGCCAAAAGTCCCAGAATACTGCATCGCTGCACAATAAAGTTTGTCACCTGGAAACAAGAAAGTCTTGTAATACCAAAAAAAGCTACATTTCATATTTAGTCATTCCCATCCAACAGCTACTACTAGCTAGTTCAATGTAGAAATAATTCTGGAATGGAAGAGCCAGTTAAACACAAGTTTACACAGAGGAAAACCTTTGAATGATGCAGTACACATCAATTTAGAAAAAATACTAGAAAAGCCACAAAATCCTGAGCTCCCCACTACTACTTGGCTGGAAACAAGCAAGCAGTACCACAGAAAGACTAGACAGAGAAGAATTAAGCTGCAACTGCAACAACAGACAAAGGACTTTCAATAATAGTCATGGTATGTCAGAACAAAAAATAGATCAATGAATCCAAGTGTAAGGAGAAACTGCAGCAATGCAGAACGCTCCAACACTAGCTCTGTGAATACAATATATAAACTGTAGTCACCACAAAGTAATAAAAGAAAATTAAGGGCAGGGAGGTGCTGATACAGATGAAGACTGACAATCTGATAATTCACATATCTCTTTAATCACAAGCACAGACAAAGCCAAAAGTGCATCATAAGTCAAATGGTAAAACTACGAAGCTCACAATAAGCAGACTGCGTCCATCTGTTAAAAATAAATAAAACAGGTTGGGGAACAACTGTGCGCTGACAAGTTTTCAAAGATGCACTATTACCTCTTTCACAGTCCCCAGCTTGTGCTTTTCCAACCCCAACAGTTCCTCCTGAACTGCCTTTGTGTTGCCAGAAACTCCAGTTCTACACACTGGCTGTGACCACTTACCACACAGCAGCTCACCGCTGTCAGTTTAGAAAACTAATTAAACACAATGAAAGGCTGTAAGAGTAAAACAAAGCAGTGCTGGGGTCATGGAGAGGAGGCAGAATATCATGAGCAGAACTGCAGTTCTCTCTCTCATCTGAAGAGCAGACTCTGATATACCATTAAGAATGAAACAAGATCTCGGGGCTCTGGAACACAGCATCAATTCATATTTGGAAGAGATTCTGATCTACTCTACATAGCTTTTTCAAAGAAGCCAATGATTAAGAATTGAACTGTCTCAATTCTGCTTAGCTTGTGGGTCCTGTGTGAGTGGCCCCAAGACCAGAGTTATGATTGTTGGACATCTAAAGCTAGTGACTTAAATTATATTTGTTTTAATTAGGAACAAGGCAGCTAAACAAGCCATGTTCTAAAAGTCACTGGTTAAACGGTACACTTAAGAAGAGCTAGTCACCACTAAACAGAGCACACAAATACTGATTAATTCATGTCACTTGTGCAGGAATTTCTAATTAAATAACCCTACCTTATCTTTTAAGCAAGTTTAGATCCTGCTAGACAATAATCAACTTACTCTTAAAAACCATGGACTGCCCTAATGCTAAGAGGATCATGCAGAGCAATCCAATTCTGTGTTCCACTGCAATCTGCAAATTGACAATACTTGATGAGATACGTGATCTCAAGGAAGAAAACAAATGACATTTTGCTATTGTTGCAATCTAATGTGTTAATGCTCCCATTTAATCAACACAGAACTAAGAAATATTACAGTGAATGGCATGTTCAAATTGATTTCACACTCAGTTGTCCTTGAACATGTGAGGAAATTTCATTAGTTTAAAAAAAGGCTAGAAATCCACAGCTCCTCTATAATGAGACTTTTTTGTCAGTTCACAAAATATGTATATGATGACAAATTTAAAACATTTATACATGTTAAAATTTTCTTTAATATAGAGAATCTCTTATAATGGCTGACCTCAATACACAAAAACAAACTGGTCTTGGCCCTGCATTCAGTTGAATCTGAAGCAAGCAACATGCCCACTTTTTACTTTAAAAAAAATACTTTTTTTTTTTTTTTAAGAACTCAAATGTATGACACACTTTGCCATCCAAAAGAGAGCTATATGTAATCTACGGAAACAACTGTACCATGATTTGTTATGATGGGTTCTATTATCTGCATACAAACCAGATTGATCATTTACAGCAGAACAAAAACAACTTGGATGATGTTCTGAGTAAGCATGCAAATAACCCACAGCAGCCATTTTGCCTCAAATGACTATTCAGTATAGTGGAAAAATAACAAAATAGTTTGGATAATTATGTTCCATAAGAAGTTCAAAAGGTTCAAAAAGTAAGGCAAGGTAGCAACATGATTAGGGCAAGGAAAAGGTGGCTTCTGAGAGGAGCAGAACAGCCTCCAAACAGAGCAAGATTGAGCTTGTTCAGGAAATGATGCATTTATTTTCATTATTATCCATACTGGGGAAAAAAAAAAGGGGGGAGGTGGGGTAAAGCATCTACAGTGGAACACACTCAGTCCAGGAGAAATAAAACAAATGGGAGTAGGAGAAACAGACTGTAGCAAGCAGATACATCTCGAGGAGGTAACCAGAAAATGGAAACCAGCAAAAGAATGAAATAACTTAATGGCTGAACCCGAGTCTGGCCAAGCAAAGAAGAGGGCAAGGTGTAGTCACTGCCAAACACAAAGTAGCATGGCTTAGAAAAACATAGGTTGGTACAAGCTCAACCTGGAAGAAATCAATGTATTAGAAAAACACAAGTTTGAATAAACTCGATACAAGAGAGGGGAAGAAATAAATGCTGAAGTTAGAGTCTGTGTCAAAACCAAACAAAAACTGGTTGATTTATATACAATTACAAAGCTCTAAGGAGATCAGACTTCACATAGCAGTTCACCCCTCCTCCCTGCCCCCGCCAGCCAGACTCCCTCCCTGCACTGCCTGCTGTAGGCCCACGGCCCATTGTAACCACAGAGCTGACGGCCCCCAGAATTACGAGCTGGGGAGATGAGAAGGCTGGAGAGACAAGTGGTTCGAGGGCACGAAGCATGTCAAAAGAGTTGAGAAGGAGTGCATCTCTAGCACGTTCAACAACAAAATCAACAAGTGCTCTTTGACACTGGGGTACGGTAGGAGAGACAAAGACATTAAGCAGATCTGTCAAAAACAGCAAAAGGAAAAATCCAATGCCCAGGGTGGAGAGGGCGAGCATATCCTCGCTCTCTAAGGAATTCTCTGCTGAACTGCTAGAAGGCTCCCTGAAAAGTGTAGCTGCACTCCAGTCAGAGCAAACCAAGTGTGTTCACCACAAACTACTGAGAAAATATCATGAATCCCTTCAAGTGCTGTGGGACATACACCTGTATCAATATCACAAGTCAATCAACAACGTATCAAACTGAATGACTTTCTGTGTTAATGCTGATAGTAATACAACATGTTAATAATAAAGCTCCAGTGTTTCAGTAGAATTCAGAAGGAAAAAGGAATGCAGACCTTTAATCATCATTCCTTAAATAGTTACTTCTAAGGCTATCAAGTGTTTATATTGCACATGGAGATTTCTCAAATAAAACTGAAGGCATCTCTCCACGTCTATTCTGGAGTTCATTCGCACATAGAGAGCATAAGATAAATGAGTATCTACTTGATCAAAGCAACAGAAAAGAAAGGGCACCAAACATTAATTCAAAATGACTTGATTCTGTTTTGAAATAGTTCAGATTTTACTGATTGGGCAGCAAAAGATACTTAAATGTCTGCTAGCATGGTCTTCAATAATCTTCACAATCATAAAGTTTCCATTTAGGTTGTGGAGGGAAAAACAAAGTAATTGTGAGATCAGATTTCAGTTCACACGACAGAGAAAGCACTATTTGAGAACACATGCTATCTGACTACACAAATGACTGCTCAGAATTGTAATACATTCCGTGTTCTGCAATTCTCTGTGCAAAATTAATGTGCTGTGGACAGAGAAAAATACAGCAGGGTGACTGTGAGTCAAGGACTACAAGAAAGGCCACTTACTCAACATCTCAGCACATGTACTCCTTTTAGCAGGTTTTTCAATGAGAAGTTTGTTTCTTTCCTACCATATGCTTGAGATATAATGGAAAATGATTTCATTTTAGGACATTAAAACAAAACACCAGTTGCATTTCCTTCAAAATTCAGGCTACCATCCTGCTTCTCAGAGCAGCCTGTGATGCATTTTTATTAACAGCCTTTTCAAAATACTTTCGGTAGATGGACCAGCAACCAAGCTTCATAAAAATATCAAGGGACACTCCAAGAACACGTCAAGGCAGAAAGGTGATCTTTTATGTTGCACTTATTACAACTTTCCAGAAAAATGTGCATACCAGAATTCCTAATATCTACCTGAAGGAAAGCACTAAAAGAAAGAGGCTGCTCATTAAGATCCCATTTTCTGAAATCTGAAAATCGAGTATTCCATCTCTAAAAGTGGGAATAAAAGTCGCAGTCTGTGTGGTTGTAGTAACTTAGGCCAATCATCAAGGAAGGAAAACACTGGATCATCTCAGTTGCAAAAGAGTTCTCCAATCTCTCCCCCCCTCCACCCAACTATATTTCAGATCATTAGAAGCATGTCAAAAGTTCAGTTTGCCATTCAACATCCTGCCACTATGAAAAATATCATTTAATGTGAAACATAAGATGAATTCAACATAACCTAAAAAAAAAAAAATTTACTTACTGGCTAATTCCCTCAAATGAAGCTTCTTTGGAGATACTCCCACTATCAGTGTTAACACCACGCTGGAAGGGAAAAAAAAATTAAAATGACCATGATTGTCAGTCAAATACAAGTATTTACAAGTTAAATCATGCAGGAAGCCTAACAGCAGTAAATCTCTGGGAAAACATATATGGTTACCTGAATCACTATTACAAACAAGGAAAAAAAAAAAAAAAAAAGAAAAAGATAGCCTATTTGTTTAAATGCAGACCAATATAAGAAATATATTCATTTCAAAGGAGACCAACATATAACTCAGGCTAGGATCTGCTGCTTAGGAAAATGGTAGGCCTGGATTTCCAGTTCCCTTTAGTTTTGAAAGGAGCTGAGAGACCTATATAATAACAAAGGGCAAGAGAATAACAACGAACCAAGGTTTCTTCTAAAGTAGTTTAATTTTAAAAGAAATGATTCTGCAATGCCTTGGCAATGCTTACTATTTAAATCAGCATGCTGCTGTCCCCCCATAGTTTTCCATTCAAGCAAGTAGCATAAGCATGAGGATTTTGGCTGCTATACAGCAGATGAACATTTCTGACATGCATATGGGAAACCCTGTGGAGCAGCATTACAGTTCTGTATTTAGAATGAAACCACAGGAGGAGAGGACCCAGCCTCCCTTCAGCCAACATTCCGAGAAGTGCTCTTTCCTTCTCTGTAAATTTCATCGTAGCAGTGGGAGGAATGTGAAAGCATCACAGCTCCATTCTCCCAGGCAAAAAATTTGTTAAAATTCCCTGTTACAATGGACTACTCACAGAGAGACAACTAATTAGCAACTTGACGTGCGGAAATGCACATAAAGAGTCCAAGATGCACAAACAAGCCCTTTTTCAGTCATTCCTCTGAAACATTATAAAAGAAAGCTATTGATTGTTTCATCTTTTTAATATTTATATTAACAGTGAAAGAAAGACTGAAGATTATACTTAGGACCAAAATGGATAAAAAGATGAGATCTGACACTATGTGACTGTGTAAGGAAGAATATTTTTTAAGACTCATCCGGCAACTACCATGGGAAAACAAGAAATCCAGGAGCTGCCACTGCATTTGCTGTAAGGGAAAGCTCAATGTCTTCAAATAATTTCTTACACAGATTGGAGACAACAAAGCAGATACTGTTAACAATGAGAGAGGTCTACAAAATATTCGTCACAAAAAGAAGCTGGGAACGAGGTGACAGGGAAGAATCAACAAGTGGAGGTAAAGCCTGCAAGCTGATCTTACTTCCAGAGCAACCTCCAGTTGGCAGGCATTCAGTCACATCCTCCTTGCAGAATTTGTTTTTACCAAACCATCCCATGAAGAATCCCCTTTTACAGAATTCCCACAGAAAAGCCCAACACAGCCAGAGCAACAGCAGAAAAACAAGAGTTCATTCTACAAAGGCTAAAAGATAGCAAGGCCAACTCTGGGCAAGATTGTCAAATTTCACCAGAACACAGGCAAAGCTTTCCAGACTATAGGCTGGAAAGACAAGTCAAAAAAAAACAAAGGTATGGTGGAGCCAGAATAGTTTAAAATGGACGGACAGCCTCAAATTTCACAAGGATGAGGAAGGAAAGATATAGGGGGAATGTCAGAGTAAAGAAATACTTAATGTGATCCCCTTTGTTGAAGGTAATGATAATCAATCTTCAGAATACTGCTACTCACCAAAGTAAGCAGCACAGAAGGTTTCTTCGAAGCCAAGACACTGGATATCTAAAAGCAAGTTTGAGACTGCTGTCATTTTTTATTTTCCTTCTTCACAATCACTGCTAACTATTTCATCAAAATTCTCTGTGTAAGACTAAACGATTAGGAAATACAAAACTGTTCTGATACTTCTCATATATTGTACCTATACACAACACTTGCAATAAGAGCCAGTAGATGACAAAATATTTTGAGAACAGACGTTACTTATGCTCCTGGTGCCCTTCAAATACATAAACAACAACTGTATATTAAGGTTGCTCTATCAAAAAAGTTATTCCAATCAGAAAATAACTCAATTGCATTCAATTAACATTCTTCCTCCTTCAGTATTCCGTGCCACACCATTAGCAACACAAAAAACTGGTCTCTTCAAAGTACTTATTGAAGTTTTGGGTTTGTTTCCAAGGCTAGAGAACTTTTTTTTAGCAGTTTAATCTCCTTAAATGTCAGAGAACTAATGAGGAATGTGCAGTACTCACGAGGTAACTAACTTGGCCTCTTCTCTGGAGAAAGAAAATTTAAATGCACAAGAAGATCTGAAATATTGTACAGCAGTGCTATTGAACAGATGTGCAGATATCTTCAGTGTTTGCTGTTCTATCATTTTTAAAACCAATAAACACTCAGTATAAATTAAAATTCTTTAATCTTAATGGCTGTTGGTTCTTTGTTCATAAAAATATCAGTATTTTTAAACACTTTGTCTTTTGGTTGTAACTACATTTAGATAGAAATAAAAAAAAGAAATATAACTGTAAGGTTAAAAAAAAGAAAAATAAAAATTGATTCCTGCTCTAATCCTCTGGATTAAAATCCTTGGGATCGTGAAGAGCTGCACTTCCAAAGCTACTGTAGAAAGGTGGGCAATGAATTACACATCTCTTCATACAATGAACAGATGACATAATTCCATACAGCACAGTTCCACTAACTTTAGAATGGCTGAACAGCATACTAATTGTAGTAATAAAATAAAGCATATTGCATTGAGATATAAAAATAACATTTTATTTCTTTTCAAAATGGAATGTGAGTATTACATACTTACACAGATGGGTTACTTGTTGACATAAAATCATCCTCTAAAAATGTCCCTAGTGTTCTGACGGTGGAAAACCATTTCCTTTGCAAATCAGGCAAAAGCAAGACAGAACCTTAGGTAGCTAAACAGTTAAGCAGGCTTCAGCTGCTTCTAACTTCAATCCACATAGCCCAGGTGAAAAAAGGCCTATAAGCTACTAACTTACCTGTTCACATAATGAATTCTTTCTCATCAACAAGCTGTCTAAGCATTTGTTGATGGAAAACAACTGAAGTGACCCAAAATTAATGTTGCAGATGTGGGTTTATTTCTTTTCAAGGAAGACATGCATTTTCCACTGGCCATTTTCACTGTATAGCAGAGGGGTGTCTACTCTACACGCAATTACAATTCGCAACACAAAGCAACTTCTGCACAGCTTCCTCAACCTCAAACTTCACTTCATAACCAGAATCATTATGAAAATGAAAGGAAGCATCCCCACAGCTGATTAGAGCAGAGTTTTGTATCTTGTGAGTTAGTCAGTGTTCTGCAGGGACAGAAATATCAGATTCTTCTTTTTGAAGCCACACGCCATGAAAAATCAACCACAGAGCTGGCAGGAAAACCGCCCTCATCCTGCCCTCATCCTGCTGAGCCTGCCTACCAGAAAAAAAACAAAAGATGCCTGGCCAGGTACTTAAGTATATAAAAATCTGCTCAAAAATAAAGTGAGAAATCTGATTAAGAGAGCCTCACTTGCATTTAAAATTAAAAATATAGCTGTTTATTCAAATATTAGAATAATTCAACATAAATTAAGAGCAAAGCTGGCAGCCATTCCTCATAGCTCTTTGGAGGCTCTCAGTCAGAGTTAGGACACACGATCTTAATAACAGCAATCTCCTTCAAACCTTCAAGGTATTGAAAAAAGTGTACTTAGCAAATGTTTCTGTTAGATAAAGATACAAACTGACAGTTTGCATGAAGTCCACAACATGTCTGTGAGACAGTCTTTGGATTAAGACCATGGAGTTCAGCCCAAATTGGCAGCCCCTTCTCCCTTTCTTTTAAAATGTGTGAATGCTTCGTAAGAATGAAGGACACTTCCCAGTAATTTAAAAACAAAAAATACAAAAAAAAAAACAAAAAAAAACCACCACAGCCTCACAAGTCAGGAGATATGCAGTAAGCAGTGCAGCAAAATCACTGCCACATATTAACTCTGTATTCATAGATGCAGACAACTCACCTCATTCACATAGTGGACTTCATCCACAGCATACTTTTCCTTGAAGTGTTCAGGGGGGTGAATCCTTTGGGAAACAAGAGAAAGAAACATTTAATTTTGTTACATTTAATATTCAAGGCCACAGATGAAAAAAAAAAAAAAAAAGCCCTCTACTATCAGAACATTAGATCACATATAAGGAATATTTTAATGTTCTTATCCTTGATTCAATTTCTCAAAAGAGTAGATTGCAGATAAAGTTACCACAGTTACAAAATCACTGTGCTTTAACTCTGTCCATGCTTGATACTCATATTCCAACCATCTCCTCCTGAAGTAAACACTGTGGGCTTTTTTTCCTCCCCTACATCCACCTATTTGCTCCACAGAAGACAGTTTTGTTAGAAGTGTTTTACCATGCCATTTGTTTGCAGTCTTCCAACCCACCAGATGGTGGAAGGATGCTGGAAAACAGCAACAAGCCAGCTCACCTTGTGTTATATTTGAAGAATGAACAAAATATTCACCTTCTGCTCTGGTGGAGCAGGAGCTTCTTCCCTGCTGCAAGCCCATCAACACGAGCACGAGGCAGCCTGAGGACCACCAGGAAGTGCTCTGCAGCCTTTCCTCCCCAGCACCCCAGAGCTCCAGGCATGTGTGACTTTAATATCCCAGAAACATCATGAACAGATTTAGCACTTCCTATTTTTGTTCTCTTTCAGTTTCAACCCATTTATCTGGTATCAGAAGGATCCCAACTGTAAAACCACCTAATTTACAGCCAATTTATGGCACTGTGTGTTCTATAGAGACATACTTCTGAAGTGCTATTTGCAATTACCTGTGAAGTCTGAATCTGAGAACTGTTTCTTGTCAATCAAGTATTAGTAAAAAGTATGCCCACAGATGTGTTAGATTTTACTCACTTCATTTAATGCTGATTGTGTAAGAATAGGTCTCACTTCCATGATGCCAATAATAACGCTTCTGCCTTTTTCACCAAATGTTTTAAAACTCCTTTCCTTAGTTTGTTGCCTCCTCTAATTATGTGCTCTATAGTAAACTGCTACTATTTTCTTTCTTTGCTTATGTTTAGTATTAAAGCATTATTGATCCCATTCCAGCTGTGATCCCTCCAAAGACTCTTCTTACGAGCACCATCATTATTTCAAGGAACACAAGTAGCTCATCATCCTTTCAAGGCTGAGAAATTTTTCAGTACTTTGAGACAAACAACAACTTCCCACGCTGCTCTGAGCCTGTTTATCCACCAGGTCAGTTACTGGATGCCTCCACTGCACCTACTGATACACAGCCAAGTCTCTCAAATATGTACCCCCTTGCTGGTCTTCCTGCTGCCTCAAAGCAGAAGACAGCAAACTTTTAGTAGGAACCACAGAGATTTTTCAGCTCTTCTCGGAAGCACTTAAGGCTTTGCCTCGTTTCTCTCTTCACCCATTTAGCACCTCTGACTAGATGGTAAAACAAATTCACATACACTTCCCACAGACTGCCATCCTCCATTCACCCCATGGGAGCCACCATGCTGCAGCAATGAAGGCTCATCTCCCCATGGGTCACTGGGAAGCTTGCTGAGAGCCATCTTTTGCAGAATTAGACAGGCAGAATGAAACAAATACACATGGAAGCTTGTGTTTAAGTGAAAAAAAAAAGTCTGCACTGTCACACGGAAAAGCGGGGAAGAAGGCTTGTTTTGCCTGTGGAGAAAGGGGAGCAAAGATGATCTTCACTGAGCCCTTTCTGCATTCTATTTCATCTCATGTGCTGCTGCTTTCTGTCCCAACACTGGGACTCCTTCTATCTCTTCCTGCAGTTTTGTTTCTAAAACCTTCTCCACTCCTTGCTTCACACACAGAGCTCACGTTGCACACAGGCACGCTCAGCTCAAAGGCAATTTCTACCAGGGTGACTGTAATGATGAGCAACACAAGTTGGTTCCCAGCTGGGTAAGAATCTCGGAGAATCCCTTATGCACCACCATCACATCACCGTAAAAATGAACTGGTGCAGCTTCTTAGCAGAGACAAGGTCCAGTATCCATTTTTCCACACAATTTAAATGCACAATAGGTTCGAGTTCATCACTGACCACCACTGTTACAAGGGATGATACCTTCTGCAGAATGACCACTGGCCTCGTGAAAAATTGGAGAGTATATTCAATTTTGATAATTGCAAGTACATTTGATGCTTTACAAAGATTAGTAGCACTTGCCTCTACAAATGACTTTCAGGCAGGTAGGATAAGTTAATTTGTTACAATTTTTCCATTTGGTTTTGTCTTTTGTAACACTGCTATGGGCTGCCACTTTCAAAATTCTGATTAATCACTGCAGAGACTACAAGCAAAAACTCTACAGAAGTCATAAATTAATTAGAAAGAATTACCCAAGTGGAAGACACAATCCCAAATATTACTGCATCACATATTTCATTGCCTATTCAAAAAAAAAATTAACTTTTGTAACGTGACGTGAACTGAAGTACTACCCTATTTTTTGCAGAATTCTGGGGGACAAAAGTGTGTAAAAACATTTATGTTTACTGTACTTTCATAACTCCAGCCTCCAAATACTCATGTTCATTACAAATCTCAATAGCTGGCCTCCAGAACAGCAGAAATCACCATTTCATGTCACATACAAATACGGAATTCCAAACTTCTCAAAGCACACCATGCCCACGTACCTGCCACACAAGGAGCCACCCAAAAATTTGGCTTCTCATAGCCTGGGACAGTCAGAAAGGAGGAATCACTTCAGAGATTTCAAGTTTATTCTAAACTTTGCCATTTGGTTCAGCTACATTCACAGCAGTATGGAACATGGTTTAGTTAGATATCAGGAGGAAGTGTTTCACACAGAGGGTGGTGGCACACTGGAACAGGTTGCCCAAAGGAGGCTGTGGATGCCCCATCCCTGGAGGCATTCAAGGCCAGGCTGGATGTGGCTCTGGGCAGCCTGGTCTGGTGGCTGGCAACCCTGCACATGGCAGGGGGTTTTAAATGAGATGATCGTTGTGGTCCTTTTCAACCCAGGCCATCCTGTGATTCCATGATTTAAACACCAAGACGCTCAAACAGTCACCAGCAAATCACGTCAGTGCAGGCTGAGCTGCCAGCGTGACAGACCGCAGTGTTATGACTGGCTCCCTTTCAACACAATCCTTTGGAAAGAAATACTGACTCCTCTGTTTATCCACCAGTAAGATAAACAGCTCTGACAGCTTATCTATAAATAAAAACAGAACATATATTTTTAACCTTTTATACTTTTGGACAAAATTCAAACCTCAAGTTTTTAGTAACGTTTTGTTAACCAAACTGTCTTTCCAGCCAACAACAACTCGGTCATGTTGTCTAAAACTGTTTTACGTCTGTTGTTCATTACACTGCACAGTAATTCATGGCAGCAAATGCTAAGACTCTACACATTTGATGCCACTGCTAGGATTCCAATGACTCGGGAGCACAATACCAACACAATAAAAGAGTTTTAGTTTTCTGAACTGCCTTCAGAAGAGAGGTACAAATGAGATGATCCACATCACAAATACCAAACAAAAACTGTGAGTAGAATTTCTAACGGCTGATAAGTGATCCCAAAAGAACGGCACAAAAAGCAACCACTAAGAGATTTGTAACTTATACATTCACATTTCTTCTCTTTCACACCTAAATATTCTTCCAGACGACATTTAATAGACAACAGCTTTTTCTTACTGATTGCTTTTATTCAGATTTTTTGCATGCTTTAGGACATATTTTCAGTGCTCTTCTACAGATCAGCTCCAAAAGGAAATTCAGATTTTTCTGAAGTGACTCAATTTAACTTATCATTTCAGTTGAAATTCTAATTCAAGACTGATTATCTCTTTTCAGAGAGTAGGACAAGAGATTAAGGACACTTTTTTCCCCACGACAAATAGTACTCATTGCAAAAAGGTGAGAAATTCTAGCTGGGGACAACTTCAGAATGTTTTCTACAGAGACATATATTTTACAAAGAATAGAAAATTTGAAATTGGGATGCAAAGGAATTTTTACTTGTAACCATCCATGTTTGTTTTTCTGAAAATAGTAACTGTATTCTACCACATTTAGTGCATAGAGCCTGAGTAATGCGGGTGGTTTTTTGTTTTCTTCCTTGTATTAAGGCTGTAACCAAACTTATGGTGCATAAACCAATAGAGAATCCGGCTATGTCTGAATTCCTTTGTGGGTACAGCAACCACGACGGGCTGACACAAATTTATTTTTTGTTCTCTTCTTCAGTTTGTCTACACCAGCAGAACCATCAGCGTTAGAAGTTACATGCTTATTTACCAATTACAAAAATTGCTTCCACCTTTCTATGTGCTTCACATCTACACAAGTTACGATGAACATTCAATATGAAGATTTGAATGGTTTTACAGAGTTCCTTACTTCTCACAACTGGCATTGTCTTTGTTCTGAAGCTATTCTGAAATAACAGCATCTTACTGCACCATCACATCACAAATGAAAGCAACAGATATACACTAAAGTTGGCTCCAATGCAAAAGAAAGATGCTAATGTCAGTAACCATTTTGTGAGGATCTCTTAGCATCTCAAAGGGGAAGTCAGTAAACACTGACACAAAGCAATACAAGTCAGACTAAAGACAATTTCTCAGTCCTTACTAGAAAGGAAGTAAAACAAAGTGAAAGTTTCAAGAAAACTCCATAAAAAGGTTAAGACAAATAGAAATGCATCAGCAAAGTAAACAAAGTAAAGGTGAAGGAGGAAAAGGAACACAAAAGCAGTGTTTTCATGCTGTCAGAATTTCAACAGATTCCCTCCTCATTACAATATCATCACATTAACAGATGGCAAAACATTAACCAAACAAGAGGGTGTCAAGAACTGCTAGAAAGAACACAGGAGGCTCTGCAAGATACAAGCAGATGTCCCTGACTTTGTCCAAAAAAATGCAATCACCTCTACATGCCAAAGGAATTCCTCTACTGCAAACGAGAAGATTAAAAGACATGAAAGTGAGGTACGAATGAGAGCAGCAGTGACGGGCTGCTGGCATTGCAGGCAGCCTTCAGCACGCGCTCTGACAACCGGAACGTTAGTCCCGTCCCACATTTACCTACATTTCAGTTTTATGCTTTGAAATACAGAAGTATCTACATATATGCAGCCTTCTTGTCCTTGCTCCCTCTGTATACCGTACAGAGCAAGATGGATTTTAAAAAAAAAGTGGAATTTAAAAGAAATTAACAAAGAAGTTTCTGATGCCCCCAGCAGCAGTGCCAAGGCCAAGGATTCTGACACTCAGAGCTCCAGCACGCTGCACAGGAAAAGGGGTACACAGCAAATAAAACAGAGCAAATAGAACTCTTTTCACTCACATTTAGCTCTTATGATACATCAATGTTCATTACACTTCCCCCCATCTTATTTTACAAAATAGTTGGTTTGGTTGGTTGGTTTTTTCACTCTCTGTACCTTTCTCCTGACAAAGCTCAACATAGATGAGGCTCTTCCAAAGTTCTGCCTCAAAGACAGAGCGGGCTTGCAGAGACAGACACATCAAGGCTGGTAGCACATACAAACCAGACAGAGAACCATTAACAGCAACAGCTGAGAACACAATTTTAAAAGTGCAGGAATAGAAGCAGCACTGTAGATATTTTAACTGAGGTTTTTTTGCTTCCTCAAATCCTGGCCAAGAAGAAGCCAAGAGCTCCACGCTCAAACCGAGCTGCTGCACAGCAGAAGATGCAGTGGAACTGCAGAGCCTTGTTGGAGCACGGCTGCACATTCCCCAAGGGCATTTCTTTTCCTGCAGTTTACCTCGCTGCCAGCAGTGTCCAAATCCTTGGGGAAAAAATAGATGGCTCATCAAAAGAGAACTTGAATTCTCTGATATCTCAAAGTGTTATCATGACTTTATACCACTGGACTTGATACTCCTGCTAATGCATTAATGAAATATAAAATAAGAGATGCATGCTGAGGGTTACTGACATTTTCCCTCTTATCACTGGCATGAAAAGTGCATAGGCAAGACTTTACTCCCTCATGCTGAGGTTTAAAGCCACATCTAAAAATCTCCAGCACAGTGTTTTTTAAGCAGATTTACTCAGAGCTTGTTCTATTTCTCAGTATACCTAAATGAAAAAGAAAACAAAGAAGCACTTTAACAAATACTACATCACTATCTTGCGCACCCAGTCAAAGGTGCACCCTGATCAAGACTGCACATCAATGGACTGATTTAAATTACTGTTACTTTTCTAAAGCACTGTCAGCAAGATATGCAAATAAACACAGACATCTACATAGCAAAGCTTTACAAAAATAATTACTGCAGTAAAAGTGCTAAAAACAGGACACATTCATCCAGGACTAACAAGGCTTGTAGAGAACTGAACACTGAGACAATGGCTAAACTGATAATTTGAGAAGTCAGAGCACTGGAGCAGCACTATTTAGAGAAAAACAATCATCAGTGAAGTGGCAAGCACAATCCAAACACTAATTACTCTACAGAAGTAATTTTTTATCCACAGAGAAATACCATAATAAATTAACAGGAGGCAAGAAATGGAAATCACTATACTATGGAGAGAAATGGAACCATGGAAAAAAAGCAGCATGGGAAATTACACAAGTTAGGCTTGTCAATCAAAAGCAGGCAGCTTTACTGAACAGAGTTCTGCGAGGACCGAAAGGTAAAGCACCAGATGTACTACCTGAATTACAGCAACGCATTTGATAAAAGTCACTCTAAAGGCTCTTGCACTCCAAAATCAACTCAGATTGGCTTTGGCTGGAACACTATAATGTGACCTCAGAGCCAAAGACTGTTTATATTAAAAATTTGAAATGTCTAAATCAAAATAAATAAAAAGATGAGCCAGGAAACCCTCCAACTACAGCACTGAAAAGTGTCGTATGAATCCAGACTGAAGTTCTCAGAAGTTACAGCAATAAACAGCAACAGCCTGCAAGTCTTCATCAGTGAGACACCGCAAAGGCTGAAATCAGTTGTGACAGGACTCAGAAGCAGGACTGAATGCGTTCATGAGATCCACAGATGGCATTTGCAGGTGGCAACAAACCCTGCAGGTAAATTGCAATTGCTAGTTGGTATGAAGAGGGAATAAGATGACCTAGAGGGATTTTGTTTTTTAAATTGCAAAATAAAAATTTAACGAGTAATGAAAAGGGATACAAGGTGGGGAATGATCACACTTAAGACATGGAAAATGAAAACATCAAATATATTTTAATGTAGAGAAAAAACGGCAAGAAAAAAAAAAAACAGGGGATGACATGCCAGGGCTGTTCAGAGAATAAAACGCAAGACCCTTCTGAGAGTATACTACATAGTACACAGCTTCAGAGCATGCTACTGAGAAAGGGGTCGGTGTACAGAGCAGCATTAAAACATCCAGCAAATGCCCCTCATTCCTGCAAAACCTGCACCAAGAGGCACCATTACAGTGGGTTAGTTTGTCCCTACAGCTCCCACATACAGCCCTCTACTTTTCCAGAGTTTCACCTGGCATAGATTGAGCTTCTTGTAGTGAAAGCTAGGGCTAATTAATGCATCAGCCCCAGCCACCGTGACACAGCTGGATAACCACGGCATGCTGCACAATTCCATACTCACAGTTACTCAAAATACAGACACCACAAAATTTCAGACATCCTCATGCAGAAGAAGATGGAGAAAGCTTCTTAAAATCTAAGCTTCAATATTTCATGACAACATACAGTCTTCAGGTGAAAAGAATGTAAAGCTCAGGCAAGCTGAAAACCATTTTTACAAAAGCACTCGGGAAAAATTAAATGCACACTTAAGCACTTTTTCCAACAAGCAGCACAACTTACAGCTTTGCTGAACTCAGTCAAGTCTAATCACCAAAAGCAAGGGGTTGATTTGGATTATAATCTACTTCCTAAATGATGACAAAGTTTGAGAAACGTCTTCATGAAGCCACTGGGGAAATACTAACATTGCTAAAGCTTTTCATTGTGCTTCATTGCAACCCCAAAGTGCCAAGGTTCAATTTCTCATATAAAGGTAGTTTCCAATCAACTGTATGGAAAACTATACTTACAACCGATGCAACATTAGATTGATGCTGTTATACTTATCAATTAGCCAGCAGGGCTTCAAAGAAAACACAAGAAACTGCATACAAAGATTGCCCTGTCCTATGTAATACGTATTTCTAAAGTTTGAGCATGAAGGTGTTAAATATTTTTGTTTTCTGTTAAAAATATTCTTTACATGGCAAGGCAATTAAGTTATTTTGGCATCCACTCCACATAAAGCAGCTGCTGTACAGTATGTTTTACTTTATAAAATATCTTTAATCAGCACACTGACTAGTTCTGTCATTTATAATTAAGGTGGTAAATGGCAGGTGCAGCATTAATTAGTGAAATTGAAGTCTCTGTGCAAGACATGCAGTAATACCAACTTAGTGCTTCCGAGGAATCAAAACAACTGCTAACAGCTTTGTACCACAAACCTAGCTAGGTAAGACTGCGCAGAAAGGGGCATCCACAATACAGTTACGCTTCTGAAGCCTTTATGGCCTCGTTTTACCACTTTAATTTCTTCAACTCTTCCTCTGAAATTTAGAAAAATATTTCAGAACAGCAAAGCCTTATCCTGTGAGCCATCCCTGCCAAAGCCTGCTTTGGTAGGGATTCTGCCCTGTAAACAATAGGCAGGATTGTGTGCAGAAGTAAAAAATCAGTATGTGTGCAAAATGCCTCTCTTAGTTGTTAGCTGGAAAATCTCTGCAACTAGAACTGGGCTCGTCTGCCACTAGGAGAACTGCCCATGCTCAGCATTTAAGAACAGCTGACTTTTGTTATTTCTTCCAAACGTGAAAGTAAACCATCAGTCAAACACATATCCTCACAATGATTCTGCAATTGCAACTTTAAGACACATCTATTTGCTTGGGCTTGGTTTTTATTTTTGAGAATATGTGCTGTCAAACTGTTGAGTTAAATCTCTCCTTCCTTTTAAAACTGCAGAGGTAATTTTAGCATGAAGGTCTTCTAAAGGTACCTGTACAGCTATTTGCAGATCTGA
Source organism: Lagopus leucura (assembly GCF_019238085.1). NCBI lineage: Eukaryota > Metazoa > Chordata > Aves > Galliformes > Phasianidae > Lagopus > Lagopus leucura. Next base: position 7,211,025 of record NW_024962271.1, on the reverse strand, counting down.
CTGCAGATGCTCTAAAGAGATCCCAGAGAGGAACAACACCTCCCAAGTGCTGGTTACCCTCAGCACTGCACCAGGACCCCTGGCAGAGTACAGCCCAGCAGTGCCATTGCCTCCTCTGCACTCGCCAACTGTGCTGGTGAGAGTTCTCAGACACCACATCAGCATACAAAGCTGCCTTCGCTGGTAAAAACTAGAGCAACTGGTGAGGCTAAAATAATTCCATTGTTCACGGTTTCACTTATAGTTTACAAGTCACCTCACATCCAACCAAATGTTCTCACTGGCACTCCATTGGTTTTGGCCAAACTAACACTGCAATTTGAAAGAAGCTCCACTTCTTCAATATTCAGTGGTAGAAAGGTTCACCTTTCTGACTGTCACAGTACCTTAGCGACACAGCCCAAAGGTACATCCTTCAGAAGTGAAAACACAAGGGTACACCACACAATACACTCAGTATTACAGTACCAATAATACAGCACTTTCTGTGCTCACATGAAGAGAATCCATGTATTTCTGCTTAAACTCAAGTAGCAGATTGCCACAACAGTCTGAAACAGAATGCAATGCAGACATCGGACAAATCAACCCCACTCTGCATTAGAAGAAAGCTGCAGGCCCCACTAAAATAGCAGCCTTGCCAATATTTTACAGGGCATTGCACAGATCCATGCTTCATTGATGTAAAAAATGAAAGCTTCTTCAACAGGCACACAGTACCTTCCACATGCACGGAGAAAGCACTTGTAAGGAAATGGCAGAAGATAAACAGAGCATGGAAGGCAAACATTATTCCTCCACTGCTACTTTTGACTTAAAACTGATTCTTCTGGGAAGGAACACAACCCCAAGCTGTGTGCAGCGCTCCCTGCCAACTAACTTCTAAAGCAGAACTGCTACTGCCCCACAGAGGAGTTATCCATACATCCTTCTGACAAGCAGGAAAATTTCACAGTCACAGCTGACCAAAGAAAAATGAAATCCAAACAGAGGGATGCAGGAAAGGCAAAGAGGGGAATTTAGAACAGGCATCTTTAGAAAGATGCTGGAAAATGATCATTATAATCCAGAAGAAATGACACAGTGACAATAAACCATTTTTACCCAAACCAATAATTCCATAAATGAATCAATAACGAGCGCCACACAACAAATCAAAAAGGCTACCATATACAAACAACACAAGTTACTTAGAAATACAAAATAACATGATTGAATTTCAAGAGCACATGGGTATGAAACAGCTGGGTATGAAACTAACAGCAAAGAACCTACGAGGAGGAAAAAGCCTTGTCTGTAAATGGGAACAACCTCCACTAGGGAATGGAGTTTAGAGCACAGGTGGGAGTTACACAGAACTCACCCTCCCATACAGGTGCAGCTTTTAGCTGAAGTATTTCAGGGAGTAGCATTTCAAAATGATCATAAACAATGTAAGTTCCAAGGCAGGTCTAAGGCAGTGATATTCATAGAAACTCTCTGAGAAGACAGCAGCCATGCCCTACCATATGGTCTAACACAGTTCAGCATATGGCACTGGTTGCAATTGTTTTCCTCTTCCCAAAATTAGCATTAAAATGTAACTGACAGCTTCAATTAAAAGTAATCTGAGCTCAAAATATTAAATTAGAAGTAATCCAATAGTCTGAGTCCATGCAGACACACACACAAAAAATTCCAGTTTGTTAATATGAATACAATTAAGATTGAGAAAGGAAATGAACACATGCGTAAATTAATTCTCTCACTACTACAGCACTGAGCACATTTACTATGTAGGTAGAAAAACAGACGTTAAAAAGTCACATTCCCCAGTCAGTTTGTTCATCAAAAAAAGAAAAATTCAGAGTCAAAATGCCAAAGAGCCTAAATTATCTCCTCCCATTCAAAAAGCCTTGATAACTAACAAGGCTGCATATTGCTAAAGCATCTCAAATAGCCTACTTCATTAATTAATTTCTTCTGTCTTAAGAGAAAACTTACACACTTCTTTATGGTTCAGTTTCCTTCCATCGATACCACGAGATTTGCGGGTTGCAATTCCATATATACTCTCTCCCGAACAGTGGTGGATTATTTGACATCATGTGATCAATATCAAAAGATCACATTTTGTATCACATAGACATGTCATTGCAGTTCACACCATCTGATTGAGCTCTGCAGACAGTTGCATTAAACACACAGATGCATCTTAACACAGTTAAAAGGTATGCCTTACTTTCCCATCCAAACTGCATAACTTTCAGGGAGTAGAGGAACAAAAAGCATGGATCTTCCAGTATCAACATCTACTGTTCCAAAGCAGCCTGCTTCAGTTACTCCAAAAGTCCAGTGAAAGTAAGATTCCTAGATTAAGACAAAATACATTCTTTAAAAAAAACAAAGTACTTGCTTCTACAAACAAAAAAATACACCACAGTGCATACCCACCTGTACGTCCACATTTTTAGGGAGATCTATTTTACTTTTGGAGCAGAAGGAAGTGGTTTAGGTTTAAATCTTTTCAGACCAATTAGTTTTAAGTTTTAATAAATCTTTCTCTGGAAACAGTCAGAGATTAATAAGCTACCATAAGAAATACACAACAGTTAACTTGGCACGATAAAACACAGTCTTCCAGTCTAAAACTAAAGAATTAAGTATTGGGAAGAAATAATCATGTCACCAGGTAAGATCAGAGTGCGGACTCATTGGGCTGTAATGATGGAGTCCTGAAGCGAAGACCCGATCTCTCCAAGGGAATGGAGCTTCTATAGGAACAGCCCTGAGCCAAGGGTTATTTTAAAAACAATCAAACAACAAGATGCCAAACAATACAGAGATGAGTCTGGATGAGGACAGGCATACACTCAACTGCACTGCAACTCCTCTAAAAGCAGACTAATAGAGCATTAAGATGCTGTCTATGTTACAGCTTGGTGGTTTTGTTTCTTTAAAACATAGAACTGCTAAAATTAGTAAAACAAAACGAATCAGTACTGCTGCAGCCATGCAAAGCAGAAAGCTTTCCAGTGGTATGTATCACCAAAGCACTGGAAGGGCAACTTTTCCAAAGATTGTGCTCAGCACGACATTAACACATTAAGTCCTCTCTGCAACAGGAGAACACATTGGTATTCAGAAAAGAGCCAAATTAGAGAAGACATGTAAATTCTGAGATATACCCTGGTACATGGAAAAAACTACCTGCAAAATAGTGAACATGTGCTGAATACACTATTCTATGAATTAATTCAGTTTAGACCACTGCAACACATTTCATTACAGAAAGAAGGCAGCTCTTTGTTGTTGTTGTTTTGCGACAGACAAGACAAAAAAAGAAAGATATATTCAGTTACTGCCTTTAATATCATGCTAAACATTAGACAGTAGGGTCTGGAACAGGCTTAAGCCCCTCCATGTCACGTAAGGAGCCCATATAGCAAAGCCTTGAGAGAGTTCCTAAGATGAAGGGGCAATGTTACAAAGAAGCCTGTTTCAGTGAGCCAAAGCAATGCAAACATCTGAGATAGGGAAGAACAACGAAGCATAGTTTAAAAATTCATGCAGTTCAAGAGGCAGTTTCTTGATTTGAAGCTCTGATTCAGCTCTCACCTGGCGAAACACAATACCAGTATCAGTGCAGTATCTCTGGGTTTCCTCTCCACCCTGAAGCAGAACAACTGAATTCTTCTGGACATCCTTATTCTGTCGCAGGCGATCACACAGTCGTCTTCTATTCAATGCAAAGAGTGCTACAGGCACCTTCAAGGTCTCATTCCCCAGCCAAAAAGAAGGTCTAGAAAAGACATATATATATATATATATATTTTAATTAAAAGTTAATGGAAGGCAGAGTAGTCAGCACAATTTGGACACACTGCACTTGTTGCTTTAATTCAACTTCCTCTTCTCCACTAAACAAACAAGATTCTAGGTGCTCAAAGGAAAGAGATGCTGTATACACCAGTGCTCCTAGCTGCAAGCAGACATTGCTCACACTGGTACCTTGGAGCTACGGCCACAGAGCAGCACATTACACAGTAACACAAAAAGCAGACGCTAAAGCAATGACACTGCAGTCCAGCTGAGTAAGGGTAAAAGAGAAGGAAAAAAAGCAAGTCCTGCGTTACTGAAAGCAGAAGTGAAAGGCCACATTGCCCTGCAAAACTTCACTGTGGCCTCCTGGGAAGTGCTGCAGTAGCAAAAGCAGATTGCAGAGAAAAGATGGGAGACAGCAGGCACAGAGTGAGTTCTCCATGCTCGGATACTGTCTGTGAGTTTCTGCTGTATGTACATCACTCTTGGACACACAGAAGCAGCTTCAGCAAGAGGCTGAGCTGACGCACAGCCAGTGCACAGCAGCCACCTCCCGCTGCACTCGGGCAGCACAAGCACTGCAAAGAGCTGAAGACATTTCTACAGGATCGTACTCAACAGAAGCTACCTTTGGGGAAGAGAGGTAATGAGCTTTTATGTTAAAATAAGAAGGTTATTAATAAATTCTAATGCTTAAAATACTACAGAAAGATATTTCTGATTCAGTCCCATTTGCTGTAGGTCCGTGCTCACATTTTCTGGAGTGTAACTACAGAAACACTGAGGACTTGGCGTGAAGTTTCTGGATAAGGAACAAAGAATCTAAGGGTACTCCTCCTCTTATTTCCCTTAGTTTTTAACACACCAAAGTTATACTTTAAAGCTTCCACAAGACAGAGAAATGCTAGTTTACCAATAAGACCTAGGATGGAAGTGCCCCTCTGCCTCAGCTTCTTTCAGTTTATTGAAGCTATTTTCCTGAATGGCTGATGAGTCTTTTTTTCCTTTCTAAATCAGACGTACTTCCAGCTGAGATGACAGAAAGCTACAATTAAACTGTTACTGTGCTAAAATGACAGGAACAAACCACCAATGGGCTTAACCCTGGAGAAGCAGAGCTCCACACCTTAATTATGACATAGTTTTTACAGGCAATCTGGAAAGTAACCTTTCATTTATAGCTGCATAAAATAACCTCCTGAAAGGCATTATCAGCATCAGAAAAGTAAACCCTGTAATTTTGCACTGCGCACACAGCATAAAAGAGCTAATAAAATATTTTATTTTGCTTGTTTATAACTACTTGACTTAACAGTGCAAGTCATTTTAGAACGTGAAAGATTGCTCCTACTAATCCAGTTTTCATATGATCTGCCCAGGACTGCAGCTGATGGTGCACAAAACCGAAGCATTTATCTGTATTACTTCCCACACACCCTTGATAACCCAGCAGTACAGCAGCAATAACTCCAAGGGCTACAGAGTACCTGTTGCATAACACTATCATAGTGTGGAAGCATAGCATAAGCTTTTGTGTTGGAGTATCCCAGCCTCTAGCAAAACATAGCAAGTTCAAACAACTCTAGCAAACGCTACTGAAAGTTTTAAATCAGATACCAAACCTTCAATAAGTTAAGAGCAAGACTTGTCAGGTGCAAAGCAGTGGCTCAGCAACTTGGCATTACTGAAGAAGCTGAAAACCAAGTAAGATCATCCCTTGACTATCTTCATGCTCACATTATTGCACATATAAAAGGAAAGAGAGAACAATCAGATACCCTTATGCCACAGGTCACTCTCAAATCTTGGTATGCTAATAAGAAAATAAAACCAAAAACATAGAGGTTTTAGCACACCCTTTACTGGTAATTCTTTTACTGCACTTAAAACTTTTGACAAGCAAAAGGAGACCGAAGGAGAAATAACTCAGGCAAGACTTCTCACTGGCAATCTCCATGAACCACTTCAGGAGTGCCTTTTATTGTATCTTAACACTCAAGTTGAAAGGCATCATAATTTAAAATGACTTATCTGCAATTTTTAGTTAATTCCATTGTAAAACTCCTCTTCCTCCTACATATAACAGATGCTACTCTCCCTGCTTGAATTTGATGCCACAATCTTAATCATTTTTCTGATTACTGATTCTATTCAGTTGGTTAAGATTTGCACGTTTTTTCCACAGGCATAGTCTTGGTCTCTATGTTAAGATTGAGAACAGCTTCATGTGCCAGACCCTACGGCCACATCTGCAGGAAGTGGTAGGGCTGGGCCGGGCTTCCTTGCAAATCACACTCAGCTCCCTGGGTTCTCCGTTCATACATCAGTTAATGCTGGACTGACTACGCACAGTAAGCTGGGTGTACCAATATATAACTGCCTCACACATGTATTAAATACAGATACAATTACATCAACATAAAACTGCAAATTTGCCACCTAACTATACAATGTAAAAGTTCCTTCCCTACGAGGATACAAGCATTCTGTTCTGGTTTGTGATCTCTGACCAGTCACTCACTTGCATCACACAAGACACAAACACCACTATAACTAACACGATTCCTGGCTGCTCCCCCAAGGGCCAATTCTTCTACTGACACAGGCGCCCTGGGGCCTACTGCCACAAACTCATCTCCCAGCTGTGATGCAGAGCCACATGCTGGACAATTAGGAATGCAGTGTATTTAATGTAAGCACTGCTTTGGGGAACACACATCTTTGAACCTGTGCAAGCTTCTGTAACTACACAACAGTCAGGGCTCCTTGCACCTGAAGCTCAGCTCCCTCATTTTTTACCAGCCTGCCCCAGAACCATTCCTCAGTCCAGTAAAAGCCTCACACAGCAGCTGCCGTGCTGCCTGCCACACACCATTTTATGATCACTTAGTCAAAAGACCATCTAAGACCTCCTTTATTTTATTATACTGGAAGTAATAGGCAGCTGAAAACATTAAAGTACATCTGCTTCTTTAACGGACACTTCTTTTTTTGCTTGGAACTGTTGGCTTTAGCTTATTCCAGAAGGGTTTTACTACCATTATTTTCAGAGTTCTGTTTCGTTACTGTATGATCCATTCGACGTTTGGTTCTGCTTTGATGTGACAACCACAACATTCTGATAACCAGGAATTCCATCCTCTCTACCTGTTCAAAAGAAAACCCAGGGCCTGCCACATTTTTTCTGCTGAGATCACAAAGACAGGATCCAGTTCTCAGTGCAGCTAAGAAACCACTACTTTTCCAGCAGTTGACATTTATTTAACTGGGCCTTATTTGTTTGCCTCGAGCAAAAGACACAACCATGAACAGCAGCCTGAGCTCCAGCCAGTTTTTATGCCACTCCCACAACAAACGGGCAGCGAAATTAAGAGTTCAGTCCCCGGGGACCTCTGGAGCCCACGAGAAGTCCCCCCCCCCCCCATTCTGGGATGTCTCTAATGGAACGGTCCCAAAACGCTGACAAGCCAGCCGAGTTCACCTGCACGAAGAGCAGCCCCTCGCTGGGCAACCCGCAGCGCCGCCTTCCCGCGGCAGCTCCGCCGCCCGCCTCAGCCAAGCGCCCGCCCGCTCCGCGCAGCCCTGCACAGCATTCCCGCCGCGGTTGCGCCAGGGAGCGGCTCGCCTTCAGCGCGCGGGGCCCGGCCTCCCACAGCTCGGCGCGGGAGCCGGCCCCGCCCGAGCCGCCCGGCGAAGAACCCCGAATCCCGCGGGCCCCTCCGGCCCGGGCACGGCGCGGCTGCCCCGTGCCGCCCCTCACGGAGCCGGGCGGCGCCCGCAGCTGAGCAGCGACGCTTACCCCGCCGCCGCGGCCATGTTGCCTCGCCGGACTTCGGCTGTCACGTGACGGCGGGGCCGGGCGGGCCGCCGAGGAGGCGCGGGGCGGGGCGGCTCCTCCGAAGGGCGAGAGGGCGGGAGCTGAGCGGCACGAGGCGATGCGAAGCGGCGGAAACTACAAAAACAAACAGGACAAGATCTTTTTTAAAAGCAGGCGGCACGCGCTCTCCGGTCCCGGGGCGCCGCTCGTGCCCCCGCCGGGCTTCCCTCAGTGCCCGACGTGGCCGCGGGGCGCCCAGACCATCGGCACGAGGGGCGTGTTTAAAACCAAGGGATTTACAGCCGCTCCTAAACGGAGTCAGCCAACTCAGTTCAGTGCTCCGAACTCCGCTCCTGCTGACGCACAACCTGAGTACGCAGTTCATCAGTTAAATTTCTCCACTATTCGGACGTGTGAACATTCAACGTTACACGTTTGGTATGTATATAGTTGTGTTTTTCCATTCACAAGAAACAAATGGAAAGCTGAATATTGCAGCAGTGGGTTCAAGGATGTCACAGCTCTTCACCCGATTACTGACCAGCAATTTTTAACATTTCAGAAGTCGAGAAATAGGTAGGTTGCAGACTTGTACAGAGGTTCACAAAATATTTTACAGAGCCTGAAGTTCATATTTAACAGATTCGTACACTCTTACTAAGAAATGTACATAATTAAAAGCCTCCTTCAGTTGGCAAAATTGACCACTAGGTTGGAGGAGAAAAACACTGCTATTCCTGCATAGCTGGCTTTGAAGTGGAGTCTGAAATCTACAGAGCAATCAAAGGGAAAGATTGATTGCAGAAAGTCTGGAGAGGAGTGTGTATAATAAGAAAATTGGAGAAGTCAAGTAGTCATCCTCCAGTGCTTTATGGTTTTATGCCCAAGGGTCACGGACCCATACTACAAAATATATAATGAAGTTCCTTCCATGGACTTCCCATCTGACACGAAACAAATATTTTTTTTTGGTTCAGATAAACAGAGCCAGGCCCATTTTAGACATTATTATTGATAGGCTGTTCAGTTGCAAGGAACTTCCTTCTGTTGATGTAAACACTGAAGAAGATCTTTAATGGGAACTAAAGTAAAATATTGCATTGTTGTGAGTCCCTAGAAGGGATCCTTTCTGTGTAAACTTAGGCAGAGAGGAAGGAGACAAGGAAGCTCACTGCCTCCTTTTCTTCTGACAGAAATATAGGAGGGGAAAAAAAAAGGAAGCCCTCAAGATAGTTTTCCTGTTCTCACAAAGAACCAAAATTGCTTCTGACAGGTTCTTGGTGATACCAGGCAAACTACTTGCAGGCAGACCAACAGTCACATACAAAAAGGATAGAACTCACCCAGCTGGTGAAGGGGTTTTCTGGCAGTACAGCACTTTTTCTCAGGAAGCAGTTTGGGTCTGAAAGATGTTCTCCCTCCAGTGGCTGGCCTTTATTGGAGCCCAGGGTGGCTCCACCTTGGGTCCACCCCTTCTGGTCAAGCAGGGAGCACAGGTGCATGCAATTTGCCCATGCCCAGCCACAGCCCTTCACCAGGTCCTTCATCATCAGTTCAAGCCCCAACCTAGCAGTTTCCCTATACTTCCAAAAAATGTAATGAATGGCTTCTGGTACCTCTTGTCCTCCTTAGAGGAAAGGTCTCCTGCCTTCATGTATCTACTTTCTAAAACAGGCTTTCTAGGTCTCTTACTCCGGTTTATCTTATTTCCCTCATCTCTTACCCTTAGTTACTTTACTCTCTTTCCCAAAACAACTGCAAGAGTTAAAAGAGTTACCAGTACCGTATTAAATCTCAGGGAAAATAAGACTCTATTTCTTCATTCCTTAGGGAAAAAGAAAAATTACTTTATATTGTTTGTTACCTAAAACATGCTGTTTTTCTGTCTCATGACACGACAGAATGAAACTCCCACTATATGCACAAATTAAACTCATTTGCAAGGTAGTTGTACAGGCAGCCAGTTGAAAAGCCAACCATAGAAATTATACTGAGAACAGACTGGGTGCAAGACCAGCCTTATAGCAAACAGATAATTCTGATTTTTTTCTTTCTGCTGCTTTTTACTCTGTAACTGAGATAATGCAATGGTAGGCCTTAATATCTCAATGACTTGTTTAGAGCATTTTCCTCTATAACAAGATTAAAATGACCTTTACTGTTACGTACCTCCCACTACTGGTTCGCCTGCATGGTAAAGAATGTTCTCTCTCACACTGAAGGCCTGATTTTGCATTTTTGGTATCTTCAAAATTGCCACAGCAGTTTGGGTGTACATGAGAATAATGACGTACTTCTTCAATAGGGAAAATTATAATCTGCAGAATGAGACAAAACAAAGATTTGAACATAAGTATGCCTCAGTCTGTTGTGTCCTTGAAGAGCTAATGGAGGAGGAACAGCCATTCTGCAGCCTTGCTCTGAGTCCAGGCAGTGTCTCTCTGAATTATATCAAGCTACAGACAGTCCCTGAGGATCCCTAGGAAGATTCCCTTTCCCTCGCCACTGGGACTCAGTTGTGTATCTCCTTCCAGCTCCAGTTTGCAGAGCTGCACTTCTGCCCAATCTGCACCCTCTGCTCAGGAGCACATTTGGGTCTCCCGGGGAAGGAGGAACCACGAGGGTCCCTTGTGTCCCAGCGCGTTTGCCTAACAACAACAGTACAGCAACATCAGTAAACGTCAGCAGAGACGACGTACTGCCTGTTCTGAGCGCACTGCTGTGAGTCAACAACTGCAGCTCTTCTGCCTGGCCAGCCCAGCCCAGCCTAGTAGATTTCTGACTTTGTTCAAAGTGTTTTAAAACAATGACTCTTTGGTAGCTCTTTCATCTCGCAGGACCTTACCTCTCCCCAGGCTTTGCCAGATAGCCAAAACTAACTACGCTGCGTGATACTAGACCAGATCTGGAGGTTGGTGGCCCTGCCTGTGGCAGGGGGGTTGCAACTTGATGATCCTTGGAATCCCTTCCAACCCAAACCATTCTATGATTCTAAGCTCTTTTTACTCTTGTAATGATTTAAGATGTCTCATATTTTTTTACACTTGGCAGAAAAGTCTTTAGAAATATTAACGGAAATATTCCTGTAACAACTGGTCACTTCACACTTAGACAAAAAAAAGCACTGATATATTGGTACCAGGATTTTTCACTTTTCTGTGCATTGCTGTTCATCCCTGTTAACTAAGGACTTTTGTTCTGCTGTTCAGGCAGGATCTTAGAGCTCACCTTAGTGTCTCAGCAGCATCACTGAGCATACTTATAGCTTCTACTGCACTATATGAAAAGAAATGATGTTAGGTTTATAAATTTATTTTCATAATGTGAAATTTATATGACCGTTGTTATAAATTTTCCCCTGGTTTTATGGTACAGTAGATGAAAATTCAACTTTAGCAAGGGCAGATGCAGTCCAGATACAAACTGGGAAAAATGAAAGGACACCGTACCTGTAATGACAGCATGTGCTACATGAGCATGTCCTCTCCTTTCTGCCCTCCAGCTCTGGCCAAGTGTCAAAGGAAGAGGTAAATGCACTCTGACTGCTGCATAGTGCTTGAGCTTCTCTCCTGCTTTGGGAAAAAGTAGTTGGTGAGAGACCTGATCATCTGGGGCTGCCATGAGAGGCACAGGGCAGCAATGAGAACATCATATCGTAGCTTACTACGATTCTGACCCACCATCGTCATGACATGAACTGGGGAACAAGGTCTAAGATCCTTACTTGAATATATTATTTCAGCACAAGTTTCTGCTACCTCCTAAATATCTGAAGAAATTCAGTTTTATACATGCCATCACAAAAATTAAAAGGAAATGTTGATTTATCTGTGCACAATTTTTTTCCATAGATCAGCTTGATCTGTTTTCCATTGATTATTCCCCCAAATTTTTGGAAGCTAGAGCATTGCTGGCTGAGATGCTCCATGACCTTGTATGTCCAGATGGAAAGGCACTAGTTAAGCAAAGAACAGCAGATAAAGCTTGTAGATAAATTAGTGAAAGTATTTTATGTATTGTACAGTCAGCAGTTAGTCCAAAGTATTTATGATTTCCTATGCTAAAGTGTGCTAATACTGTTTGGTTTATTTTATTTTGTTTTTAATTGAATTACTATACACACATCCCTAACATTTCCTCACTTGAAGAGGTACTTGCTCTGCCTTTGTTTGATACAACGGCCGTAAGTCTTTAACTTGGAATTAAGATTACAAGGTCCCTTCAAAGTAACAGATTGAACAAAAGCATCTGCCTTCGGCATTTTCATTATGAAACAATTTTGAGTAAATTTTCCCTCAAGCACTAAATGTATACTGCTATATTGATTTTTTGGATCTTGAAATAAAAGCGTGATTTTCCCTAAGCCTGCTTGAACTAAATTATTATAAAAGACAAGAAAGGTAAAGCATTACAGTGCCTCATTACTCTCCCTGTTGACTTTCACTTCATTGTAAGTAAATCCAGTGTAATCAAAATGTGCCCACTGAGGTCTGACCAGTCCAAGGTAACTTTGCAGTACCTTGACTGATTTTTATAAATTATTATGATTTTATTTGGAGATAACTTTTTTTTTTTGCTGTTCCTTAAATTACTCCATTTAAGTCAGTCTGCTCTCTGTGTCTGTAAGTTACTGCCACAATCTTCCCTCATAAAGCACGTATTACAACAGCACTAGCAAAACTGTGCAGAAGACTTCTTTTAAGTGGGGGTTTGATTAGGCTGTTTTGTTTTGTTTTGTTTTCCTAGGGATCAGTGGCCAACTTGATCATCTCAGTAATGTTTCTCTAGTGTCTCTGGTGGCTTGAAAGAATCAGTTTCGGGGTATTGCAACATATTGTTTTGCTTCAGTGAAAGAAGACTTCTGGATGATTTTCAGTCTGTTCATATATTGGCTTTGCTGACCCATAGCCATGAAGACATTGTTTACATTTCTCTTTGTGCCCTTTGCACAGCACCGTATGTCCTGAGCCTCTGTCTTTGTTTTTCTAAGCTATGCTCTCTTATGCTACCTACATTAAAACTGTGCTATGTGATGTCAGCACGGGTCAGTAATAGCTAAGGGCCAGGTGTGAGGCACAAGCCACTATCCTCTGCTTTCTTTTTTTTTTCTTGTTACCAATTAGTGCAGACATCTTTGTTTATCTGAAGTAAGTGTTTTACAAAACCGGTTGTCAGACATGAATGCAGTATTACTGCAGCTGTTACCCTCACAGTGTTACAAATGTTATTGTAGACACATCTAAATAAAACATGACTTCACATTACCCACAATTTATTCTCTCAGCACTTCTCATTTTCAGCCTTCTCTGCAGAGCAGTGGCAAGTTGGCCGTGCTTTGAGGGGCAAACCTGAAGTGGCACCGTCAGCAGGCAGAGGGGCTTTGCACTGCCTCCTGAGTGAAGTGTGGGAAGAAGCAGAGGACGTCACCACACGCTGTGACAACGAACTGTCAGCCAGCATTTATGAATGTCTGTCCATTTGTACAAGGGGAAGGTATCATTTCCCACACAAGTTCCCTTTGATACCACAAATTTACCTGAACTCTAGCAATACATTGCACAGTTATAATACAGAACACATTTACAAATCTTAATTTTTCTTTCATTACTGTCTGCATAATATACTCCCCACCCAATGTGTAACAAATCCTGAAACAAACTTATAATATGCTTATGTAAATATTTTCTCAAGAGATTAATGCCTCCAGGTTTTTGCAGATTATGATTCATATCTTCACACTTAAGTCAGATTTCCCACTTTTTTTGTAAGAAAAATCCTCTCTTTAATTATCTACTGTTTATATGGAAACTGTTTTCCACTCTGAGGTACTGCATTAAAATTTTAAGCCGCTGACTTATCAAGATGTACATTTTGTTGATGATGAAGAAATTGCTCTCTTGCACAGACAGATTAGACCTGACTACTAAGAGCGGCAGCTAATCTGAAATGAGTGAATACATTCTTTCAGACTTTGCATGGATAACACTTTCTTTTTCTACTTTAATCAGCCCTACCCTCCTTGCCAGGAAAGAACGGCCTGCTTCTGCTGATGCTGCCCTCTGATGGGCGGAGCAGCGCATTCATCCTTCAGCTCTGCCCAACTCACATCATCCCATTGTGAGGGGCTGTGACAGCAGGACTGCAGTGCTGTCGTGGGGCCACATCTGCCACAGCGCACAGACTGCTTCCTGCAGCTTCCTGACTGAAACACAAGAGTTCATCCTCAGTGCCAACCGCTGACGCAGAGATCTACGACTCCCTGTCCATGCAAACTGCTCATCTCATGACCTCTGCATCAGACTGAGTATTTAACCCACTTGGCTCTTGGATTCAACTTAAGAATGAAGTACTAAGTGATTGGCCTATCAGATTGTCTAATCATATTTTATGCCCTGTGACTACAGCAATGTTTCAGTTTGGTGAGCCCAGTTTTGCTCCCCAGTACCCCAACCGCATTCCCATGAGAACACTTTAACATGGCAGCTGGGGGGGAATGAAGATTGGGCAAGAATATGCTAGAAGACAGAGAAGATAAAAAATGAGAGCTTGTGAATCAGGGAATTCAATTATCTTTTGAACTGTAAAAATGGCTATTCTACACAACTGCTCTATCCCCAAAGACAAAATACAGCCTTTCTCTCAGGCACTGAAAACTGTGCCAGATGTACAAAGCACATCCTATCTGCACTATGCCTCCTTGCCTGTTAATGAATCAACTGACTAGCATTTATTTAAAAAACAGGTCATATTTAGAGACATTTTTCAAAGAGCACCAGTTTGATAAGAGCACAAGACTGTGTTTATTTCAGAGACACAGCCTCCCTTCCAGAAGGCATACCTGCTGGGTTCTGGGCACAGCTGCTGCTCTCGCTGGCAGCCGCCCTGCACAGCTTATTCTGGGCATGGATATTTACAAATAGCTGCATGAGAATTAGGCTCAAAAAAATTCGACATCAAAAATAATAACCACAATCACCTTCCTTTACTGCCTAGCCTGCAACTTTAAGTTTAATTGCCTGGCTTTAACTTCACAGCCTCAAACATAGAAGTAACTTCGGTGAGATACTAATTTGCTCATTCAAAAACTAAATTTCACTCATCTATCCCTTAGTTCTGTACAAGTTTAAGCTGTTGTGAGAACACTTTCACTTGGCATTTGTAGTGTTAATTCAATCTGTGCTCTGGAGATTCAGAAAGGGAGCTCAAAGAACGTGTGTGGCTTAATTGTGTGTGTGTCACTTCCAAGCATCCCGTGTTTCAGGTGGCATCTGTCTGCATCCTTGAAAATAAAAAGGCTCATACAATTTAATTAATGTGGTGCTACAGCTGTGCCCTTTTTTTTTCCCCTTAGCCCTGACAGGCATCTTTGTTTGTTTGTATGCAGGGGCTCTGTTTGAACTGTTGCCTGGTGTCCTTGCTTTTTATGCTGGCAGGAGAGGTGATTTTTTGTTTTCTTTTCTTTTCTTTTTCAAAAGATGTGGTAATTTTTTTACTACCGTTACCACTGACAGCAAGAAATCTTCTAGTCCTGACTGGCATCAGAGGAGGGTCAGAGATAAAGAATTTGGCTTCAGAAAATAACATGGGTTCTCACTGAGTTTGAGAAGAGAAGTGATGCCAAGGAGCAGCAAAGTGCAGGCGCTGTCCCTGCACATGGGCAGGCTGTGGTGCGCAGCCTGCCCTCCTCCCTGCCCTCTCCCCTTCCAAGGAAGGGATTGCGGCCTTACCCTGAGTAGCAAGATGTACCAGGCACCTGATAACTGGAACAGCTCCAGTATTAAACACAGCAGCGCTAATTTAGGACCTGACTTTATTCATTGTTTTACTTACTACTAATTGCACGCCTTAACTGTGCAGCGGCCATTTCTCTTCACAGCATCACCCTTTGCGTTCTACTGAGCAGTGGCAGAAAAGCAATAGCGTTTGCTGCTGTCCCAAGAATGAGAAGAGAGGTGATTCTCACTTGTTTCCAGGTGTAAACTGCGGAGGAGAAACCTCTCCAGGCACAGACCTCAGCTTCACGTCCCACGCAGGGTCCCCACCTCGGCAGGGGCTCAGGCTGTGTGGGAGGTTTTCCCAACGTGGCTTTTCTGCAGTGAGTACAGGAATGCAAACCCCTGAGTCACACCCACAACGGCTGCCTGATGACAGCTGACTAATGCTGCTTTGACAACACCCAATAGATTGCGCAGAGATTAAGGCCTCGTCAGAAATTTGTCAGCAGTAGTTCAGAAAATACTTAGTGAAGATTTGCAGAGTTAACAGCTCTGTGGGTGTTTGCTGTTTGACTCTCCACATAAACAAACCGCTGGTGCAGCTGGAATAAAATCAGCCAAGTTGTTACTAATTCAGGCTCTCTGGGCATGTCTGCTTCAGGCACAGAAATGACTGCGCTGCAGCATTTTGACACCCCAGCTGATTTGAAACCACCTAGCTTCGTACTACAGGAAGTCAGCTACAGCAGCACCCAGATCATCGTGGATTCACATGCCCAGCTTCCTGGCTTCAATGTTTGCACCAACAGGATTAGCAAAACTCTTTTAAAACCAGAACAAGGAGATACAAAGGACTTGATTCAGCAGCAGTTTGATTCATAGAGAAAACACACAGTAGCTCACAATAGGAGCTGTGACAGTCTGCAGAGATGGAGACAGGGAGCTTCAATCTGCAGTGGTGGACAGCGGGGAGGCAGTGAGCCAGCAAATACAATGGCTGTGGGGAGGGGTCCAGCCCTCACTGTGCATCCTTTATGTCACTGCAAATGGAAAATGTCACATGGAAAAGAAGGAGACTCCTATTAGTAAAGAGTCACTGGGTGAAGTGCAGTAGAAGAAAAGGATGGATTATATTATATCTGGACTTCTTTATCTGCAGAGAACTTAATGTGCTGTGAGAGCTCAGCCTGACTGCTTGTGGAAGTCTTTCTTAGCTTCAGAGCCAAAGTTCAGAGACCTCAGTGACATCAGCCAGGCTAGCTGGCAGAAAAAAAACCCTTTATGTGTAATAACTTCTGATCAACAGTTACTTGTTTTATTCATGTCACTCTTGCTTGTTAGGAGCTGGTCAGACAAGCAGAACAGGCAATCAAATCACCCAAGGCAGTGGAGTGCTCATGGTGTGATAACTTCTTGCTGCAAGGAAAGACACAGCCCCACCAAACTAACCTAATGACCTAATCCTAATCTCAGATTTATTTTTAGATTCCTTCTTCCCACCAGTATGAGAGTCAGCAAGTTTAAAAAGTGCAATAAACAAAAATGTAAAATATAAAATACAAACACCCAGTACACTTTAAATCTCTACCACAAGTAGCACTGCTTGCTGAGACAGCAATCTGTCAAAACAGAACTTGCTGAGGAAAGCAGTTTCTTGCAAAAGGCTGCTTTTTTTGAGAGTATTTAGGACCATGGGTCATTACTAAGGCATGATCAGCGCTAGGTCTTCAAAAAAGTAAAGTGAAGACCAAGGATCTGTACATTAAGAAGCCTCCTAAAGCTGTGCCTACCAAGACTAAAGGGGATGACAGTAGAAAATATTATCCAAATGTTAACTGAAGAGAAGCAGTCACAAAAGTGCACTGAAGAAAGAATGAGGAATACCATTGCCAAAGGCACTGTGCAAACCTTCCAGACTCTAATGATGCAGCCTGACTAACAGAGGAAGGATATGGGAGACGTTCAGCAGGAGCAGACCTTGACCTTGGAAGTGAGCCCAATTCTGTAGCAGAGGCAATAATGAGAAAGGCAAGATCAAAAGAGACAGCTCTAACAAAGAGGCAGAAGAGATAGGTAAAGACACAGGAGCAGTTACTGGGTATTTGGCTTTTTAGCCCTTTCCTTTGGGCTTGACCCCGGCTTTCTTTTTCTTCTCCCTTCACCAATGTAAATCTGAGGCTGGTGATAGGGACGTCCTGTATGTGAGTTGGTACAGCACGCTGTACACAGCATGTCTTCTCGATGCAGTCACAGTCATTATGCCTGGGTAATTTTTATTACCCGGGGGCTTTTCTTTTTTACATATCCCTAGCTACAATTTTACTGAAATCATTTTCTTTTTTTATTGGCCTCTTACATCGTTAGAGTGCCCGTGATTTCCCCAAGGTTAGATGATGAATGACAACATATCACACAAAGAGAAAATACAGGCATTTGCCAAAGATAAAACTGATTTTTTCATTTGATATGTTTCCTTTTCTTGTGCAACAATGATAAGTAACCTTGATGGTACGAGCAGCACAAATAAAAGTTTAACAAGCTCTCTTCTGAACCCAGGATCACACGAAATAATAGATTTGATAAAGATAGTAGATTTCTTCTAACATGATGGACATCCAGAAAATGTGTGAATTATTTTAAAGACAATTTCAAATATAACCATCTGGGTTCAATCCTGTTCAGGCAATTAGTTGTGCCTGAGCAGCCAGCTGGGTCCTTGAGAGGTTCCAGTGACTTCAGCAAAACCAGTGGGAATGTGGAGTGACATAGCCTTTGATTCACATGCTGTCAAATGTAGTCTCAATTCCTCAGCAGCTTAGGAGAGTCCTTTCCATCTTTCCTTTTCCCAAGACCTCTCCCTCAAACAAGGCAGCACTTACACCTGGCTGGGAAACCACAAACAGGCAGCGTGCCTCCCTCCTTCCCATCCTCCCCTCTTGGAGAGCATCTGATGGCAGCAACAGCTCTCAGCCAACCCCATGCGGGAGATGGCTTTTGCACAGACAGTATTTTCTGTTCAAACAGGCATTCCCAGCTGCTCCCAGGAAATGGAACACGAATATCATTGCTTTTCTGGCTGAAGCTGTATGATCTTAGCCAAACTTTAATCTGACTTTAACCTTTCCTTACAAACTTGGGAAAAAGCAGTAAGCACTGTGTAGGTGCCCAGAGGCCTCCAGTGAAGCACCTGGTATGAGACTGCTGCAGTACCTGCAGATGAAAGGGATTCAGGGATGTTCCATGTATTTCCCTGTATTAAAACAAACGTGTCAGCAGATGGTTAGATGGTTCCTCCCAAGAATGTGTAGACTCCAAAGGAAGCAGCTAGCTGGCTAAAGAAAGATTAATTCAGATGAGAAAACTAAAATAAAAGATAGGCAATAGATGCTATTTAATTATGTTAAATTCTTCAAAAAGTCTAATTATCAAAATCTGCAAGTGAACATTTTTAGGCTTACTGAATTGGAGATTAATATCTTGATGACAGAATATAAGGATACCAAGTGTTTCAAATGCTACAGCAATATTTTAAATCACATTCTATGAATATACCTATCCATACAGCACTGGAGGAAAAGCAGCTAGTGAATTTTGTCTTGCTTTCTTCCATCCTGGCTCTTTGCCCCAAAATACCGAGCTGACACCTTGGTTACTTCTATCCACCTTTTTCAGGACCCGATCCCAAAATGATTGAAGTTCACTTAAAGACTCCCAAGGTTTCTGCTGATCCTTGTATCAGAATTTCTTCTATTACCAGGAGGCTGTGAAATACATGTATGACAATTTTAATTCTAATGCTGCTGTGTATTTCAGAAGCTGCAATCACAAGAATATTCAGACTGTTCTTTAAAATAGAGCAATTTCTACCAGTTCAGTAATTAAATCAGTATTATTTGTGCTCCACAGGAATTATGTCTATGGCTGAGATGGCTCCAGCTCACTCCAGACCCACCTCTGATACTTTCCCCCAATCCTGAATGGCTCGGCCCTCTCTTGAGCGGGAAGTCAAACCATGCTGAATATTGATTTGAAAGCAACCAGACACCATCCCTGGGAAGAAATAGTAACACAGTGCATCACAGCAGAGATTACATTTCTGGGAACTGAAACACTGTGTTATTCTTCTGGGGAGAAATACTGAAACAAACAAACAAAAAAAAACCAAAAACAAAGCAAAAAACAAAAAGACAAAATCACAAAAGACCACAAACTGTTGCTAAAAATCATTCTTAGAGGGGAAAAAAAAAAGTAGGACAGAATTTCAAAGTGGGTTTTTAAGAGAAGAGCTAAGCAGAAAGCATAAGTAACATGTAACCCAGCAAGAACTTAGAAAGAAGTTAACCTGCCTGAACTTTTGAACTCAATCTTTCCACTGTACTGTCATATATACAAATGACATGGAGTTGGAAGCTACAATTCAAATTTTGCAGATGAGATTAAATTAGAAGAAGCATAAAAATCATTTCTAATACAATGGAGGTGTTAGATTGATTATACTCTGGGATTAACAGATGGTAATTGCAGATATATGAAGACTTAAAGTCTTCAAGCAAAGAACCTGAAGAAGAAATATCTATTATTTGGAAAGGCACTGGAGCAATCTACCTCACAAAATGGATAAAACTTACAGTTGTAATATTGTTAAGGTTTTCAGCCAATGTACATACGAAATGAAAAATACAGAATCAGATTGCTTAAGGAATAATGGAAAGATAAAAGGACCGGCAGTTTTATTGTCTGAGTCACTGGTTAGATGTCACAGACTTCAATCACTGAAATGAAAAAATATTTTCATTATTCCAGTAGTGAGCTGTGGAAAAGTAATATAATTAAGGGCGTTCTCAGACAGTGTCAAACCCCTGCTATCACATGGAAGAGTCAAGACTAAATCAGGATATTCCACCCAGGGAGGTTAGGCTGCCGCAGATGACTCCCCACTGACAGCAAGCAGGAGCACATGGAAGCAAGTAGACCAGCTCCCTCACTGAGCAGTGCTAATTCAGCTGTTCGCATCCACCCTGCAAATGCAGCATTCATGACTATACATCTGGCAGTATTTGTGCTCTTCGTGAAGACCATATGTGGAATCAGGTTAACACAAAGTGTATGGGGAAGTACCCAAACACAGTGTAGCTCTTTATGTAAGATATTTTTAGACACCATGTTAGCACAGCAAGATGTAAGTGGGAATCCCCAGTGTCTCAGCATTCGGCAGCAAGCGAAACAGATCCAGATGCAGCAGTTATAGAATCTCATGATTGAATCTAATGTTTCTGGGCTTCCAAGAGGCTTTCATATCCAAAGTTCTGCCAATCATACATAAATTGCTGACAAAACTATGAAAATCAAAACTGAGGGTTTAAAAATGCAAGGTTTTTCCTGAGTGATCATAATATTGATAAACAGATGGGATGGGTGATAGGAACACAGAAGCCTCCCCACACCAGGTGCAGAACTTCTGTTCTCGCCTACACGCACACAGCCATGGCTGTCTCTCTCACCCATGTGCCTTCAATTGAAACTATTTATTTTGGATTTTCTAAAGCCTCCACAAAAGCCATGTATATGCTGCGGAGAAGTAAAATGATCAAAGTATTTGCAACAGCTCCTACCTTGTGTTGTCCTGGAACAATCAATATTGGTCATAGTATGATTGGGCATTACTGTCACAGGCCTGTGCTGTGAAACCTTAACGAAAGGCAATGTTAAATCTGTTCTCATAGCCAACAAGAAAAAGATCACACTCACCAGACTCTTTTAGCTACAGTGTGCCGTCCTTTTGTTCACTTACAGAGATGAAGTGAATGTTGATCTGTTTTTCACAAGAACAGAGTGTGATTTCCAAACTTTGGCCATTTGCAAACAAAGGAAAGTTTATGCTATTCAACAGCATCCCTTGAAACTGAGAAGTCTCCTGACAGATTGGTGGTGGGGTCTGCAGAGCCCTCCTGCCACAATATGTGCCAGAGCCCAGAGCAAGCCTTTGTGGGGAATGGAGAACAACCTATCTGCCACACGCTAGCTTTGGGAGCTTGAATTTGAGCATGGCATTTGTATGTTCAAAAATAGTCAAGTATGAAACCTGCTGAGAGGTGGCTAACTGGAAAACACCAGCTTACAAGAAGACCCCAATCTTACGTGCTTCAGCCAGAAGGTGAGAAATTGAACCACTTTTTGAGGTGAAGCATTCCCTGGCCTTCTGGCCAACACCACTTCACAGGAAATAAAATAAAAATCAAATGGACAGCATTTTTGCATGGACAACTTGTAGCAACAGAGTTCCTTGCAGACATAGGCCTCCTGCTCCAAGCCCAACCTGTCCCCACATACACTAACTGGGGCCTACCTTGAGCCAACGTATCTGAAAACCCTGCCTAAATGTCCTCACATCTGGGAAAAAAAAAAACAAAAACATTTCAGCTGTATCTCGGTTGGTAGTGATTTCTTGTTAATTCTGAGCAGTAACGTGACATACCTGTGTTAAAGTGAACAGGAGAACTTGCAGGTGTCATAAGGGCGTTCTGATGGCTGGGCTATGCACTGCCACCATTTCTCATCATTAACTGATGGAGAGGTAAGGGGTGCACACAGGCACAGATGGCAGTGCTTTATTTACCTCTAAGACCTGGCAACCGTGGCTTCAGGAGGCGCTGACCAGAAAAGAGCTCACTACTGTGCCCTGGCAGGGGCAGCAAGTTGTCAGCTGGGAGCTTAGCCCACCTATCACACTGATTCTCCTGACATGCTGCCCCCAGTGATAACAAATGCAATCAAAAACAACAAAAGGTTTCAACTCACACCAGGGACCAAAAACACTTTGGAGAATGAGTTTTTAAAGAGCAGAGCTTCTTTTTGTGAAAACTGTGAATTTCAAGTCCTAGCAGATTTACCTCCAGGTCTTGTTAAATAAATAAATAAATAAATAAATAAAGTATTATAAAAGTCTTAGCTGATTGAAAATGATGCTTATTTTCAGTGCTCTCTTCCTGTTTTATTTCCATTTGAATATAGACTTAATAGAATTTTCCCCACAAAATGTGAGGTCTGGAAAATAGGGAACTTTCTCATCATGTTTTACTGCCTAAACCAGACCTTCTGGAGACAGTTTTTGCTTTGCAACAAAGACTGTTTTAGAGGTGACAAATGTGACTATGATCAATGCTTTATTAAGGTCAGGTTCTCCTCTGAAAACATGCTCAGTTATTTTAAATAATAGCTGCTGTGTTTGTTGTGATTTTCATTTGAATTGGTTTCTGGATAGAAAAGGAATTTGTTCTCAATGCCTACAGTCCTTGTCAAGCTACCAAAAGCATAGCAGGAGCTGTTGAGAAAGCATGCGTTCTCATATTAAAGCTATTATTCTGACCAGAGCTGGCATCTGCAGCACAGTACCTATCCTTGTAACTAGCTCTATTTCCATTTAGATATGCTCTGTAGCAAAAGCAGCTTTGCCCTTGTAGCCACTGCAGCAGCATGGAGAACTTTTAAAATAGGAACAGACATAAAAGATTTAATTATTCTTACCTAGTCTGCATGTTCGCACATTTCTCTCTTGAGAAAACAAAAATTCTGTGCATATAATTGCTTGCAAAGCAGTGCTTAGATGCATTCCTGACTAGACACTAATTTGCCTGCAAATATACAGCAAATGCCACTATGCCTAAGCCAAAGTTTGGATGTCTCTGAACAAAGAAACATGTTTGAGACATCTGTATCTGAAACATTAGCAAATACTGAATTATGTGCACTCACGCTGTATTATAGGGCAAGTTGTTATGGCAGTCTTCTCATTAAGAAGCCATCTGAGATAAAGTTATACTGAAAAGCTGTGCAGATTTCAGAATGCTAAGCCAATGGACATGCAGTTTTTGATTTATTTATAAAGAGCATCACATCGAAAATACTAAGTGTTGTTAAGTGTTCAGGCAATTGCCAACATCAAACCCCTGGTCTCTTGCTGCAACTGCACAACTTGCCTGAATGTGATGGTTAAAGAACTGCATATAGATGTTGTTTTTTTTTTCCTCTGAAACATGGACAAAAAACTGGGCTGTGCAAAAAATTCATCGTCCTTGGGAACAGAACACTTCATTCTTTGTGTTGTCTTGCTGCATAGGTACCAAAATTATGGGAAGGCACAAATAAGGGAGACAAGAGGACCTGCAGGGTGTAGGGATGACTGCTGGAGGTAAATCTGAGGCACTACCATGTGGCTGTAGGACCCTGTGCAGCATCCACTCGGCTGCAGCAGGGCAGCATCTGAGCTGAGCACTGGGCTGCAGATTCCTCTGGAGCCTGATTTCTCTTTCTGCCAGTGACACAAAGAGACTTCTGTTAAGAACACACAATGCTGGGAACCAAAGCTGAAGTGAGCTGTATTCTCAGCCTGCTGGTGATAGAGCCACGCTGCTCTCCTAAATAGATTTGAACTTGGAAATGCTGAAGCATCACTTCAAAGTTTAGGACTATAATTTTAAAAGTCTAGTTGAGAATTCTATCAGAATATGTAAATTACATGCTTAAAACTGAGTTTCTATGCAAAAGCGACACATGCTCCAACAGCCTATTACTGACATGTTTTCTGTGCTGAACTATCTGTTCAACTTGGAAAATTAGAGCTCCCAACTACGAATTTCTAACTCCGATTCTGCTATATGTATGATATTTACACAGATTATCATGCAAGAAAATTAATAGTTCCATAAACCAGAAAGCTTGTACTAAAGTCACGAAACAGGTGTTTACAGTCTTATTACTGTTTAGTCCTTTATGTAAGTGTGAAGTGACACACAAAAAAAATCTCATGATATGACGTTATCCCCATCTCAGTGTGAAAAGTGAGTAACAACATGGTTACAATTTTCTCCGAGGAAGCTTTGAAGAGATCCCATAAGGAGGACAGAGGAGGACGATGAAACACAGATCTGAAAGCACAGCACATCCTGCTGTCTCTCTGCATGAAGATTAGTGGCCCACCATGCCCCAGTGGAATTGCTCTGCAGTTTTGCACTGCAATAGGAGGAAGAGAGCAAAGAAAATTAGGGAAGAAAGCACCATTTGAATTTGTATTCTAGTAAACACTATACCTCAAATGTTCATGAATTCCAGCTATAATTCTGCTTTGGATGATGATCATAAGAATAAATACTTCCTTCTGGTTTCTCATGGATTTAAGACTCCTCCAGGCAGACTCTCAGAGGAATGAGATGCTCACTGTGGGCAGTGAGGGGGTGTTTCCAGTTCTGCTACTTACACTCTTTATGAGATTCTTTCTTTTTTTTCCACAACACCCCCACCCCCATTTTCTCTCCTTTGCACTAGTGCATACAAAAAACATACATTTTCTTCACTCTCCCTCCACAGTGCTCCATCATCTTGTTACTTCTGTGGACGAATGAGGTCAAGAGGCTATAAGTTCAACTTCATTCCATAGCACAAAGACTGGGGAAAATGATAAATGTTTGGCAAATCACAAAGTGTTATCCTGCAAACTGAAGAAGGTACAAAGCAGAGCCATCTGGCAGTCTCTCTTTCCTCCCTCTGAATCGCTGTCACATTTCAAGATCAGCCTGTGTTTTCCATCAAAAATTGGGAATCCACGGGCCATGGGCTGGGAAACATCTATAGGGTAGGTGGAGTGGGGGAGCAGTAAGCTTCAATCTTTTTTTTTTTTGTATTGATATACTTCCCATCTGCTGCTTCTACTTCAGCAAGGAGGAGAGTAGCAGCAGCCAGATGATAGATGGTAAGTCAGTATTTTCTGGTCACTGTCATGAGTGTTAGAGCAATCAAGAAGAAGGACCAAAGTGCCTGGGGGTCCCTGTTTCCTTAATTCACCCAGTCTACTGCAGGATACCCCTCCTCTGGAAAAAATGTGTCCTTTCAACACAACTCGAAAGCTGCAGCTTTCTTGATATTTGGTTCCATATTACTGCATTTGAGCAATAAGCTTCTGCAGTGAACAAGAGGAATGTGAGCACAAATTCAGCACTTGTGATGAAAAGAGAATTTTTCTCTATCTATGGTCGTGATTGCTTAGGCTCTGTTTGAACAGAGTTCATGTATAAGCATGGGTACCCGCGACAGCGCAGGCCAGGATACACTGCGTGGGATAGATGGGTCAGGACATGCACAACACAGAGGATCTACCAAATGAGGGATGACAGGGAATCACTTCCATTTGTGATGTGAAAGAAAACCCTGCCATTTCATTCTACATACTTGATCTCCCCTAAGTAGCTTCCCATTTGTCCTATAAATAAATAAAAACTTTACCTGTGAGAACAGCATGCTCAAAGCAAGTGAAAAAGGCTTGTTCTCTTACCAAGCAGGAAAAATGTATTGGCTGCAGTAGTGACAACAAGGCAACATTTGTACAGCCCAGTGAACCCTGGGAAAGAAAATAAAATAGAAAAATGATTCATAGAGTAGGTTTAGATTTACTATGCTTGCTGTTCAGTTTGTTCATTTCTTTACAAGTCCAAGATTTTTGAATTTTGGAGAATAAAATACTACCTTTACTAGCAAAGCAGAACTTCACTGTAATCACAGCCCTGACCCAATTATTTCAATCTGTTTGACAGTCATTCGCTTTTACAATAGGGGACTTCATTCTAAACTACTGCTCTTTCACACTGCAAAGACTGCATGAAGATAGGATCATGCCCTTTTTTTTTCTTTTCCTATACATGCAACAACCACAAAAACTGTGGGGATACATTCTTTAGTAGTTCCTTCTGAGGACAGAATACATGGAAGCATGTATGCAGTTGTGCAAGTCACAGAGGATTTACTTTATGTCTTAGTTCCGTATTTCTTCCATAGAAGAACTACATTTTTTTGTCTTAAAAACAAGCCATAAATTCCTGGTCTCAGTATGATGCTTAAGTAGGAGTCACCCTTCTGTCCTACAACACAGAAAAACATGGAGTGTCTGTTAAGTGCTGTGGAAATACTGTCCCTTAAAATGGCACACAAAATGCCATATAATGCAGAATACACTTACGTCTCTAAAAGTACACTTTCACTCATACTAAGTCCTTTGAACAGTTCTACTGAGCATTACTATTTATTTGATTGGGGCAGTATTTACTGCGACACGTTCATGCTAATTTTTAGGCAACTGCCTCAGTCAAATTTATGATATAAGTTGTTCTTGTTTAATCCATTCACTAAGGCTTTTCATTAAAGTAGAACAGATTCTATAAAGAATTCAATGTGTAATGCAAAGATTAGCTTTTAAAATAGACTTATTTCTGCCTAAGTCATCAAATATTACATGTACATGGGTCTAAATTCTGAGAAAGTCAAGTGAAAATAGAAACTGTCTCTAAAGAAGATAATACCATGGGTACAAAGTATTAGAAGGAATTCTCTATTTTCTCAAACTTTCCTTTCTATTTCTATATTCCAGTATTCCTCACCAAATCTGTACATATTCCCTTTCTGTACCCTGCAGCCTCTTTGCCCATCTCTGCTCCTGAGATTCCTGGCATCTGCATCTCTTCATCTAATGCCCTCCCTCATGCTTGTCTGAGGCACTGGAGATAAGAGATGCCATCTTCCAGAATTTCTGCAGTACCACCACTGATAACTACCTAAACCTTCCATCCTTGTTCAGCAAAGCTTTTACCAAAGCTAACAATTAAGGAGCCAATGAGTAATTTTGTCTGGTTTGGCTCTTAATGCTGTGTATATTAAAATGGAAAGAAAAGCAAGGAGATGCTGTCAGTTAGTATGCTAGCATTTGGGTACAGATTGAAGAATCAGTCTTTTCCTCAAATTAGAGCACACGTGAACTCTTATGAACAAGGCAGAACGTATCAACTAAACATACAAATGAATTCTGAAAAGCTATTTCAAGTAATAATTAGCCACTGATAAACCTGGACAAGATTTTTAAGTTCTCAGGAACATTTACTAAACTAAAGTGGGTAACAAGTAGGTAAAGGAATAGAGATCTTCAAGGCTTCATCTACAGTTAATGGAAGTAAATGAGAAGATCTTAACAGAAATTATTGTTTAGCAGTTTGCTGTGAAGGATCTGCCAAGGGCATAAGGTAAACCCTTCAGGAGTAAAACCAGCAGTGACATACATCTGTTTGGATGTCTAGCAACGCACATTCAAAATGAGCAAACAAAGCCATGAAGAATCTGAGCAGCTTAATAATTTGGCCTACATAATTCCAAGGTGCTGACAAGATGCGCTGGTGAGCCAAGGTAATGTGAATGAGGCGTAGTGCTCTGCTACACTGCCACAGAGGGCAAAAAAATTGCTTGATTCATATTTGACAAAAAACTGATGTGACTCTTTTGATTTATTTGGAATAAGGTGTAAAATGATTCACCTTCCTCCTTCCCATCTTTATTTTCAGTTTCCAGAGCAGCATAAATGACTAGTGAATAGACTCAATGAATATGTATTAGATCAATTTTTAAAAAATTATATGTATATATATGAATATATATATAATGTATAAACAATATTTTTACATTTTTCATAGAACTATATAATTGTTTGAGTTGGAAGGCCATCCAGTCCTCTGCAATGAACAGGGACACCCACAGCTCCATCAGCTCAGAGCCTGGTCCAGGCTGACCTTGGGTGTCTCCAAGGATGGGGCATCCACCTCCTCCCTGGGCAACCTGTGCCAGTGGTTCACCACCCTTAATTTTTTTTCATTATATAAATCTCCCCTGTTTTAGTTTGAAACCATTTCCCCTTGTCCTATTACAACAGACCTTATTCAAGAGTCTGTCTCCTTCTTTTGCATAGCCTCTCTGAATACTGACAGGCTGCTTTCAGGTCTCCCTGAAGCCTTTTCTCCTCCAGGCTGAACAGCCCCAGCTCTCTCAGCCTGTCCTCATAGGAGAGATGTTCCATCCCTTGGGTCATTTTTATGGCCCTCTTCTGGATGTGCTCCAATAGCTCCATGTCTCTCCTGTACTGAGGACTCCACATCTGGATGCATTACTCCAGGTGAGGCTTCACCAGTGCAGAGCAGAGGAGCAGGATTGCCTCCCTTGACCTGCTGAGCATGCTTCATTTCATGCACTCAGGATACAGTTGGCTCTGTGGACTGCGAGGGCACATCGCTGGCTCATGTCCAGCTTGCCAACCACCAGTACTATGAAGTCCTTTTTGGCAGGGCTGTGCTCCATCCTTACGTCCCCCAGCTTGTACAGATGGCAGGGATTGCCATGACCCAGGTGCAAGACCTTGCATCTGCCCTTATTGAGCCTCATGAGGTTCTCCTGGGCCTACTGCATGAGCCTGTCTAGGTCTCTCCGGGTGGCCCCCTGTCTTTCAGGCATGTCAACTGCACCACACAGCTCAGTGCAGTTTATGTTTTCTTGCTCAAGTCTTTCCTCTTCACTGAGAATTACAGAGGACCAGGAGCACAGGAATCAGAGCCTCAGGGACAGCTCATCCTTCTCCATTAGGAACAACAGCAGCGAGCACCTCATCCTCAGCAGCAAGGAGAGGACTTACAGTATCAGTGGCAACACTGACTCCACCCATCAGGACCAGTGCTCTTTTACCTTAAGAATACCAAATTACCCACTACAGTCTTGGGAACAAGGGTATAATTTCATACTGCCACAGCCTGAAGTATTCCAGTGACTGGAATTCTAGGATGCTTAACACTTTGTGTTTATTTTTAATGTTACTCTGTAAAATCAGAATCCATAAAATTCTGTAAAGACATGTCAGTGAACACTCTGCTGGTGAGATAAGATGCATGTTCACTTAATCCCCAACATTTTTGCTGTATTTTTCCTGCTGTTCTTGTTGCGCTCAGTTCCTTTACTGTTGGCTTGGTAAAGCTGAGCATCATGCTACTAGTTGCTGAGGTATACATGGGGGAAAAAACAAACACCCTAGGAAACCCTAACTGACAAGACTACCAAAAGCACCGAGAGGAAGCAGCATGGTCCCTGCATGCGGGTGGCCTCAGAACACAGCAGACACAGCAAAGCAGCAGGAAACGATGCTACAAAGTTGTGGATCAAACCACTGCAAGTGTAAGGAAGTGTAACTACATCCAAATCAGCAGTTGTGTCTGCTTTTCCAAGTGCAGTTTTCTGCCAAAAGCACATAGCAGCAGCATGCAGCTGCAGCCAAGGCCAGTCAGCCTTCCGGAGAGCCCTGCTGGCCCATAAGGAGGGATGTGCTGGGAAGGCCAAACCTCTCATTTTACTGCTTCTGTTCACTGCATGCTAGGAAGTCTGCTCTGCTTATGAAAGTCTGAAAACAATGAATTCCTATGTAAGTCACATGGCTGCACATCACCTTTTCTCTGCAGGGAGGAAGGTGAGGATCAGCACAGAAGCTGAAACTTCAGCAACAGGTGAAGTCCCCAGTGATTCACCCCTGAAGCCAAGTACCTCAGACACTACAAGCAGAAGCTTAGGGGATGCTGCAAAGTAAACAGCAGCACAAACCTTACCAAAGGACAAACCTTACCAAAATTAGTGAAGATTGAGCCACATCCTTTTTAAAGCCTTCAGTTCTGCATGGCAGAAATTAGTGATGGTGCATCAAATCCTGATGTGGATCAAAGCTCAGACTGACTGTTTTCACACACTGGCCCTATTTAAAATAAAGGAATCCGAGAAGGGCAACAAGTGATAAAATACGCTCCAAAGGCCAAAATGTAACCCTCAGCTACTGCTCAAACAGAGGCATAGATTAACTTGCTGTGAGACACAGGAGCAACAGCACAACCAGAATGAGCAAGCCAACTTTTGCATTTGATACTTTTTAATCATAGTGAAATATGATGGCTGTACACCGTACGTCCCCCAATCAGACATTCCTCATGTTCTTACAGCAGACCTGCTCATCTTTCTTCCTAAAACAAATAATCTCTCAGTCTCACTGTAAACCACTGGTGACACTTAGTATTCTGATCACTCCATGCAAGTCCACCTGGTATACAGTGTCTTAAATCCAGGCACTGTTACGGCTATGCCTTTCCACTGGCTTCATGGAACAACACAATAGTGCCATTCAGTGAGAAGTAAATTTAAATTCCAATCCTCAGCTGATGAGGTTTATATAGGCATTTTTTTTAGATTTTTATGCATCTTGAAACCACATCTGTCAAAACACGTTAACTAAACAATACAATACCTAAATGCTCTCTGCAATATCAAGAAGCTTTTTCTTCCTCCCATTTCAGTGGTTACAAACCTTTTTGATCTTAACCAGTGACAAAGGATCATTGAAAAAGTCCCCACTGTCTGGTAACGTCTGGAAAACACTATTTATCCTCGACAGTTTATCAATGTGTCATTTAGCTCAAGAAGATTATAAAACAGGATGAAACACAGCAGCACCAGAGGGAATTGCAGAAATCCTGACAACACCCCCACTTGGCTCCTGGCTTGTCTGCCCCCACATCCCTGCAGATAAGGATCCTGCCCACATTCTTACTCCTCTGCCTTACGGATGGAGCTGTGCAAAGCACTCTTTTGCCTGGAAGCAGATGAAATCCCCGACACTACTTTTCCAGTGTGAGGTGTGATACCTGGTGCAGGGAGATGAAGCAGCACACAGCACTGACAGTGAAAACAATCAAGATCTCGGATCTACTCCACAGAGCACCAATATCACCAGGAGGCGTTTTTGGGAACCCCAAGTCCTTTGTGAACATTTCTGTTCTTCTGTAAACTGAAGTCTCTGACAAGAGTGGAAGGATAGACACCAGCCAGCTCTAAGTGCTGTGCTGATGGAACGGTAACAGTGTCCTGTAATCCTAGCAGCTCTCCTGAAATGTAGCTTCTAATTTACCACTGTCCTGCTCTCCTGATCTGGGATACTTCCCATTAGCCCCTCTGGCAAAGAGCAAAGTTTTCTATGACATAGCTCCTCGGTGTGATTGATAAAGCTAACATGTTTTCTTTCCAGTGCATCTTGTGTAACCTATTTATCTTTTTATCACAGCATCTTATCTGCCCCTTATTTGCTGTAGTCATCTATCAAAGACTTACAATGATATCTATTCCTCTGACATTACTGATGCAGATACCTGTGCAGGCAAAGCCTAGGTTTCACGATGGGCTGGCTGTTCTGCTGCCAGGCTGCACAGACTGTGGAGCAGAGGCTCTGCCAAGCAGCCGTCCCTTTGCAGCTTCCCACCTCTGCCTCAGTGTGCAGCACTCATTCACCTCAGATGAAGCTTCTGCAATGTGCAGACCCTGCGCATCCATGCGATGCAGCCAACCATTGACCCTCAGCTGTCTTCCACATCTGCTGAGGGTCTGCTTTGACTCTTGGAGACTGACTCACATTCTCTACCTTAGTTTGTCTATTGTAGATGAGTTATACTGGTATTTTGCTGCATGGCAGAAGATTTACAAGGCTTAGATCATTCAGTATGTAGAGCCCTCGAGAGATGTGCTTAGTTTTATTACTCTATTGCCAATGCTATTGCTGCAATAGTTGTGGTTATTTCCATTCAATAACCAAGCTATTCTACGCCAGTCACTGACAGTTTTTATGGGTGGTTTTGGATCTAATTTACTAGTTAACATCAGCTTTAAAGAGGTAATGAAAAACAAAATAGTGACAAAAATATTGATGTGCAATATTAAAACAAAGCAATAGGAGAAAACGCCTCTTTAGTAAATGTGTGCAGGTATATTTGTGTCCATGTGCACAGACCTGGAGGTGAAAGGATGTTTCAGGGTGCCTGTATAAATGTCTATATAAAAAATCTATCTCAAATATACATCTTAGAAATACCTTCTCTTTATTAAATCTTCCCTGTTAGTTCTCTTCAGGCACATAAATAAATGCCTCACTCCTTTTCCAATGAACATCACATTTCAAATACAAAAGTAGTGTTTCATGCACTCATAATATGTTAAAAAATACTAGATTTAAAATTATCATCTCTCAGGGCACGTTAACATTTCCATGTTCTTTCATTTTTAAAAACTGTAAATATGAAGAAACTTGACTTCAAATTCTGATTTATACATTAGCTCCTATGAGTTTCCTTCAAAACTACCTGGGATTGACCTTTTTAACCCTGTCTTCACACAGGAGTCAGAACTTTATCTAATTACTAGGAATCCAATTCTCATTTACCAGATCTGTCAGGTTCAGAAAAGTCTTAAAATGGGTGAGTGACAAGTATGAGAGGAGTAATAATACAGAAAGTGAGGTGGAGGGGTTACAAGTAAAGAAGATACAACAGCGGTACAGGGAGAAAAGCACAGAGTGAGAGCGGCAATGCTTTATTAGCTGTGAAGGGTTTATTAGTTTTTTTCCACTTAGGTACCGAGTTGTAATAAAGTAGTGAAGCAGAAGTCAAGACCTGGGGGTTGGATCTTGGTCAAAAGAGCTGGGAAGTCCAGAGGGGGAAGAAAATTGTATTTCCCAAAGAGAGGAGATGACATTGCCCCAGGGAGGAGTCACGTCCGGCTGCAGCCAACCACACTCTGACCGGGGGCAGCTGCTGCAGGCAGAGCCTCCCCAAGGAGGCCACACTTGGTGGACCAAGATCAGCCTCCCTCCTGCCTCATATCAGTACTGAGTCACAATGGCTCAGTGCTGAGCTCTGGGTTGTCCTGTAAAGAGTTGATCCAAAGGACCGTGGCACTCTTGGGATACAAAAGGGCAGGCTCTTGTGGGAATCAGCTGTAACCCTGAGGGGGGCTCACGTCCTTCAGGCTGAACTTCCCCAGCACCATCAGTACTCAGGGAGGATGGGGACTGGGACCCCTAGGAATGCAAGGGCTCCATGCTGAGGGTGAGAGGACTCCCACTGCAAGTCCGATGAAAGGAAGATTAATCAGGCTGAAATGGGGCAGAACTGGACCGAAACACTAAACCACTGTCAGAGTCCAAAGAGGAGAATGTCAACAAACACAAGATTGTCTCCTTTAAATCCTCCACAACGGTTTCCTCGTTCACCAGCTGATCCCACGAAAATTGAGACGTGGCAGAGATGAGGATGGCAAGGCAAACAGGGGTCAGGCCTGGGCAAGTGGAAACAAAAGGCAGTATTTATCTGCAGCAGGGAAGCTGCAGGATGCTTCAGGTAACGAGTGACCTGCCCAAAGAATACAAAAGGCATTATGAAGTCTGCAGTAAGAAGGAAGAATAATTTTTTCTTTTCAAAATCAAATTCAAGCAGAAGCAGCCCTAGCAAAAGCCACTTCATATAAATTAACACAATTCTTCCATACATCACAATGCGCACTTGGGCCGGAGGACTTTCATTGTCTGCTGTTTCCTCCCGGCTGCTTTTCTTTGGCTCCATTGTACACAGCCAAGAGAGGCAGAAATGCAATAGTGTAGTTACACATGAAGACAAGGACTGTCTGTGATATTTACCAGTTGCTTCTGTCTTCTAAATGGTAAAATGAGGGTCAGATGATCTAATTAGTCTACACTGACTCAGCAGAGACTTAGAACACTTTTTGGCCACTGAGCAGCTCTGGATGAGCAGAGGGGCCGTTCATAGCAGACCTCTGGCTGACCACACCACAGGTTGGACCCTCTCCTCTGGCATGACGGGTTCTATGAAGCTCCTGACTCTGTCAGGGCAGACATTAACAAAGCGCAGAGTTGGCTGGGACAAAGTCAGTGAACAGAAATCATAAAACATGGTACAACTAAGAAATTGTGAGTGTAACTGAATAACAAGGTGAAATCCAGGAAGAGTGCCATCAAGCAGCTCTGCAGTTATGAATGCTGATGATCGCAAGGCTTTCTTTCCAGCAATAATCTCCATCAAAAGGTCAACTCTGTATAGATAACTAACAGTTAAGACCTCTGATGGAAGTATCTATCACCATCTACATTAAGGGAAGAAAAAAATGTTTTAAAGTCTCAAGGGTACTTCGGTAAGTTAAATCTTCCTAGCTGCTTCAGCCAATTAGTTCTTGAGGTATAGAGCCCGTAGGTTATTAGGCTGAACCAGTCAGGGACGTCATTAGGAGCCCCTGGGAAGGAGTTAACCTTCGAGAAGTCATGGAGGAGGCACAGGACAATCAGAGAACGACAGTGACTGTGTTTAACACAGGAGAGGAAGGCAGAGCTAGGGAATTAAAGGGCAGCCAAGAATACTGGAATGAATAAACAAGTGATTTGTAAGCCCATGGAAGACACAAAAGAGATGAACAGCACTACAGATGAATTTGTCACGTAAAAGTAATGTCAAAAACAATCTAATTTAATTTTGCAACAGACCTTGTGAATAAGGGAGAAGGGCAGATGTCATACTTCACCTAGTGAGTCTCTGACACCATTTCACATGATGTTTTTATACGTGCCAGAGATACACAATGTAAACACAACTGCTGTAGGTGGATGCACGACAGACAAGGTGACTAAAGCTGGGGAGGAGTTATCGATTGTTTACTGTCAAAGTGGAAGGATGCACAGAACAAAGGTATTCCTTGTGGATTTGTCCTGAGCCAGTTTTGTTGAATGCTGTATTAGTCCTCTGAAGACAGAATACAGAGTATTCTCTGTACATTTGCAAATGACCCCCAAATAGAATGAACTGCATATGCGGTAAGGAGAGGATCAGAATTGCAAATGGTCCTAACAGGCTGGAGACCTAGCACAAACAATGGGGTGCATTTCAATTAGAGCACGCAAAAATAATCAACAGCGCAAATACAGCCAGGAAAAATTGATTAGTTAGAGGTTCTTTAGAAAAGGATCTAACAATTATAGTAAATTACAGAGTGTGAATCAAGAATGCCACAATTTTGAAAGAGGCAAACATGTATGCGTAAATAATGGGACAGTCTGCAAGTTGTGCAGAGCAATTCTTCCCAAGGCTGATAAGGCTTCTGTCGGAGAAACGAAGTCAGTTTCTCAGGAGAGACTTGGACAATTGACTGGAGTCTGGAGGAGAGCAGCAAGA
Organism: Lagopus leucura; assembly: GCF_019238085.1. NCBI lineage: Eukaryota > Metazoa > Chordata > Aves > Galliformes > Phasianidae > Lagopus > Lagopus leucura. Next base: position 7,175,800 of record NW_024962271.1, on the reverse strand, counting down.
AAGGTCAAGGTCCAGGAAATGGGCCTACAAGGACACTATGAATGAACAGTTTTGTTTAGCCTCATGCGTTCTTGCTGAGCCACAAGAAATCAAATGCTTTCTTTGTCTATGGTAGATAAAATAGGAGGCAGTATGTTTTAATGGCAGCAAAAGTGATTCATGTTAGATATCAGAAAAAAAATGTTCTAACTCTCAGAACAGTGAACTATTAAACACTGAAAGAGACACTGGAAGTCTTAAAGACTGGCCCCTGTGCCCACATGGGCTGGGCTGGGAACTCCTCCAGAGGGGACATTGGCAGCACCTAGTGAGCTCCTCCACTGGAAACCACAGAGAGAGAGACGGCTGAGCTAGTTAACAGACAGTGTGAAGATGATTTTTTTGTTAAAGGAAAAAGCCAAAAACACACATATAATCTGAAAGTAGTTTAACAGGTGCTCATGCCAGTACTTCAGACGTCAAATAATCAACCATGTGATAAGAAAGGCATAGCCAAGATCAGCATACAACAATTAGGGAGTGCCAACTCCTGAGGAGTTCAGTTCAAAGTGTGCCAATCAATCAAGGGGAAAAATAATGAATAACATCCTACTTTAAGGATTAAAAAACACAACATGATTTTGTACATTTGGGTGATTGCAATATTATCAGAGAGGTCATCATACTGAATACTGATAAATTGCCCTAGGCAAGGGCTTAAAGTGATCTCAGAGAAGTTCTGTCTGCCCAGCAATATAATTTTATTTGTTCTTAATCAGATTTCAGGGTCATACAGTCCTGTGCAATTGTACTTAAAATGCTCCCTTCCTGGAGATCTATCAGTTAATGCTCACCTCTTATCATCTAGTTTTACATCCTTAGGATTGCAGTTCAGCCCAAAGCCTTTCTGCTAGCTCAGCTTACCCCACAATTTCACGAAGCCCAGGCAATAGCAGGGAGTTCTTCATCACCACCCCAAGCCCTGCCAATTCCTGCAAACTAGCAGCAAGGTGAAGCACTGTGAGAATCCTGTCTATTTAGTTGAAGCCACTGCGACCTAGCTCCAAGCCAGCAAAGCACAGCCTCACACCCAGCCCTGCCTTTGCAAGTCAGGAGCCACACCAAACCACAGAGACCCAATCTCAAACATCAAATTCATCTCTAGCAGAAACCTTATGACACTGGTCTCACAGCCATGTTGTTTTTTGCTACTTATAGCCATAATGGCAACATTCACCATAGAAAAAGTCCCACATCTTATTCCAAAAGCAATGCACAACACTGTAACATTAATGAATTAGCAGTAGGAAAAAACTACTCATTTGGAAGAAGGCTTCTGGAGAAATACAAAGCTGCAGGAAACCGGCCTGATTTGTCTTCTGGCAGCTCCTGCTATTAGCTTTAAATTAACACTGCAAGTGTATCAACTGAATTTCTATAGGAATTGGCTGAGTGAACCTGAGCACACCTGTAATTGCATGTTAGAGTTACATGGTCCTTGGGTTTCTGTCTTAGAACAAATTAGGTTTATTTTTAGTCTTTTTTTTTGGTCTCCAGCTGAATCCAAAGCTCCAGTCACAACACTGCAATGCTAAACTCCCAAAGGTCAGAATCAGAAGAAAATTATTGCAGCAGCCCTTACAAAGTGAAACATGCATTTTACAGAACGCTCAGTAACATTTTGTTCTGCTTCTCTGTTCCTTGATAATTCTCTGTGCAAAGAGAGGATTGTGTTCTGTGAGTGCTGGTTAGAAAGAGCTTCTTCAGCTTACACAATCAATTAAATAATAAGTTTTTTAGCGTGACTTTTATGCCTTCATGCAAATTTAATGGTGATAGGGAAAAGCTAATTGGGTTCTTAGCATTTTCTTTACATTTCGAGTGCAGTACTGGCAAATTATTTGTGTTTGCATTTAGGTTGGCAGATGAGGATGGTTTAAAAAATATCCTAAAAGCTAGGGAGATTTTAAAATTAATACATCTATACTCTCAGTAATACAAGCTGAACAGGAGGAAACTTAAAAATAGGATAAAAGCTCGTGGAAAACTGAGAACATTTGAAACTAAAATTAATGCCTTAGCTCACATGCTTACTAGTGCTGCCAGGAGCAATCTGAAAGTCAAAGTTAACAAAAAATCTCACCCCAAGTTATTCAAGTCCCATTCACTGTCAAAACCTCTAAAGTATATCAGATCTTCCAGTCGGCTCTAATTAGGAGCATTTTGGAGACTGAATTTAATTCCTCCTAGCCTTGGCAGAGCAAAAGCTGAACTTTCTCTCAGTACTGCTTTGTATGACAGGCTTTGCTGTCACACCACTCAGCTTTGTAGACCCAATAGTTGGGGTCCTGCTGTCCATGGGGCTCTCCTAGAGGCTGTTACTCATTATAGAAATTCAGAGCTGCCTTCAGACTGGTTTTATGCCCACCAAGACACCTACCCAGTGTGAAACAAGCAGAAAATCAAGGGACACACAGATGGTTTCGGCAGCATTCCCAACAGCAAGTAATTCAGTTCAATTGGAAAGGGACAGGAGATGAAAGCAGCGGATGCTGAGACCTCTCACATCTCCAGCATGTGTTGATTGTGGATTTCATCTGGGTTAGACTTAGCTTGATCACCTACAACAATTTTTTCCTTTCCTCTGGGGATCAAAGTGGTCTGAAAAGAAAAATTATTTGGTACACTCAAAAATAAACTTGAGGCCCACAGAGAAGTTCTGATCCCAGTGTCCTGCTGAGCACCAGACCAGACAATCAGGTGGCTCACCTCAGGGCACAGCACTGCCCCTACACCAACCCTCGTGATGAAGTTCTACCTTCTCCACTTCTCCATCTCAAATCCTTGCAAAATTCCTTCATAGGGCTTGCATAAATATGTATGAACCAGGTTTTCCCTTTTGCATTCATTTTCATAATTCCTCGATGCAAATATTATGTGTGATGAAATGGCACCTATTTTCTAATGGAATTCGGTTCATTTTGCAAAGAAAGTTGTAGATATCTTGAAAATCAGATATAATGCAAATCTAAATCTCACTTATGAAATTCCTTAATTATGCACCACTGCTCTACATTACATAGGTCTAATTCACATTTGAAATGCATTCAGCTTCCAGCACAAACATTAGATTCAATTACCACATGAATTTTAAGAAACGGTAACATTGCCAACCAGCAGAAATCTACCTGAGCTGTTTCAGCTGGGTTTGATTAAAGCAACAGTGCACATTCCCCCTCTCTTTGTCTTACAAACTTCACCAACTTTGTAACTAAGAGGAAGCTGGCATCTAAAGTGGCAAAGAACTCAAGGTTTACATAGAAAACCACCTCACCTTACTTCCTAGAGACATTAAGGAGTACACTTCCAGTGCAATGAGTTACCCACCCATCTGCAATTATTGCATTACAAATCCCTGTGCACCAAGCAGAAATTCTGCCCCCAAGCAATTTTTTTTATTATTTTTTTCTATATTGCAAACTGCCAGAATACTAAGCAGATTTTTAGGAAATTGCTCTCAGTGGTAAAAATTCACCATCTGATCTCCAAACAGACTTATGAGCCTAAAACACGCAGGCCAGATACAGCATCCTAATTAGAACTGAATAGGGATTTTCTGGCAAAACATATTTTGTCAGAAAACGTCAATTAATCAACTTCCCCTACCTTCCCAAGAAGGGTGAATTTCTCTCTTCTGCTGAAATATTGGCTGAGCAGCATCTCAGTGCCAGCACGGCATTTGTGGGCAGAACAGAAGAGCCTGAGCTCCACCAGCACTGAGATGGCAGTGGCACTGGGAGGTGCCCAGGCTCTCCTAGCTGAGGGAGCTCCCAGCAGAGCTTCACTTTGCCATGTGTGCTATTTATGGAATAATCAACCATTTTGACCCCAGCTGGCTCTCCACATTCAGAAGAGCAGCAAATTCAAATATCTCTGACAGGAGAGATTGGGAGAAAGCAAACAGCTACTTACCTTGTGACTGCAGCATTCCCTGGGGTTTGGGAAACCCAAATTCAAATCCCTGCTCACAAGCTATTAGTCCAGATGTCCTACATACAAAAAATACCAACAAAAGCTTGCTCAAGGTCTCAAAAAATTTTGTGGTTGAAGAGGCTGCCATAATTATAGATGCTCAGTATTCATATACCAGTACATTGCTCTGTCACAGTTCTCAGATTAAATTGCAAACTCCATAAATTATTGTAGGCTACAGTGAGCTTTGGCTAAGTGCACAGGGTAGCCTTGGGCCATGGCAAGTCATTTAAGGATAATAAATAGTAAGAATCTATCATTTATTCTGCAAAATGTGAGAAACGTTATCTGCCAATCTCTCCTCTGTTTGCACTGTTATCAATATCCGAGTCTTAACTAAAGTTTGGCCAATAAATCACAAAGCGATGCTTGTGGTTGAAATTCATTAAAAGAGATATATCTGGGATTCTTCTTCTGGAGGAATGAGATTTTCTTCTGCAAACTGAGAGCTGATAAAAATTCCCTTTGTAAATAACAAGGTTGCTGGAAGTTTTTCCATCTAATTTTCTTTTACGAATGCCTTGGGGACTGTACATGGAGGATGTCTGAGGGGTGAGGTACAGAACAAGAAATGCTAGAAATGTGTTTTCTTTTCTCTCTTTCTGAGGAGGTCCACCTTTGTATGGAAAAGCTGAAAACATTTTCATTTTCTCCAGTTCTGAACTGAAAACATTTATTTTTGCAGCTTCCTAAGGCTTCTATGAGAAATCAGAATTTTTCTTCCAAAAAACACTCATTTTACCAAACCAGGCCAGCGTGTCCCAGAGGAATGAATCGCAGGCCTGTTACTCACAGCTGCGCCTCTCATCCACGCTCAGCAAATTTTGTACATCAGAAAGAGAGAAAGATGTGAAGAACTATTGATCAGTGCTTCTTAAACGCGTTGAAGTTCTGAATTTAACAAAAGCACAGGCTCGACACGGGAAACTTCTGTACGCTCACAAGACAAGTGCATTACAGGCACGGCTTGAAGAAGCTTCCTCACAATGCCCCAGGTTTAGCTATTTTTCCTCATTCAAACATGCTATAGATTACAACCAGGGCCATCCAAACTGAGGATTTTTCTTGTGCTGATAAGGAATTAGACTGTAGCCACTGCACTCACATGCTGAAATCAAACAGCAATCACAGGCAGTCTGAGCAAGCCTGGATAAAGCCTTGCTGATAACCAAGTCATGTTCTTTTCATTCTCTCCAAATCTGTCCTCAAAGAAATCCCGTAAGAGAAAACCTAAATAAATGAATCATAATTATAGATGCTGTTTAGGTTATTGGTAAATGATGCAGAGATAAGTGAGCACCGCTCATTCCTACGCATACACAAATTAAATCTGGACACTGAACCAATGAGATGCCCTATAATACTCTAAATTTAATACAGTTCAAAGACTGAAATCCCATCCCTCTCCTATGATTTAATCTCCTCATAGCCCACCAACATTTCCACATAAGCATCCAAATACCAAGGGTCCCAAATGGGAATCGCAGATCACTTATTTTCAAGAAAACATAAGAAGTGCATTTTTCACATTTAAAGTGAAAAAGAAAGGGCAAGATAATCCGTCAGCCAGCTGACCCTTATCAAGATCATGGGCAGTCCCATTACTGCCATGACAACTAGCTGAGCAGTAAGCCAGATGCCTGGGAAAGGCCAGCCAAAAATCCATCAGTAAAACCTCATCTATTGCAGCTGAAGCACAGAGCAGAGCTATCACACCAGCCAGCGTGCATGAGGCTGGGTGCACCTTCCCCAGGGGGCCGGGGCTGTGCAATGCATGGAGACCTGCCTCTGCCTGGCCACCACGATGCTTCTGTGCAAAACAAGCTCTGTTAAAGCAGAAATAATCAGTGCAGAGCACGGCAATTTGCAGAGCTTGGAGGTCAGTGTGCTATGAGTCACTCTGAGCCTGCTGCACAGTGAGAACCCACAATGTGGGATTTTAATGTTTTACCAAATGAAATTCAGAAGACAGATTATTTGGTGCAGGGAGGGAGCCTATAAATAGCAGTAAGGAGGTTTTTTTGAGCACATCCTAACTGTCTTTGACTCTCTACTCCAAGGAAGCAAAAAGCATCTGTACCTTTCTTTAAAAACATCTTTTCCAGGGACTTCAGTGCTGGTAGAGGCTTCGGATTGACAGCTCTGGAGATTCGTTCTGCTGTTTACCCACCAAACAGGCACAACACAGGCAGCACAAACTTCTCTGAGACTGCCCTATCTGTGTGCCTTTGGCACTTGTTAAAAAATTTAACACCCTCAGACGTCTTGTAAGCACTGCAAAGGGAGCTAGGGCAAAGCACCACATCCCCAGCCAGCAGCTCTGCATCTCAGGGGCTGCTCTGCACCAGTGCCAAGCAGCTGCAGGCTGACATCCCAAGTGCCCTTACTGCCCTGCCACTCTCATATCAGCTCACAGGGCCAGTGGCAGAGGTGTAGGGATGCTATTGCCCCAAAGAATGTTTTAGAGCAGTCCTTTGCATCAAATACTGAGAGCACTGCAAGACCCTTGCCATGGAGAAGGACCTACTGCCACAGCTGGGGCAACATTCCTGTCCTAAGGAAGGCAATGACATTTCCTTCCCACATGCTGAGACGCGAAGCACCAAGATGCAGAAGGGCAATGTGAGACATGGCCTCCTGGAGCCAGGTAGTGGGAGCCAGGCACTGTCCCTGCCCTCATCCCTATCGGCAGCACCCAGCTACTTACAGGACACGGTCCAGGGCTGAGTGGGGCAGAAATGGGGAGATGTGAAGCACAAAGGTCAAACAAATGTGGGAGTCTTCATTTTCTGCAAGAAACTCCTATTTTTCTCAGAAAGCTGGTGCCAGGCAATTTGCCTTAGGGACTTTGCACATAGCAAATTCTCAAATTCACCATTTCTTATTTCAGCAGAACACTCGCAGTCATTAGAAAAGAAAGACACGGATGTAAGAGCTGACGGAAAAGAGTGGGGGATTGAAGTCTGCTGTTTAAATATCTTCTGTACACTGTGTAAGCAGATACAAGCTCAGCTTCCTCAAATTGCTTTACTAACCACATTAACCTCAGGGACTCCCCTTTGTTTCCTGGGGTGAGTGAGTAATAATTCAGAGATAGAACAGTAATGGCTGAGCTCGCTTTCCAGTGAGCATCGTGTGAGATGACTGGTACAGCATGCCCTACATTTGAAGCTGTGGTTTTCAGAAATGATGTATTATTAGCGCTGCATCTGAAATAACCCAGTAATTGCTTAATGTTTTATATTTACATGGGCTGTACATTATGTTTGCTCAGAGAGAGGGAAGGAGAGCTAAGCGGGAAAGGAGGCTGCAATAAACCTACAGTAAGCAATAAAGAGCTATGAATGGTAATCTGTCAATAGCTCCAGCTTCACTAAGGGCTTGATTCAGGAAAAGAGGAGCAACCTCAGTTCCCAACAGACCTAAGCCAACCCAAATTGGATGTAGTACCTGGCAGGACTGAGTTCTTCCTGAAGGATGAGTTATTAAATTTAAATGTACATAAAATCCTATTGAAAGATTGTATTCATTATTAATAAGAGGAAAGATGATATTCCAGATAAGACACTGCTGCAGTGAGATCCAGCTCTGCCATGGATTCCCTGCACTAGCTGTGGTACTTCCCTACCATCCGCATTCCTCACTTCTTTACCCTTGTGGTGCAGAAAATTCCTATTCCTTCCACCCCCTATTGGCTGTGTTGCCTTTCCTGGGAGCATGTATATTTTTACTGAGTAAAAGCAGGCCCTCTAGTTCAGCAATAAGGTGCACAATGACTGATAGTAACATTTTTTTGAGCATTTCTTCTTTCTTTCCATTTCCATGATTGCTTCCTACAATATCATACATCACAGTAAAATTCTGTCATAGCGGATTGGATTTATGCTGTAGGAGAAAGGGGCAAGCACCCGTTTTATTTCATTTGGGTAGTAAATGAATAATTCTGCAGAGTTCACCCTATTCCCTAAGAAACCAAGACCAAAACAGCGACTTGCTGGGTCTTCATTTTGATCACAAAGATGTTTGGTCTCTTCTGTTCTGAGTCACTGGGAAATGGAACAGAACAAAGCCATGTACACCAGCTAGCAGGTGCTCATCTGTTTTCAAAAATAAAAACTTCTGTAGATGTTAATAGCAAAACTGTCTGTGCTGAGAAATGAACAACCCAACCGCGTGAATGCCTAAGCAAGTATGTGCACGTGTGTGCAGCACAGGGTGAATAAAAACTCAGAGCAGCAGTGGATAACCAAAAGTTGCAATCTACTTGTTTTCCAGTTCCTCGGTCTTCAATTCATGCTGCAGTGAATGCAAAATGAAACTGGTCTGAGCTGCACAGACTGAAGAATGTCTCTGAAGGAAGCGAAAACAGCTAAAAGCTGTGAGGCTGGGAGTACTTAATATTTGTGCAATGCGGGAAAAACTCACCAGAGAGAGTCTACAGAGCAAAGCACCAGAGCTAGTGAGGGTAGGAGGGCAGGAGAGACAGGGAGTGATGCACAGCCTCCTGCCAGCCACACACTGCCATATGGAGGCTTGTATCGCAAGCAGAAACTGCCAGGTATAAGGAGATGGGAAGACTGGGAACTATAAAAACTGTGAGGATATTATACGAGGATTACAATATTACACATTAAAAAAAAATAGAGATAGAGAGAAATAAAGAGAGAAGAAAAAAGCAACCAATGCAAATTCCTTCAATTTACATACAGTTGTGTCTTGCAAGCAAAACAGAAGATTCAGACATTCCCAGCTCCTTGTGATTCCAGGAGAAAAGCCACGCTCTTAAGGTCACACAGGGGCGAGCAGAGACATGAGCAGGAGAAGAAGCTGGGATAGAAGGAGAAGGCCAGAGGAAGAGGCAGCAAAGGGCACAGAACCTGCTCTTAAGTTAACATGCATGCTCAGGGCCCTGATGGGTGAGACAGGCTGGGCTCAGCCCATGCTAGGAGAGCAGGTTGGTTGGTAGCTTGCCTGCCACGGCAGCATTTTCCAAGATACATGTGGGATCAGCATATTGCAGCCAAAATGCGCAAGACTGATTCCTCAGCACCCACTTGCCTAGTCAGAGAGTATCTCCAGGTACAAACCTGCATGCCAAATACATTTTAAAGCAAAATCACCTTAGTGCTGGTGTTTGCTGGGAACCTCCACCAATGTGCAGCACAGCCCCACAGCTCTGGAACTACACACTGCAGGAGCCAGGGAACTCTGTGGTAGGTACCACCATGCCTGGGGCTGAGGGAGTTTTATCAAAATTACAGGAAGAAAGAACCAATTAGCAGTGAGTAGTAGGAGAAGATGAACTCTGAAAAAGGGAAGACCTTACTTTCATGTCTATGGCACACCAGTAACAAGCAGAGAGGAAAAGAAATGTAGAAAGTATGTGATCCTGATGAGAAATTATTCGAAAATTCATAGAACAGGACTGGGCATTTAACTAACCAGTGAATGAGATACGCACTGGTTGCTGCATCCTAGAAGCCACACAAGGAGGCGAGGGCACAGACAAGCCCCTCACTGCAGCACATGCTGGCTGGGGCTGTAGCTCTCTGTGGCATGTGCTGCTGACAGGAGGCCAGCTCTTAACCACCCAGTGCTTAAGAAATGAGAAAGAGATCATACCTCAGAAATCAACCGGCGTCAGTCTGGGTTCTAGTAGCACAAATCCCTCTGGGGACTCACAGAGACCTCACTGACACCAGTGGGAGATGGATAAGTTCTCAGAGGTATGTGCCAGAGGGAAAGGAAGGAATATTTGTTCAAAACATGTATCACCGGGTCAGGCAATGTGAGTACACCTACTGGAGTGAAGTGGAAGCAAAGCAGAACTTTGCAGTGGGACAGAAATGGCTGCATTGGAAGGGTGACTCTGCCACATGCCTTCCTTGCTGCGTTAAGACCCCATTGTGGGTGTCTCAGTTACGGTCTGTGCACTGACAGCACTGCAGTGACTGAAGAATTCATCTTAACAAAGAGAAAAAGCTTTTTTTCCTAAGTGAAAAAAACCCACCTCGCTCATAAAAGCTGTGCAAAGAGATACCATTCAAACAGCTCACAGGAAAATCTTGGTCAGCTCAACCTGCAGATCTGAATAGCCTGAAAAGTCTGAATATATTTAATTTATTATTTTCACCATGGAAACACTCAACAAAACTGACCTTTTCAGTATCAGTAAGACTGGATTTTCCTCTAGGTCCCCTGTCAGCCACTGCAATAACAAGTGGAAGTGCTAAAAGCCGGAGTTATTAAGCATGAAGCAAGAGGAAAATGGTGCCCAGCTGCAGTGCTCTGGGCTGCCCAAGTGCCCTCAGCCCAACAGGAGATGTACGCTTCCATTGCAGCCTCTCAAATCCCAGTTCCACCTGTGATGATGCCAATGCAAACCCAAGGCATCTGTTACCATTGGTGAAGTTAATGCTTGCTTGCTGGGGCCCACTTAGCACAGGATATGGCCATTTGCTAACGCACTGCAGCTACTTTTGTCCAGAGCACTCAGTGTATGGTGTGCTCTTGGTGTCACTGACTGTGCAGGTGCATTTATCCCTTCCACGCAGGCACTGCATCTACGTGAGCCTCTGGCAGTGCAGCACAGGCAGGAGCTGCTGCTTCCCTGTGGCTGGGGGGCTGAGGGGACAAGACATAAAGGGGAATGGGTCTGGGTGGGGGACACAGAGGGGCTTGGAGAGAGATTAGTGAATCATTTCAAGCCCTGAAGTTTCCTATGGTGTTTACCAAGGAATTTGGCACGTCTGTCCTTCAGAACAAAACTAGTCTCAAGAGCAATAGCTCTAATACACAGCCAGAAAAATAGCAAAGATGTTTGTTTAGATGCACACTTTGTTAAGTATCTGTCGTTTGGCAGCAGTTGAACAAAGAAATTATTTCTCCCTTGTGCTTAACCTTCTTCACTGGCTTGGCAGCTCTCCTTTGCTCAGGGAGATATTCTCAAGCTTGACAAGCATTCACACCTAAGTCAATGCTCCCTGAACTGGTTGGGTTTGATCCATCTTAATCTACATTTCATATGCTGCTTTTCAGTAAAATACAGATACGGGTAGAGAAAATGTAAACTCCAGAAGCCCTGAATAATCCCATGGCATGCAGGTAGGTTGCACAGCTAGCAGCAGCAATAACCATCCTGCAGCACGCCCACTGCATTCAACCACAGGAACACAGAATTGTACAGGGACCTCTGGAAGTCATCAAGTCCAACCTACTGCTGAAGCAGGATCCCTGGAACAGGAAAACCAGGTGGGTTTTGAGTATCTCCAAAGTAGAACACTATTTCTCAGGGCAGACTGTTCCAGTGTGTTCCAGCAATGCCCCACAGGCTGCTTTCTCTGGACCTGTTCTCTTGCCAGCCGTGCTGGAGTCAGTTATTTCCTGCATCCAGCAGGCAACAGATGACTCAACACAAGCCATCACACACAAGCTCGGGAGCATCACCCTAGGCTGCAGCTGGCCCCAAGAGCCCCCAGCCCTGTACTTCCCCATCACAAGACACATGGAGCTGCATCACATCAGTGCTATGCTTTGCAAAGCCTTCTGTAAAGCACCGCATAGATTTGAATGCAGTACGGGATATGATGCAGCAATTATCAAGTAATAGCAAAGACATTTCCACTTGAAACGTGCTTCAAAGCCACTCACACATGCTGCCTGCCTGCATGGTAAAAAGACGCAGAGCCAGGCTGAACCTTTTCTTGGCAGCTGTACAGTCAGTCCCTTTGGACTTTCCAAATACAACCCTGCAAGTTATTTGAGCTCACATTTCCTTTCCTCATTCGCCTTTTCGGCAGCAGCTCTGCCGGTTGCAACAGGGGAATGCTTGCAATGGCAGAGCCCCAGCTGAGCCTCATACCACACTGCTATGGCAGGGACAGCAACAGCTATCTGTCAGGGAGTTTGCTCTGTGCACTGTGCTGGGGGCTGTGCGGTGATGGGGCTGTGCTGCAGCACCTTCATTAAGGGATCTGTCAGGCACTGTCAATGCAGGGCAAATTACAGAGGCGGGGGATTTTAATTACTTATAATTAAATTATATCATTTTATACCACAGCCCCTAAGATTAAAGAACGTACTGAAAACTCACAGTAAATCTGGCTGAAGAAAGGAAAAAAAGGGAGCAAGAGAGAAACTAACGCTGATGCAGGAAAAGGGTGCACCCAGTCACAGGTTCTGATCTAGAACATTTAGTTTCAGTCCTTTTATCTGTTGTTCCATTCACTTACTGAGTGTCAGACCTCAGCTGGTCGCCTCACTCCTGTGCTGCAGCAGCCAGGCACCATGCCCAGCACTCCTGGCCCTCTGGGATGGTCACACAGTACTGGGCCCAGAGCTGGACAGACAAACAGTGGGATTCTGCACAAACAGGATGGGAGCTCTCTTTAGTGTTCTACACTGTTTGTCTTTTTTTCTAAGCATACTTCTAAGCACACTTCCCAAGGACCATCCATGAACTTCCCTGAGTTTTCATTCTTCTTCTCCAGTTTTCAAATCCCAGCATTCTCACAGGAATTAAAGCACATGATCCTCACCAGCATCGATCTGTTTTGCTTCCAGAGAGACATGGCTCTGTCAGCAGATGACAACTCTTGACCTCTGCTCCTTACCACGGCTCCATCCCTCATGCTGCTTCAGGCAGACATCGGCTCTGCCTTCCCCTAATCACTCTGTGGCTCAATTCATGGTGCGGCATGGCAGTGTGCGCAGACAGAGGGTGAGGGATTGTGTGAGGACAGGGCAATGTGACAAATGTGATGTCAACGGTCCCTAAATGCAAAGCCTCCTGCTGCCATTCCACCTTTGGGAGGGGAAGGGACAACCCCCTGCAACATGCCCCAAAACAAGAACTGACAGCCATTTGCTGACCTGGTGCCACTGTTACCCCGTGCAGGGCATGGTGCTGGCTTGCTGGGATGCTTATTGCAGCTGCCTTCTGCTGCCTTCCTGCATTAGCTTGACTTCTTCATTAAGCATGCCAAGGAAAAGATGCTTTGTTTTATAAATTAGACTATTATCTCAGATTCACTTTCTCTCTTCACTTAATGAAAAGCAAATTTCTACATCATGTCAAATAAATAGCCCATAAATACAATATAGTCAAGATCTTTTAACATATCTATCAGAAAACTGGGAGTTCTCATGGATGGTCTAGCCCCACGTTTCTATCCAGTACAGTGCTCAATGACATATCTACCAGCACCTCTGCGTGCCAGTACAGCACCACACATCTCTGTTCCCTGCTGCACCATGTTCAGATGCACTCCCCTTATTCCCCCTCCTTCACTTCCAGGCTTTTGTTCTAGCTCCTTCCTTTGACCAGTCATAAGGCAACGCTCTATCACCATTCCTTGTTTTGGTTTCCGGAGACTATAGTTTATGGGAAGGATGAGATTTCCTGCCATTCTCAAGTCACTTTGTGTTTCCCCTTCTTTTTTTTTTTCCTAATGTACTCTATTCCTTCATTCTTGTTCACTACTCCTAACTCTTACTATTTTTTTCCACTTTTCTAGCTATCATTTCTCTCTTCTCCCTCTTCCCTTCAACTCGTTACTTCTCCTATCAGCTCTGCCCCATCCCACTGAAGCTCTCCAGCTAGATGTATTACCTGCTGCAGTGAGGGGAAGCGGTGCATCTGAATTCAAGTTGTACTATATATACTTAAAGAAAGAGCAATACATAACCTTAGTGTTCTCTCCTCCCTCTGCTAAATTCCCAAATGCAGAAGCCTCCTGTTCTCACAACAATCTTAAATAAAACTAAGGAGAGAACTAAATGGAAAACAAACAGGGCACTAGATGCCAGACTGCAGAGCTCTCAGCTGCTCTCTCTCCAGCAGGGCAGCCCACCTCCCATCAGGCTCCTGCTCTGCAGAGGGATCTCAACTTGACTGCACATTACCCATTCTTCCAAAGATGACAATAACAAGAGTGGGGTTCTCTGGTCCCTGTTCAGAGCCATGTGTTGCCCAAAACCAGACCATATTTTCCAGCACACTTCGCTGATCAGCCCCTCGCTTTCACAGCACCCGCAAAGCACGTGTCAATAAACAGCTGCTGCTCTGAGATTACTGACTTCCTGCCTTTCGCACCTAAAACAAGGGTATCCTGCCCTACCTTCCAGTTAGGACACACTCTCCAATGCCTAGTGAGGGGAGGATCAGGGGCAGAGCACATCAGGGTGCTATACATTCACATCATAATCAATACAATATTGTCTGTGTAATAAAAGGGCTTTAATTAAAGCAACATCAGAAAATAAATCAGCAACACCAAGAGATCATTATCTCATCCCTGAGGATGATCAGAATAAAAATGTAGAAAGCCTTGGTTGGGAGGGTGGAAATGAACTAACTAAAAAGGGATAATACTACAAGTTTATATGTTCTTTGTGGTTGTTTTTTTTTGTTTGTTTCCCATTTTCTAGAGGATCATTTCTAATCTGGCTGTCACCTCTGCATGAATTATTACATCAGGCTCAGTAGGCTGTAGATATAGACAGAGACTAAACACACATATACCACACTCATACACGCTGACACATAATTCTTTCTTGCACTGCTAAATGGATGCAGAGAAAGCAACAATAGAATGTGTCTCTCACATTTAAATTGAAAGTCAGAAGAGGAAAATCCTCTTCCCAGTGCAAGAATAAGAATATATATTTTCACTTATGTATGTTTATACTTGACTACACAAAGATACACACATACACACACACACACACAAACTGTGAGAAGGAAAGAGGGAGAAAGAGACACAGCAGAAAACAAAGCTCTTCCTACTGCCACCACAATGCAGTAGCCCTGCTAATACGAAAAGATTCAATTGTTGTGCACAAGCAGATCTCCAAAGACGTGGTCTGACATGCATCTCTTGTTTTCTATTTAGATGCACTCTCAGAATACTGAGTTACAGATTTTAAATATGCAGAATCAGTGCAGGAAACTATGGGGAAAAAGCAGAAATAGGTTCCTCCTAAAGACTCAATTGAATTACTTTGAAAAGATTAATTAAAATTGAATTCTCTTTTGACACAAAGTCTCCTGTTTGCTAGTTCTTGGTATTACTATTACCTAGCTTCCATTAGGAGATATTATACTCCTTAATGAAATAAACCTCAAGGACCCAGTGGGATCAAACAAAGTTTACAGTATTCTGACAGCAGCAGCGGGAGAGGTTGCAAAGCGAGCTGGCAGGCTTAATGAAGAAGGGTTGACACATCATCACTGAATTCCTATCAGCGATCTGTGTCATTGCTTTTTTAAGGTGCAAAAGGTCAAATAATTGGGTGATGTGCTGATTAGGAAACCGCTTGACTTGCAAAATGAGAACCTAAGCTAAGATCTTTATTTAGTCTCTCCAAAAAAGCAGGGGGAAGGAATGGGAGCAGGAGGAGGGGAGCTCCCCCAGTCCTTGAGTACAGTTTCATAACTAGATATGAATTATTAAAAAGGAAAAGGTCATTTGAATCTCCACTACATGACTGTACTTTCACCATCAGCATTTGGGGAAGCCATGCAGGGGATCACCTTTATTACGGATCAGTGCAAATGAATTAGATAAAAGACCGAGAGCATGCACACTGCAGTCAGTACTTCAAGTCTGCCATGCTATAAAATATTGCTTCGTGCTTCATCATATCGCACTTGCAGACTAATGAGACATTTGGCATACTAAGAAACCATCTAAAATGAACGTGAGGGCAGGATCTGGCCCTGGATGATATAAAGAAAGCGTCCACGCTGAGCAGACTTAACGCTGGCACATTAAAAGAGCTGCTGACCACTTTCACTGTGCAAGGAAAATCAATCTCAGAGAGGCAGAGAAAATATTGTTTGCATCTCTTATTTCTAAGCATTCTTTTCTGGCACTTACAATGACAAAATGAAATTCCCAGTGTCATAAGCCTTCACCCCAGAAGCTGGCACTCGCTGCAGAAGGTCGCCTTGGTGGTTTGGGTCACCATAACAGGGCCCACAGAACAGGAATTTCCCACCTCCTGAACGTGCGTGTCCAGCTACACAGACAGCAGCCTCATAATGGAAAGTTAAAACGTAAACACAAGCTGCTATTTTAGTACAGTCATACCAATGCAGCTGCCTGTGCTCTTTCTTTTATTTCCAGAATGGACAAAGTGCTTGAATCAAAATATACAGGTATTCTGTTGTTGTTGTTCTCTAAGTGTCCTGACAATTAAATCTTGCTCACAAAAGTAATTCTTACTTACCTTATTCTTACAATAAGAGTTGACAGTGTTCAGACTAAAGGATGCCAGAATCTGTTTCTCCCTGGATAATAAAAATACAAACAGAAATCAAACCCAAGCAGACTAAATAAAGTATTACAAGAACTGACAATGCTTTGTGAATTTGAAAGGTTACATTGCTCAGTTGAAAATAAAACTGAAATCCTGATTCAGCCCTGAGCTTTTGCCTCCCCATTTTACAACGTTTAAAGGCATTCTTCCCTTTGTCACAAGGGCAGTTGTTCACAAAGGACTTCATTGCTATCACCTCGCTCATCCAGTCCAGATGGCCAGAAGTGATGAAAATCCAAAAGGTATTCCAGAAAGTGACCTTGGAGATGCTCTTGTGATTCAAAATTCAGGAAAGATCATAAGCCAGATTCTGGAAGCATCCCTGTTTCAGCTGTAAAGAAAGCCAGTGCACCTAAACAGCAGCTGATTTTTAAAGGACAACAGCAGACTTTCCTCACTTGACCAGACATCTGCTGCAGTATTCCACAATCCCCAATTTACAAAGGAAATGAGAGCTAGTTTGAATCACATATGTCAATAGTGAGGATTTTTGCCTTCTTATCCTTCAGATTCTATTACCTATAACAAGATAAAATGACGAAGCCTGTTAAGAAACGAAAACTGAGGGAAGAATCAGGGAAAAACATAGAGGCTTAAGACATTTTACTTTTTTTCCCCATAATTCATCTGCTAGCTTTGCTTGCAGAAGTTGGCCGAAGTGAAACCACAGGTCTGTGCCATTCTCAGCATCTCAGTGTTAAGATGCCTGTATAGCTTCTCTACCCCAACCACACCTGGCTCTGCAAAATAAAAATTAAATCAATGAGGTTTGCAACACAAAAGCCACCCTCTCACTTTTGCTGAGCACTGTTTGAAATAAAGATGGATCATAATGTGAGTCATTTATCTCTCCTCTCTGATGCATTCACACACACGCCTACCACTGCAGGGGGATTGAGAGAAGTGACCTGAATCTCAAGCACCCTTGGGTTTGCAAACAAAACCCAGCCAATGAGATGATGCAAAACCTGAACTAAATCCACGGCTTCCACTTCACCCCATTTTTTCTCCTCTTGTTATTTTAGCTAGTGAACGTACATGAGGAACGGTGTCATGTAATGAAACTGCATATTGTGTAACAGTTCCAGAGCAAGACATTCCCATCTCACACAACAGATGTTCAAGCAAGCAGACTAGGTGAAATCCCAGTTGGCTGCAATACTTGTACTTATTTTAATTGTTTATTGAAAACAGCATGACATGCAAAAGAATGGTAGAAGGAAGAACAAGAAATATTGGCTTCTTTCACAGACTCACTCGGCCCCCCACATGAGCCATGTGCAAAATCAATTCCTTAATTATATGTAAAAAAAAAAAAAAACAACAGCAACGTAAGTAGAACTAGTACTAGTAACATGAGAGAGAAATGAAAGAAGCAACAAAAGAAAAGAGAAGGGCTACAAGGGAAAGCTGGGCAGAGGCACATGTGTGCGCTGGAGGCACAGTGCAGGGGCACGCTCCTGGCAGAGGGGTTTCCCTCCAGCAAAGAGCAGAAGGCAGGGCAGGCGGAGGGGAGAGAAGGGTGATGGTAAGGGAAGCAGGAACAAAACTGAACCTGAGATAGGAAAAGCATTATTTATTGTATTCTGGTTATTTTGCTTAGGCCGGTCCTCAGACTTTCTTCAGAAGCAGACTCACGCCTGCTCTGTGCCTCCTCTGCTGACTCATTCCACTGACTTACAGAGCACATAAAAATCAAGAAGAACGAATCCAGGTGTCAAGAGATCTGCCCCTGTTCCTTGCAACCTAAAAAGGAACTTGTTAGTGTCACCTATGAAAGAGTGGTGGCTTCACTTCAGTGATAGAATGATCCCAGTAGGTGCAGAGGATCACTTTTGCTGGCAAGCATTAAGCATGTTTTTCTCCAATTTATCTTCCCAGTATGATTCATTCCACTCATCCACTTGAAAAAATATGCTCAGGGTCATCTCATCTGCTTGCACAGCGAAGTCCATCACCATACTGATAGATCAGGGTTCAATTTCTTGCCCAAACACAGACAACAAGAAGGTGCATACAAATTCTGTCCCTGACTAACTGTTTCTGGAAATGACAAAGCAGATCTATCCAGGCCAGCTGACAATTCCTATGGAGACCCAAGCTCGCGATGCCAGAACTGGATGGGATCTGAATACAGCCAGTGGAGATCTACGTTAGAACATGAAATCATTCCACTCACAACAAATTATGCCTTGGAGAGCACTGTTATCCTACACAACGAACCCTTTGATTTAGTCCTTCAAAGGGCCAAAGGAAATTACACGGGATGAACAATGCAAGGACAGTAAAACACTTCAGATACTTCTGCTTTTACCTGCTCTCATGGGAAGTGCCTCCACACACCTTTGTGCATCCTGCTGAAGGAAGCCCTCTGCGCCCCTCGCCAGCATGTTCCTGCTGTGACAAAGGCTGCAGTGCCCAGCTGGTTACCCCAGCCTATTGACTCCACTCCTGAACAGTACTTTTGAGCAAGATCTTTGGATTTTCAGGCTGGTAAGTCTGGCTGCTTTCACTTGGACTAAATCAAATGCTTCTCAGGCTTCTCTGTCTAAACCACACTGATCCTTCTTGGCCTTTTGGCTGTATTTTATGAAATATCTGATGTCCTCTGTCTCTAGAGGACAATTAGCTGCTGCTACCAAAGGATGAACCATATGATCTCATACTTGTCTTTCAACTCTGTCTTTTGAGGTTTCCAGAATTTTTCCTGAGATTTTTATTTGTTCCCAAAGAACTCCTTATATACTCAATAGTTTGCCCAATTGGCATTGCTCAGGCTAATAAAGATACTGGCTCCCCCGTGAGCCTTGCCACACCTGTATTTCAGGTGCTACACACACAGGTGTTTCTCCTCCAGAGGAAGAGTGCATGGAAACATTAAAAAAAAAAGGAAATATAAGAAATTCCCCCAGATTTGCTCTTACTCTCAGAGACCAAACATTAACCCTGTTTTCGTGTACCCAAGCATTACTACCATTGTGCTTCTTCCTCTTTCACAATCCCCAGCAGACACCATCCCATTCTCCTGCCTGTATATGCATGTTTTTTCACCCACAACCCTCAACTGCCTTTGCTGCTTCTAGGGGGTTAGATTCTGAAATATCCCTTTCAAAGCTGGGATGGATGTTTGCAATTGGGGCTTATTAATTTCCTATGGCAGCTATCTCCAAGGCTGCTTTGTCATATATCTCTTTGCAGGAGATTTAAGCATGGCAGAAAGGCTTTGCAGATAAAGATTTGAATTGCAACCTTTACACCAGAAGTGTAATAGGAACATCAGGGAATTAAATAAAATTATATTTTTCCTAGATGTCTGCTTAAAGAGGAAATGCAGGATTTTATGGATGCCCCAGAGACAAACTATTACATTACACTCCTCACAGTTCTTATCTGAGCACTGTCTATTTGAGCACCTCAAATAGCACAGAATCATTCATAAAAAATGGGCAAGAGAGACTGTGTCCCATCAATATTTCAAGCTTGGTTATCAAATCAAGAGAAAGTCAGGAGTCCTGCTCCAGATCAACGTTTGCAGGTTTGATATGATTGTTTGGCAGTTTAGTTTCTTTTTTCCCCTCTGCATTCTCATTGTCTTTAATATTTTATATAACCTTCCAGTTAATGGTTATTGTAATATTTATTAATTTTTCTTTACTTGGCTGCACTAACCAGTTCGCTCCTTTCTCTTTCTGCAGGGAGAAATTCACACTCATTTGCTATTTGTGGGGTGATGACACAGTGTGAAGAAGCAGTAATGATGACTGACTGATAGAAGACACCATATGTTCTCTTCATTTTTCTCTGTGCTATTTTATGAGAGAGGAATAAAGTCGCAGTGTAAGATGAACTTTCCAGTAATAAACAATATTAAAAAACCATGATTTTTTACACATAATTGGCAGGATTGGGGAAATGCTGTTTTTTTCTAATGCATTCGGATGACATTACTATAAATATCAGGCTCCAAATCACTGAGAGAAATAATTTATATGGGAAAGATTTTAAATGCATCTGAGCACCAAAAGCAGTTTCATAATTAAATTTCACTCTCTTCCTAATGCCTTTCAGTCTTTCACAGTAAAAATTCCAAAACCAGACACTGTTTATGACTAAACAAAGGTTAGGAACTCCACCAATTTTAAAGAATGCTGTATATAATCCCATTAACTACATGCCAGTCTGTACTCCAAGACAGCCAACAAGTTCGACCACAAGCAGCTGCCAGTACTGCCAGAGCCAGCACTGTGCGTGGGGGTGTTTCCTTACACAGCCAGTGCACGAGTTGGCATACCTGCTAAGACCAATGGCTCCCTTCAGTAAACCTTGCATTGGCTTTAGCATGTTTTAAAGGAAGAAGAAATTTCATTTTCAATAAATACATGAAAAGCTTTCACTGTTACAACTCATGCACTTAAGTGCACTCTTCTTACAAACTCCTGAATATTTTTGTTTTCCCCAGTTCCTTAATCTACCCTCTCAAATCAAGGCTGTCTGATTTTTGCTCTTCCTCCTAACTTCACAATAGTCACTAACTAAAACCAGACTGCATCCAGAGCCACACACGTATCTGCTCACATTATTAGGCAGTCAAGAGCAGAAACAAAGAAGTAAACAAAAGGGATTCATGGTGCCTTCTGTTTCATTAGAGACAAAGAAAGAAGGGAAAGGAAAAAAAAACAAACAAAAAAAAAAAAACAAAAAAAACAAACCTCCTAAACACAAAAATTAACTCAAGAAATAGTAGCTTCAAGATACCATTTCAAATTTCCAATAATGCTTTGGTAGTAATGGAGACAGAACCAAACAAAACCTGACCACAAACCCTTCAAGGTGAGAGGCAACAACTCCCCAACACCACACCTAGAGCCAGGACTCAGTACCAAGATCACCCATTTAATGCCTTTATCATAACACGAGCTGGGCAGAAAGAGAATCCCCATTTGCTTACTCTGTTCTGCCAATGCAGCAGGAAAAGTGTCTTGATGCAGAGCCAGCCCACAGCACTCTCCTGCTCACCTACCATAGCCACAGACATCAGGACAAGCTTAAATTCCTGGTCTGTAACTCAACACACCTGCCCCAGTTAGCCTGACTTCCTCACACTGTTACAACCCATGCATTCTGATCACAGGAAGAATATGACAGTAGCTGAAGTGAAGGTTTTTGTGGAAGGAATGTGTTCTATTCTGCCTCTGAACTCCCAAGCAGAATGAATGCAGTTCCCCAAAAAGCTGTACTGTGTGCACTTCATTTTGCTGTTACAACAGAACCGCATGAAGTCAGATCTCAAAACTCTCAGCCAAACACTCAATTCATCAGCAAAGCACTACCTACAGGATCGGGTCCCTAATCAATACTTTAATATAACACCTACTTAATTGGAATAATTGATTGCCGGGCATCAGACTAAGCGTAATGTATTTCTGCTAGTCTGGACAAAGGATAAATGTCATAGATTATTTATAAGACACACCTGCAACTATGTAGAGGGTGGCAGATACGACATGCAGTTAGCACCGTATGCGTGCAGCGCTTTGTTAAGGACAATGGCAGGGATGCCAGCACAACAGTCAGGCCTGCTGGGCATCACCGGGTCCCACCGCCGGGCTCCTACAGGTCAGTTCACAGCCACGCGGTCACAGCCAGCTACCACTGCACAGGATGCTCCGGGGTTACCTGCTCACCCGGGTTCTGCCATTACCAGGCTGTTTATTCCACTGCACCCTCGTGAAGGAAAAGCCTCTCAATAATTTAGGATGGAAGACAGCCAGCAGAGAGTGCAAGAGGCCCCGTCTGCGCACTTACCGCACAGTTTGCAGCCCAACTCCCAGACGTGACACCTTGGCCCCGCTGCGCCCCAGCTGCCCCAGCAGCTCAGGTTCACTGTCCAAGGTCACCGCCATCGCCACCACCGGCACCGCCGCGCGGCGCCCACCCAGCCACCCCAGCCCCGCTGCCGCCCGGCGCCGCGCTCCCACCCGCGCAGGACCGCTCTCCCCTGCCGTTCCGCAAATCCATCTATTTTCAATCCCGTCGCTGAACCGCAGATCGGAGGAGGACATGACCGGCAGGCAGCTCGCACCTACACACAGCTACGCGGAACCTCCTCGCCGGCTCCCTCTCGGAAAGCAGCATCCCGGCGGCTTCCCCGGCTCGGGATC
>NW_024962271.1:6952202-7153035 GCF_019238085.1 Lagopus leucura | reverse complement strand
CGCTCGGGTCCCCCCCACCCGCGCCCCAACTTTTCCCCGCGTCACTTCGGGAAAGTGCCCGAACTTGCGGCGGGGTCGCCAGGACCCCGTCTCGGGGCCGCGGATGCCGGCGCCGGGGGCTGCGCGGAGAGCGGCGGCCAGACGGGTGTGGGCTCGGGGCTCGGAGCGGCCGCACCGGGAGCGCAACCTGGGGCGGTGGGAGCGGGGTGGGGCCGGAGCCGGTGCTGCTCTGGGTACGTGCCTCCTCCGACCGGGTCCGGGTCGTTTTCCGTAGGTATGCGAAAGAAACTAGTTTGTGAACGGCGGCAGCTCAGTGCCTTGGAAATGCAGTTCGCCCGGAGTTCACGTTGTGCATCAGAGAAAGGGGCACTGATGCGCTGTTTGTGCCGGGAGTTACCGCGCAGGGGAACGGGGGCTGCGGGTCGGTCTCCGGTCCCGGTCGGTGCGTCCCGGCGGCCCCGCGCCCCCCCGCTGGAAAACCGGGCACCCGGAGGCACGACCGCCGACAGGGCGGGGCGGGGCGGTCCCGGCCCATCCGCGGTTGGGGCTGCCCGGCCGCAGTGCGCGAGCAGCCGGGGACAGAGCGGGTGTGTGTGCGCGGTTGGAGCGGTTAGGAAAGCCTTATTCAATGGATACTGCTTTGTCTGCGGCCGATCTGTGCTGTGTGCAGATTACATGCTTGCAAAAACCAGAGATGCTCTCTTTTTGTTCTGTTTATGTTAGAAGCTTACCCCAAACCGCTCATATTTTATTGCCAGATTTTAAAGTTGCAGCTCTTCAGAGAATAGGCACAGTACCAGAGAGGGATGAATGGGAAACGTGCGCAGTCTCATAAGTGAAGATGGGAATTAGAGCCTCTAATCCCTTTTGTTTGTTAACGGTGCTGCCATGTGATGAGGGCTGTCCTCAGCTCATCCCGGGAAGGTTTCACCCCGCCAGCTGCCTGGCATCTCTTCAATTCCTTCCATGTCCCCGGGATTTCTCCTTTCCAGGAGCAGGCCACAGCAGCTCTGTGTCGGGGATAACCGCTAAGCTCTCCTTTTGAATTTGTGAGCTTCCAAATGAAACTTCAGCTGACACCTCCTACCTGCCCTGCTCCAGCACGGGGACAGCAGCAGGGGGCTGCTGGAGCGCTACTACTGGGCGAAGTAAATCGGGAACAAAAATTGGGGTCAAGTGCCCGGGTCACAGCACCCAATGTGTGGAGCTCTGGAACTGGGGCTGCTGAAACCTAATGAAACTGTGGCTGTGATGGAACAAACTTCCAACAGCAATCACCGTTAGGAATTAAATCCGTAGCGCAGACAGCAACAGAGATTAATAATCATCATCGTCAATTAGCTGATGGAATCAAACAGAACAAAATGAGTGCAAACAAAAATCCGTCTCCCCTCCCCCCGAATCTCATCCCACCCTTATTTATCCAGCGTCAGGGATGTTTTCTGAGCATTGCTTCCAAGCACCAAAAAGTGTCATAACATAAGGTCAAGACTTAATTATTTATACGGAGCCATCAATCACTGCACAGGGCTGATTTCTTTATGAACCTCCAGAGCTGTGCAGTGAGGCAGTGAGCCCTGGTGCCCTGCACCGAGTGGGGCTGGGAAGGTGCCCACAGCCACTGTGCCCGGGCTGTGCGGAGCGGCTCTGCTGCCCCGTTCAAGTCCTGTAAGCAGAACATCACCGGGGAAATCTCGTGCATATCTGCTGCGTCTCGGTAATGAACGCTTACTGATTACGGATTATCTGGAGAATTTAGCTTTTTCAACATTATTCAAATTTTTATGTTTATGTAAGCTAATAATACTGATGAGATTCAGTAACTACTCTTTGCCTTATGGTATTTGAAAAGTGTGTCCGCTGGGCTTATCTCGGCATCTTCCAGAAGCACTTCAGAAATACTAAAATAGAATTTCTCTGCCTGAAAAAAAGAAGTATCGGTACCCGGGATAATGCTCTTTGCTCACAATTAATGCCAAAAATCAATTTGCTAACATGCTTTTTATGTTTCTGCTGATCACAAACAGGATGGCACAGTAAAAGCTTTTACTGCCATCTGATTAGTCCACGGTGGTGCTGAGTAAATAGCTGGGGCTGGCAGTGCTGCTGAGCGCCTGCGCTGAGTGTGGTGGGTGTAGAAGAGAGCTTGGGGTGCTGAGCAGGAGCCGGCCCGCAGGTTTTCTGATAGCTGGATGGAAGTAGTGAACATGCACCGGAATTTTCCTGAACCTCCTCCTGGCCTCTAATGAAGGGTTAACTACCGGCAGGGATTTGCACAGACTTTCCCATTTATCCATCTGTTAACAGAAATGGTGCTGCTGATCTTATTTACATGACTGCGTTTTGGATAGGGAGATGATTAACTCAGTGTGTGTGGAACTGGTGGGGACAAAGAAAAGTGGACTACAGGAAGAGAGGGGTGGAAAGGAAAGTTGTGGTGAGAACGAGCAGAGCAAGGAGGGAAGTTTCCTTTTGCTCTCCTGTCATCATCTCCTGACGCACTGTGCTCCAAAACCCTGTTAGCACTGACGGACTGTTGGAAGCATGGGGATATCCCGGGCAGCTTGTGATCCCTCTGAACTTCATGGCAGGGCTCCATTTTGGCAAGAGCAAGTCAGTAATGCAGTCTCCTGCACATCCGTTACGCTGCTCCTACTGATCTTACACCAAGGCAATTTATCACTGTAGTTCAGTGATAGAAATACCAAAATAGCATTTCACTGGGTTTGTAAAAGGGTGTAAATTATGGGTAGAAGGACAAATGGATTGTCCATTTCTTCAAAGACCAATTAAGACATTAAGAGCATGGGGAAATATTGTTAGACATTAACCAATCATTGAGAAAATCAAAATTTAGGACTCAGTTCTGTTAAATGTTTCTCAAGCACCCTCTGGATCTTGCCCAGAGCATGTGAAAAATGAAAGATTAATAGTGTCTCTTGCAGGCAGGGCCAGTCAGCTGCTTGTGTATTTTTATGGTATAGTGGGTATATTTATAGCATTTAGTAATGCCAGCAACGCTCAGTATAAAGAGTAACAGATGAACGCATTGTGAAACAAGGCACTAGCAAGGCAGGTGGGAAATGACTTCCAAAATATTGCACTAACCAGGCGGGAAGAAATGCCTTTAGATAGTAAACATGAAATAATAGATGTAAGTGGCTTTAGCCAAAGTCAGGGTAGATCTTCAGATTGGTTTCAGTCCATGCAAGACTGAGCCCAGCCCACACCTTACACAAAAGAGGAAAGGCAGGCTCACCGCGTGCGATCCCAGCAAAGATGGCTTCCATGCTGCTCTGTTCCCATGGAAAGACAGAAATGATGAAATCACAGTTGAGAGTGGAGAGGAGAAAGGAAGGGAATAAAATTGTATTGGCTCGACTGCAAGAAGCAAATAACAGATTTCCCTATTCAGACAGATGATGCCTAACTAGGGCACAAAGCAAATCATAAAAGAAGGTGGCAGATTTCACAAATTAGTCATGGCAAAAATGGTGAATTTCACAGCTTGAAGTGAATTCACGTTACAAAATGAAACAGCACAAAATGATTAAGAGCTCTAACTGATAGAAGTAATGAGTGTGTGAGCCTTAGTCATCACATGGCACCTGACACTTCTTGGCTTCAGGGAAGTAATACCTTCAGCCTCTTCCTGCTTGTATGGTACTGGGATCAGGTGAGGACAACCTCCGAAAGAGTCCTTTGTACATCTTTTTGGGAGATTTTGGACTGGGGCACAAGCTCAGCAGTCCCAGTAGCACTGCAACAGCCGTTCAGTAAGGAGAGCCTCTGGAGGCACCACCTCTGCTTCCAGTGCAGCAATGGGCATGTGCCATGTCAAGGCCTTCACACCATGACCTCGCAGGTGAGCAGCACAGTGGGAGGGCAGCTGAGAGAGGCTGGAGCAAGAGGGACACTTGCAGGACAGTAGCTGCCACGCTGGGGACAACCTTCCAGAGCTGGCAGGCTGCTTTGGGGACTGTTTGGTGCTGGCCTGTGCTCTCATGCAGTAGCGGTGCTACAGCACATATCCCTCCCAGCAGGCAGCCCTCTAATAGCCCATGCCATGGTTTTCTTCCAAAACCAACCCAATTTCCCTTCCTTCAAAGGATGAAGACTAATGTCAGAAGCCTCACAGGTGCTGCTGCATGACTTCTGTTAGCAAAACATTTCAATAGCTGTTACAGAACGTTTTCAAGGAAAGCTGTGTTATTAAGTACTAAAACCTTCTGCTACCATTTGTATCCCTGCTTAGACCGAGATAAAAAATAATGGAGAAAAATGTCACCACTGTGTCTTAATTCTGCTTTTTCAACATATGCTCTTCTATCACAGTTATTGAAAATCCATAGAGCAAAATGCAAGCAAAGTGAGCTAATACCAACCAGAGAACACCTCCTCAAGCACCATCAGTCTCCACCAAAACCTTCCTCTTCCCGGCAGACCATGGGGCAGCCCTGCTGGGGTGCCTGGAGCCGGGTGGTTCTCAGGCTGCCGGGAGGTTAACAAACCCCATCGCTGGCAGGCTGAGCTCAAAGTGAAGCAGAGCCACAAACCCCTTGGAGAGAAGTGTGTGCCAGCTTTCCTGTGTTTATTGAGGGCATTCCAGCAAAGTCAGGTCTGCTGAGCGCAGCTGTAATAATGTCATGCAGGAAGAGCAAAAGCTGTTGAAGTTGCCAGAACTAAAGCCATGGAGGAGTGTAATAGGGCAGTGCCAGTTCCTTCAAGTCCCACCGGGAAGTTATTACCCAGCCACAGGAGGCAGAGGAGCACCTGCATCCCAGAACAGGATGTGTGCATCAAGCATGCAGCGGCCAGCTGCACTGCTCCTGACCCAGAAGGAGGATTAAAACTGCACACAGAAGAAACAACCTAAGAGGAATTGATCACTATTGAACAAGGATGGGAAGACAAAGTTTGAAAAGAATTAGCATTTCTAAAGGAATGCCCTTGGACTCTGGGTAAGGAATTAGAAAGGACTTTAAAAAAAAAAGGCAAGGGATGGGGAGAAGCCCTCTTCTCTGGAATTGATTTTTTTTTTTTTAAACTTGGCAGATTTAAGAAGCTTTTCAGTAACATTTTGTGGATCGATGCTAATTTGATGCATCGGAGCTCAGCACTGTGCCAATTCACTGTCAAACTGATATTAACTAGGCACTTTTCTAAGCATGTTTATAGCTCAAGGTCCATTAAATATGCAGACCTGACAATGATTGCACCTCCCTTAAAATACTTAATTTGAGATGTACATCACAGCATGCACAAATGGCCTTTTGCTCTTCATCAGAGAGCAGCCTATGCGGTGTGACCACCACAGCCCTCAGTGGGGCCGACCTTCTGGCCCCAGGAACCAACCTGGTGGAAGCCAGCTACCTGCTGTCAATGACACTCATTGAGAGAGCACTAATTATTCACACTGGTGAAGGTTGCCAGATCAGTTACATAAACTTTTAGAGTGGTTTCTGAATTGAATGCCTGCAAGCTGACATCCACCTATAGGTAGGAGCTAAGTGAAAGTCACTTTATTTTTTAGCAATTCAGAGTTTGAGACAAAGGCTACAGAACATCCTGGTATTTAAATTTGGGTCCCTTTTAATTCCTTTAAAGCCTGCTCATATATAGTTTGAGAAATGCTGGCTTTTCTTTCTGTTCCACTGCACAAATGATCCCTTCCGAGTTCAGAGAATTAAAGCAGCAGTTAGCTAGCAATGCATGGATGTGGATCACTGACTTCAGACAGCCATGTTTGAACACTTTCATTTTTATATCCTGAAATGGGGATACTACTTAACTTAAAGATGAATTAATTTTTCTGTTACTTTTAAGTTCTTTAATGGGAGATGCTACTTAATTACCTAATAGACTTCTAAAGTTTTTTTGCACAACCTGCTTGATCTACTTAAAAAATATAAATCAATATGAGCTGAATTAGTAAAATAGTTTCAGAAATTTAAGACTGCACCAGAAGTTAGACTAGTATGTAAGAAGGGATTAAAAAAATATTGCTCTTTCATTTGGCAAAGAACAAAGTAATTTCTGGTTCCTGATCCTTTGAGCATCTCATTTCTGAGGAAACACAAAATCCATTTGTGAAGAAATCCGTGGAACAAAAGAAGAAATTGTGAAAGTATCACTGTGGAATCTGGAGGCACATGCAAGGAAGGATGCCATGAATCTCCTCCTTGTCTTGCAGTTCAAAATAGCAGTTATTTTCTTCATTTCAGTGGGTGCCAAAGGCTCACAGAAAGGAGTGCTCACAGAACACAGCCCTTGTTTCTCATGGCAGAAGTGTATTGGTCTGGTTTCTCACATAGGAGAAATGATAGTCTTGTCCCAGTCTGCAGTGACTGAAAGCCATTCATTGGGAGGTGACCCTAGTATTGGAATGTGGGTAGGTAACAGAGCACGATCAGATGCTATTTCATGTCTTCCCACAGAAGAACTTACTCCATCCAACACGGTCTTGTTCTAAGGAAGTTTCATTCCATCTCTACCATGTTTTATAAAGACTTGTATTCCTCCAGCTTTCCCCAAAAGTAAACTTCAGCACACCTGTATCTAAAAATCCTCAACTCTCCAACAAAAGCTAATTTGTTTCTAGATTTTCTTCACATGAGCTATTCTGATCAGCCACGCTGCTGGCCTTCCCTGCCAACCAGACCCTGCCTGTTAGCCTGGGATGGTGCTTGAAGGAACCGCTTATAACTCACAAGCAGAATGGTTCACCTCTACTTGTTATGTTACAAATGTGAGATAACTGAGTGAGCTGCTGCCTACCAGATGATTGCTCTCTCTTGCCTACATCCAGCCCTCCCCCAGCTCTTGCATCTCTACACACCTTCCACCCCCAGCTCAGTGCCAGCATAGAAGGAGCTGCCCAGCACCTAATGCATCTGCTCTTCCTTCGTGGATGAGGAGAGGGGATTTCCTTTCAAGCTGCCCCTTTGCCCACAGGCTGTCAATAATCACATAGCACATCTTAAACAGAGTCTCAGAGTTAATGGTGCAGTAGCTAGATGCAGAGGTTTTATGTTTATGATACAGAATATTTACATGGATTGTTTCTTATTTATTTTTTTCCCAACACCTTTGTTCTAAACTAACTTTCCTAACCTTAAAATAACTATTTCCTCCTTTCTTCGTACAAATGATTTTCTTAATGCTTTGGAATAGAACAGCTATGTTGCTTTCTCTATGCTGCAAACTCTGGAGTGTCGGTGTGTCCCCAGAGCTTTAGATACTGCATGTAACATAATGGGAGCCAGCAGCCAGAGCTGAGATCTCACGTGAGGGTCTTCTAATCCTGCACCTTACATAGGGGATCTGCAGCGCTGATGGCAGTCTGGAAATTAGCGCTTTGGTTGATACCGAGAAGAAACTAAGGTTAACATCAAGAGTTTATCTGAAGTCTCCTATAATGTTGGCATGTTGCTAGCAGAGAAATTAATCTGGTTTCCATAAATATTTGATAGAGTTCTATCATCATCCTGATCATCACTTTGGGCTTGCTGACACCCCTCTTCTCCCTCCAGTGATCGCAATCTGTCTTGGAGTCATAGCAGAAAGTCAGGTGGTGATACTTCAATCAGTTCTTATAACAAATTCCATTCAAATTCTGTCTGAAAGGGAGTTAAGGTTTCATCCTGCTGCTCAGAGAATGATATGCTAAATGCAGCTTCCCGGGAGCTTGGCTGCAGCCCAGCGCTCTGTAATTTATAGCTCTCCTTCCCGATTCCTGGTGACCTTGGGACCTACCCGGGCACGTGGCTGAAGTCCCCCCGCTGCCCACAGTCTGTGTGGGAGCTGTCAGCCCTGCCCTGCACCTCGGCAGCCCCACAGCAGGGAAGGGCGCAGTGCAGGCAGTGGGTAACACCTCTGGGCCAACATCCCTCCCGCTCATACCAGTGATTGCTGAGCGTTGGTCTTCAATGACAGAGATTGTTAGCTAACTTCAAAGCATGAAATGAATTTACAGAAGAGGCTTAAATTATATTAGCCAAAAACATTTTCCATATAGATAGCTAGAAGAGAGCGATAATCGCCGATCTCCAAACAGGCGCTGCGCCCTTTGTATTCACGTGGGAAACAATAACTTGAAAGGTTATTAACATGAGATTTCCAAAAAAGTTCTGACGTCATTACTCTTCGTAGTTACAGCGTGCTGTGTGTGCCTGAGATGCCTTACTGGGAAAAGCGTGCCCACAGCCAGAGGAGCTGGTAACTGAGATTGTAACGTATGACATCTATAACAGAAAAATTGTGTAATTCATAGAAGTTACTGCCCCTTGAAGATTACATTCATTATAGAATGTATCAGAGATATGTCTTGAGAATGACTGTAGTTTCTGTCATTTAAATAGCTATTCAGGAATACAGTTGTTCAAGCTTATGTATGTAACTGCAGATTGTTTTATAAAATTACTGAAGGAAGGCAACTTTGGTGAAAGTCTGGCAGACCCCTGCTGCTTTTCTGGGCTGCTCTTTGTCCAGATTTTTGAAGGAGAAATACTTGTAAATACTTGTACTTTTCTATCTAGATTCCTTATGATGGAGAATACTTTAAAAAAAGAAGTGACTTTTAAAATTACCTTAAATTATTTTAGATTTGTTTATTCACCAATAATCACTAGATTTTCTGCACAGCAAGCAATACAGAATTAGCTTTAAAACCATAGAATAGCAAAACTTGTCCTGGCTTTGTCTTCCAAGCATTGTGTCTGATATTATCAGCAGTTTGCATTACTAGAAATAGACCTCCTCTGTAATCCAGTCATTCTTTACATAGATCCTTTTTGAAAGGCTTTTTCTATTGTGAAGCCATCAGAGAATCATTACGTTAAGTAGTTTTTTGTAAACAAGAAACCAGTGAGTCCAAAAAACTTCCTCTGCAAGATGCTCATCACTGAGACATCCCTGGCAAAGCATTCATCTCTACCTGGAGCTGTCTTAACACCAGTGAACCTCAACTGGAGGATATCAGCATAGGCTCATCAGGTTTTTCACTTTTACTAATAACAAATGTAAACTCTCAGAACTGTATGAGATTGATTCATATACAGTGTTGCTGCTACAATACTGTTTCTGTACTAGATGCAGAGGCTCACACTTGCATGTGAGGTGCACACGATGGATGCACACAAGGGAGTGTGGCAGAGGAAGCAGCTGGTGCAGCCCTGCCCAGCGTTGCACCTAGTGCTGTACAGCACAGCCAGAGCAGGCTGCCCGACCACGAGGCACTCCTGTCATCTCATCTGGCTCTTGTGCACGTGATTAAAGCCCCCACCTCCTTTCTATTCGTTTTCCCAGGGATCTGCCATGTCACTGTCGCACAGACCTGGCAGCAGTGCTACGCTGGGCACTCTCCCTACTCAGCTATTAAACTGCTCTGTTGCTTTCTTTTGTCAGGGCTTCTTTCCCCCCCTAATATCTCACCTAGACTTTTTCTTTCTTAGCTTCAGGCCATTGCTCCCTGGCCTACAATTTTTCTGAGACTGTGAATAATTCCCTCCCTTCGTTTCTATTGTTACCTTGAAGGTATTTATAGACTGTGATCATGTTCCCCCTGAGCCTTCTCTTTCACCAGACTCTGAATTTAGCTATCTCAGCCTCTTCGCATGTTATGTTCTCTAATCCATGTATCATTGCCCTCCTTTGTTTTCATCTTCTTTTGAAGGCTGGTAACCAGCAATACACAGCATCGGGGTTTTGCACAGCCACTGCTTATAAGATTCATACACAGTTCCTCATTATCTATATTATGTTACTGAGAAGCACTATTTTTTTAAATGTTCTTGACTTTATGAAATATTGCTTCTCACCAAATGTAATTTTGTAAATGAAAACATTTCATATAACTCTCCATTCTGCTGCCGAGGTGTAAGCAGAAAGAAGCAAGGCTAACGAATGCATCTGACAGCAAAGACTCCTGGGGTCAGCCTCTGCTGGAAGCAAAAACCTTGCCTGAGTGAGGTGCAGCCTTCTGCACTGGTCAGCTGCCCCTGGGAGGAAGAGTTACCCTCAGGACTGTGCCTTGCCCACTGGCTGCACCTTTCTGTCATAGTAACATCAGCTACCTGGCCCAAGGCACTCCATTTCTCCATTGAGCATGGTTCCCTCAGCTTTATTGCTGAAAGAGAAATTATACCCTATTCAAAATTCTGATTTTGGTTGCATTAAAGATTGAAAGCCTCAATTTTAAATCTTGCCATGGAATACAAAATTCTCGGGAATGAAATGCAATTTTGAGAAAGAAGAAGTGTTCTGTCTTGATGATTTTGATCTCCCCTGGAATCTTTGACCTGGTGGCACTGCTGGACCTGCCCCCTAACCCTGCATTCAGCTGGTCCTGCTTGAGCCTCACAGGAGCAGTCACTCCTGGCTCATCCAGCCCCAGGCTGTCCTCAGCCAACCCCACAGCTCAGCTGGCTGCTGGGGCCTACAAAGCAGAGAAGTCTCTTTTCACCTTACTGTCTCTTTTTCCCCCCGAAATAAGTTTGTAACAAATCCACAAAGCAAAAAGCCTCAGGAAAAGGTTGTGTCACGTTGTGGCAAAGGAAACTATGCCTGGGAGCAAGAGCTTTGTATGTGAAAAGAATCACAGCTCCCCCAGTGCAATGGAAGGGGAGAGATGAAGAGAGAAATCTGAACCTACGTTTGTGAAGTTAGACTGTTATAAGATTTTTAAGAAAATCAAAGTAATGGAAAATAGAAAAAGCCTTCTATACCATAGCAAGTGTCCCTGTGTGCATGTGCCCAGATTAGATTTCTGCACATCTCCATTCACTCTGATTCCTCTGCAGAACCTGACGGTAATGATGTCCCTTGTAGGACAGAACGATCTATCATACTAACCAGTGCTCTCCCACTTCTCCCATGTACTTTCCATCCCTCTGTACCAGCCCTCTATTTTCACTTAGCTCTGCTTTTGGAAATAGAGCTGACTTTTGGCCCTGGGCTTCTACTAAATTGCAAACAGTGTCTTAATTCTGAAGGATTATGAAAAGTACCTTACCGATAATATTGTGTTGAAAATAACTAGTTCTTAGTTCTAAGTTTACTAAAGATAAAAAAGAACCCCCAGTAACTAACTGCAATGGCTACAAGGACTGCCATCACATAAGACATGACAAGCTTTCTAAAAGATCTTCTATCATCAAGCTGTACAAGCATTTGCTCTTAGCAATGTGACAATTTTACTACAATTTCACCTGCCCAGTCAGACTTCATACAACAATATTAGACAGATTACAGCCATCTGCAGGGCTCATTCATGCCAGAATCAACCTAACTGAATAATTAATTTTTATGTTCAGAGATTGAACCAAAACTAGTGGGGGAAATAATTACTTCAGGGGTGCCCCAAAGACAAGTGAGTGTTTCCCTGCAGCTAAAGTCTTCAAAATTAAAAGTCATTTCAGATAAAAATATATATTTTTTTAAAAAAGTATCAAATAATCAAAAAATAATTTGTTTTTTAAGTTTAGAGCAATGTGTAAAATGGTCAGTTGCCATCCTTGTTTAAAAAAAGTTTCATTCATTCATTTTTGTAAATAAAGGATTTCAGCAGAGTTAAGTACGAATGACAAGAAGCTACGATCTGCCTCTCAGAGGACCCATGTTTTTAATAGAGACCAAAATGCACTCTGGAAATTTAGTTCTGCTTCTGCTTTTAGTTAATTATTAAATTCAAAATGTTTTGAAATATGCATTGTAAGATGACATTATTTTAATTTTCCCAGCAGAGACATTGACAGCTCCTGGATGATACTGCACTAAACTGTCCTCTTTAATGACATTTTCTTTTTAATAATCATTGATCCACACAGATTTGTTAGCTCCCGAATAGCAGCTCATTGTTCTCAGCACTTGTGAGAGTTCTGTCAGGAGCTGAGCGTGGCACAGAGCATTTCTAGCCATGAAAGTTTGCTGTGCAATCATGATACCTTGGATTTGATTTGGATCCTAATTTTCTGTGGCTGTTCTAAATACAGCAGTGCACCAAAATGCCTTTAGTCCATGAATGCTGACAGCATTCAGAGAGGGAAGGTAAATCCTGAGAGGAAACATCAGTAAAGTTGTTCAGAAAGCAGTATTTCCTGTCTATCCCTAAGAACAAGAACCTCTTATCTCCACACTATTTGGCTGCATATATCACTGTTTTCTGAAGTTAGTGTTTAAATGACTGGCCAGCCCAGGCCCATCTTGCACAAGGAACATGAAGTTCACGTCATCCTGCAGCCTTGCTTTTTCTTTTCACTGCCCTAGGTCTTGTTCTAGTCTTCTCAAATGTTGTGAAAGCAAACACCTGCTGGAAAGCAAATGGTAACCCGTGGTCTAAGAGTGTACACAAGGCCCTGAAAAAACGCTGCTGACATTGCAAAGTGAAGTCTTGCAGTGGTTGGTGCTAAGGAGCAACTGTGTCCTCCAGCTGCTGCACAGAGCCTTATGGAACAAAACTGCCTCTTTCTCTCCTCCCTGCTCTTCTGAGAGAATAGGGATCGATATTGTAGCATGACTTCTTTCCTGAGTCCTACAGGGGAAAGCGTTAGGGAAATAAAGTCCTTTCCCAGAGAATCCCCTGGACTGGGGGAGAAGAGCCCCTCAGGATCCAGCTGAGACCACTGCGGTATTTATTTATTCCTTTCCCAGTGATTCCCAGCAGCTTTCAGAGATTACTGCTCCCTTAGGAAACTACAGCTCAGAGATGCACAGCACTATTTCCTCCTGTTCCTTCCCTCAGAATCTCCCCTGGGAAGGAGAAAGGTTTACAATCCTTTCTCTTCATCTTGCAAACCAAGCCTTGATCTCATTGTCTGCTGCTACACAAACAATAAACAAGGTTTCCCAGCATGGTTTGTCTTAGTAATATTCTATTTCTCTGTCAGACTCTAGGTCAGGTGGTAATTTTGGGTGAGGTACTATCTATAAAGACAACAAATGCAAGAAGCAATCTCAAGGCAAGGGATAAACCAGATGACCCGAGTGATTTTCTCTGTCACCACTGTCTATGTTTCTATTATGGAATAAAGCACAGGACAAGGAGAGGGATTCAGCGCTTTGACTGTAGTGACAGATACTACCAAAGAGCCCAGCTTAGTTCATCTCTGCACAGCCCTGTAAGGGGCACGCTGGCATACCCAGCAAAATAGTGATATTTATCTTCTGTGCACAGCTGATCTATAGAGCACAGCATTTTCCTGAAGGATGTCAGGGCCCGCAAAGCTGCTTGGCTTGGTTGGCTGAGGTGTTGGTATCTGTGTGAGCTCAGAGGGTAATTTTGTCTTTCATTCCTTATCTTGAGGCTTTGTCAGACATTTCTGTCAAGAATGAATCCCTAGCACTGTCTGTCCATATGGCTCAGTAAGCGTTAAAATAAGGAGAGCTCTGGGGAAAAGCACGGGATGCAGGATTTCCCTCCCAACCCAAGGGCTGCCTCAAGCATGTTCACAGCCTGCTCTCTGCAGATCTCTGGAAAGGGCGTTAGCTGAACTCCTGATGCCAGCAGAAAAATCCTTCTCTGAACAGCCTATTATTAAGATCCTATTCATTATATAGTAAAGGTCTTACGGGTCAATCTGTTGTTTTGCTTCTTGGACAAGAGTACAAGTCCAGCCCTCACTGACAGCAAGCTACCAGCCTTGTGTAGCTGCTTTTTCTGGGCAACTGCAGAAAAACAACAACTTCTGAGAAGGTTTAACAAAAGGGACTGAAGATAATTACATTTATAGTTTATAAATGTGAAGGTGACTCGTGGGTGTTTATACTGCTCAGACAGAAATGCTGTTAAAGGGAACAAGATGTCACGATCCTACAGCATCCTTTTTTTTTTTTTTTCTTTTTTTTTAAACGTGAAGTAAAAGTCTGTAGTACCAGGAGGCAAATGGCTTCCCTTTGCAGTTAGCCTCTCAATTCTATTAAGAAATTACTGAATATCTCCCTGCCTCTTTTCTCTTTTATTCTTCTTTTTTGTTTACTATGTAGATAAATGCTTCACTTAAACCCTGCTGCAGTCAGGGAGTGTCTCTAGCAGACACTGGATCACACTGTCACCATGATTTAGGGTTTCACTAATCGTACTTTATTAATTTTGTATTCTCCAAAAGGTCTTAACTCTCGTATTATATGTTCATTGAATTGTTTAAAATGAAGGGGCTTTCAGTGTCCACTGTCATACTAAAAGGAAATAGAGAGCTTGCTGTTATTATCATGCAAGTTAAGCAGTCTGAACAGTGTCTTTTAGCCAGATGTAAATCCACAATTATAAATCACCACAGGAAGGGGAACGGCAATCACTGCATTTTGATTTATTGCCACAATACTTTTCATATAAATATACTGACCAGAAGAGGGAAATGAGGTATCTTTTCTATTTCTTTATGCAGCAAACATCTCTCCTTAAAGTACCATTTGTACTAGAAGTCAAAAGAGCATCTCAGTAAAACTACTCACAGAAGAGAGAAGAGATAGTGCCAGACTGATGCACAGTAGAGGAATAAAAAATCTGCTGGGTAGCATAACTATGTAGGGCTGTATAATTTCTCCAGATTAGGATGTACAGCATGTGTAGTCGTGTTCACGTAAGGTATAAATAGTTCCCACTCCTTCAAAGGAGAGGACTGTCCTGGGAGCTACAGGCAATCAGAGTTTTAGTTCCTACTTCTGTGGTATTTTCTGCATGTCATTTAATTTCACTGTGCCTAAGTTTCTTCATCTGTAAAATAAATCTTTTGAATACAATTGAATCAGCTTCATACAGCAAATTACATCTGATGCTGAATCACGTCCTTTATCTCTCCGTCTGTTTATTTTTATTGTGAGCTCCTCAGGGCAAAGGCTATCACTTGAAGTCTCATATATAATAAAAGTGTCTTGAGCACCACAGAACCCCATTGCCAGGAACTAGAAGCTTACTATAATAATGATAACAAAACAAATTTGGTCAGTCACTCAAATTAAGATACAGTGTTCAAACCAATGGAAATCTGTACTTAGGACCTTTTCTCATGAATACATTGGCACCCAAAACAGTCTTTGGCCAACAAGAAGAAAGCAGCTTTCTTGCTTAAATAGAGCCATTTGGGTACACAACAGCAAAGAGTGCAGTCTAAGTAATGGGTACTAAACAGCTCAGTGACATTATCAAGAGCTTTAATGTGCTCAAACCCCTGTTTTTCAGTTGTAGGAAAGGGTTGGCTAGTGCGAACATATCCAAGATAGATAGAAACTAATAAGGAATTTTTCTAGTTATATGGAGATGTGGAGGTGTTTCTGGATACAGAGCTGAGAACACAAATCAGTCTGTCTGCCTGTTCCTAAAAGAGCACAGGCCAGGGCTATCTGCCAGGATTTGCTGCATGCCCACAGGCCATGGAAAGATTAAAAACAAACAAACAAACAAACAACAACCACCTTTCTTAGAAGATAGAAGCTAAAATTTTGCTCTTGCTGAAAATGTCATCTTCTGTCAGAGATGGAATAGAGATACAACCTGTAAAGAAATGTGACAGGGATCTGGTCTACTAAGCAGTTTCAGAGCATATGTGCTTTACTTCATCTGGTCAAAAAACCAAAGAATAGCAAAGATTGAATCTATACTTTTTCATGCCTGTATACGATACCTCTGAGCATTAATTACATTAATTACCGAGGGGACAGTAGGCTCATTAGGCTATGGAGACATTCTTGAGAACAGGGAGAGAAGGTCCTGGGTTGTTTTGTAATCCGTCCCTGCAATTTATGCATGAGCGTTTTGCTCAGAAGAAACTTAGTGCCTCCCACCTGATCCTGGTTTGCAAGTCCCAAGCACAGAGTTGGGCCCTAACGATAGGTTTATGATACACTGCTCAATATTTTTCATACATATTAAACTCATTTTGTTGACAGAAGAGGTCTCTGGGGTCAGCAGGCTCATGATGCTCATTGCCCTTAATGGTATTAACACCTCATGTGGCAGTCATTCTGCATTTCTCCTTGCTGTGCCTGCATTTTAAAGAATGATTTTCTTCCAGAAAAACATTTCGGTTCGTGCAATCAGTGCTCATTTTTGTAAATTAAGGAATGACTTGTGCCAAATCGTTCTCCTCTTTTTCTCTCTTCCAGGATTATTTGCAATGTAGCTTATGCCACAGTCTGTATGTCTATTGCGTGCTTTACAGGAAAATGAAATCATTACACACAACACAAATTACTAGACCTCTTTCATAATCACACGCCCTTAATTGGCATGTAAGCACTAAGATCACTGTAATACATGCAGTAAAATGTCTCTGACTTTTTTTTTTCCCTCCCAGGTTTAAAGGTCAACAAGAATATTTTTCTTTAATTTGACAGGCACACAAGAAATAATGCAAGACTCATTTATGGTCAGGTAATGCACAAAGAAATCTATAAATCAAGCTAAGGGGAATATTAGATCATGCTCATATCTGAACCCATCTGGCTTAGTTCACCAAAGAATCAATATGAGGCAGAGAGCTCAGTATTACTAGTGATTTATGCTCTTGCATCTAAGGGGAAAAACATTTGCAATTTTTAAGTCGATTCATCTCCTCCCGAAACAATAGGATATGGAAAAGGAACTACAGTTAGCTATTACAACATATGCATGGTAAGTAATTTGATGACAAGTTACAGTTGGAGGAGGGCGAGTTAGTTCCATTTAATGACTCAGCACTTCTTTTTGTAATTTGACTTTCCTTCCCCCAAGGTACTATTAGTATGGAGCTGTTAAGAAACAAAATTAGCCAGATTTCCATGTCTTTGATTTCTGCAAATTGATTGTGATACATTGTTCTCAGGCATAGTACTGTTAGAATATACAACACATTGCAACATGCTTTTTTGTCTGCTTTCAAATACTGTTCTCACCAATGAACCTCACGCCTCAGAACGTGATCATGGCCCAATAGTAATCCTACCCCATTCCACATTAGACACATAAGCTTTTGATCATTCTGTGAACACCCAGGATTTATGTGAGAGCTTTCTATGTATACAGCACAGCTCTCAACTAAATAAAATTGCCAGTTGGCCTCAAGTTCAGCCTCCCCATGAGACAAGATGACAAGCATTGGGCTGCAGTGCAGTTTGCTGTGTAATGCACAGGGGTGGGAGGCAGAGGGGGAGCGAGAGATTTCACAAAGCAATTGAGTATGAGAAACAGATATTGTGGTGATGGGTGCCATAAATGTATTGGTGGAACTGGGGCAAGTAAAATATCCATTTCAGCTACAGCCATTTGTTTTACGCACTGTGCTAATACCCTTCGTACAAATACCAAATACAGCTTCATTAAAATCTGGAAAGGCATTTGGACTAAAGGGAGAGCTTGACATATTTTTCTCCCATCTAACATGCACAGGTAGAATCAATATTATTTCCCCAGTATATGTTAATAAATTATTACATCAGACATTATTGATCCAGACAAAGAGGAAGGAAGTCAAAATAGTGGAAATCAGATGGCTGTGATTAGAAATACTTGGGATATTCATTTGGAAACAGCTGATAACTAAAACAGTCTATGGGCTCTACACTTATGGATCTAATAAATAGAATAAGCCTCGCTGATCAAAAACAAGGTTACTTGTATAGTTGTATTAGAGAGTTGTGCTATTGAAAGCCAGTCTATGTATTGTTTGTAGGTATGGGAGCTATACTGTAGCTCACCAATCTGAAAGCATCAATTTTAAACATCTGATCCTTTCAGCCATAGTTTTCTACTGTATTTTGCAGCTGAAAACCCCTAGCCTTTATTCTAGTAGCAGGCTTAGCACTCTTCAAAGTATTTATTTAAAAGGCTTTCACATGTTTATGTCATTATTAATAATGAATATGTTCATTAATTTGCACATGCTTTACAAACACTGGGCAGAATCCAAGCGTTTCCCATGTGAGGAATGACATGCTGGGTCTACACTATTGATTATTCCTCAGGTATATTGTTTTAGCAGATAATAGTACACGAGTGTTGCACCTATTAACCCCAAAGATTGCAAAACATTTCTGAACCAAAGAGGGCAGTGTGCCTGTTAGCAGAGATCACATCCATCACAGGAAGGCAGGCACCTTAGAGACATCGTACAACAACGTTCTGGCAATACAGAGCTCCCACGAGCTGTACAGGCAGGGAGCAGAGACTGCCATATCACTCACCACATGCAATGGAGAGGAAGAAGTCTGATTTACCTGAGTAGGACACAGTGAGGACACAAAATCCATAGTCTTCTCTCCCTTTGTCATCACACCACTGGAGCCTCTTCTGTTGCAAGAGTCCCACGTCTCCCTTTGTTACTGCTCTCAGTGGCTTTACTATCCAGGAGCTATCTCTCAACTCAGCATCCATTTTACTACTCAGCCTTCTTTTATGTTTTTGCTATTCAGATTGCCTGTCCTTAGCTGCCTCTTCTCTATAATACTCCTGCATCCTCTGTCCAGCAGCTCCCACTTGCCCTTCCTAACTCCTCCAGGATGAGATGGTCCCTTCTGCAGCATGTCTCACTGGTCCCAGCTGTATCTCCTTCCTGGTCTCTAGGCTGCTGTCTCCATTTTAGGGCCCCAGAGATAAACAAGAGACACTTGCTATAGGAAACCTACATCGCGGACAAGAAAGCAACACTACCCTCATTGCAAAGAGTTTGAATGTTCTTGATAATAGTGATAGATTCCAGCTGGGACTTCTAAGGACTGTGTGGACCAAAATCTTCTTCACCTGTTCTCTCACAGACAGCATTTTTAGCACCCTGGAACCCACAGGAGCAGGTTGAGGGTACTGCCTCTGGGAAGAGTAATTTAATGGTGTGTGTATAATGCAGGTGTTATTTCTATAGCCCCAAATTATGAAAGAGGAACAGAGTTCCACCACATTGTTAGGAAACCACGGGGACTGGCCATATCTCATCAGTTTCAAAAGCCCTTCTAAAATATGGTACCACAGAAATGTGCATGTGCAGATATGGCTCATTGAAAGTCAAAAAAATTCTTTTTTTTTTTTTTCCATGCTTGGGATTTTTGCAAAGTTTTTCTTCAGCATGACAAGCCAAATGTGTTTTCCTTGAGGTCTTCAGGATTTCCTTGCTCTAGTTCTGATGTAATGAACGCCAACAGACTGTTGCATTGACACTATAATGAGACCTGCGCCACATGGGATTGCAGGATATTGTGAAAAATGAGAACATCCATTTGCACCTCTCATTTGCTGTGTGTAGAAAATGATCCTGAAAATGAATTTTGTATTTCTCCCCAATCATTCTTCACCATAGCTGATATCTAAAAAAAATTTTCCCCTGCCAGGTGTGCATGTGGCTGTCATAACAGCTTCACTGGAGTTATATCACAAGGGTGACAAAAGTCGTCTTCCAAATGGGTAGAAAATGATACAAGCTCCATAACACCTGACTGGATTTATCATACCTGCTCTGCATTAGTTAAAGATAGAAGAGCATAGCATAACAAGTTTTATCGGCTGACTTGGTGCAGCAGCACTGCACCTTCCATACTGCATTGCAGTTATGAATCTCGTTTGGACAATATAATGCAACTGTTTCTTCTGGCTAAGACCTATTACATTTGTTAGCAGCTCAGTAACAACACACCTGAACCAGCACTATCCCACTTTATAGGGGCTTTTGCCTGACCAGGTTCTTTCTTCCAAAAACTGACCAAAATGAGCAGTGCTAGAAAGAGATGATTGGAGCTCAGGGGACGAAGGAGAGTAACACCTGCTCTTTGGTCCTATACTTGCTGCAAAGTGGAGCAGACTCTTGAATTACAGCAGTGGGGAGTGGTGAAGCCTTCTGGTTCTTTCTAGATGGCCTGAACTCTGCTGCCTGGCTGGGCTGTAAACTGACAGATGTGCTGAAAGCACCAAGCCTGAACATTTCTTTCTAAATTCTGGACGTTTGTATGCCTAAGTAATTGAGGATTAGAGTAAGAAGTACTCCATACCTGGGATTGCACAGAAATTCATGGCAGTTGTTTCAGATTTCAGAGGAGCAGTCGTAGCGTAAGCAGAAACACAATTGTTCTGAGCATGGCGAGGTGCCGAGTGCTGAGCACTCAGAACGAAACAGAGAGTAATTTGGTGTCCCTCCACTGAAATAAGATATCATTTCCCCAACAGGGAAGCCGGTGTTTCTGCCATACATCGGTGTGTGTACTTCTGTGAAAATGGCATATTATTTCCTAGCACAGATACCTGTCTGGTCACAGAGGCTAAATTATTATTTCTTGTTCACACCTCTTTTTTTTCCCCTGCAAAGGTTTACTTCTTTAATGCTTGTTATTTAGAAACTTTGTGTTATGTAAATAAAAGCTGTGACCTTTGCCTTTCTACAGGCTGGGGCTAAGCTGATGTGAAGCAGTGCAGGGAGAGATGGTGAGCAAACAGGGTTAGAGTACATTTCACAATGCCATTTTCTCACTTGCAATTTATTCTTCTTACCTCTAGCATTCCTCTGCAGAGATATTTATACAAATAGGTGTTCCGTGTACTGTATGTCACAGGTTTATTTAGGACTGTTGTTGAAGACGTACACTGCTCAAAAGAGCAGTCATAGCAGATAATTCCATTTGCCAGCTCCAACAAAATGTTCCAGGGAAAGTGCTGTTATCACCGCAGAGAATTTTAATGATGGCAGAGTTTACAGACAACTAATTTGGCAAACAAGGCTGCAGCAACAGACACCTCAGCAAGTTCTTTTGCCCGTGGTGGTGTTGTGATTGTTGCTGCCAGTTAAACGCACTTTGCACCTACTTCCCAGCTCCCTCCAGAAACTTCAGAACTGCATTTATCCTGCAGTGCTAACCTTGCTGTTCATACAACACCTACTGGGAACTAATCTAAGAAAGTTGCTGAGCACCCCACACATCTAGCTGGTGAACTTGCTCATTGCTTGTTTGGTTACAAAACTTCTTTTTCTTATATAAATAATACTTCTGACTCTGCCGTTAAAAAAGCTAACTAAAATTAATAATAACTTCATTAGTAAAGCAATGTGATGCAGCAGAGAGAGAAGCTGAGTTTAGATACTTTCTGTTTTCTGGGAGATGCTGCACTAATTCATATCCCACTAACCACTGCTGTAATAAATGTAAATGAACAGGGTGCCTTGCTAATCTGCTGTCATCTGTTGGAGGGAGTGAGGAGAGGAGGAGCCTGGAACTCCCTTATCTTACAGTCCTCACTGAACAGATGCTCTCTGTGCACACTGAGACCTGCATGGAAACACCACAGGGGCAGCAGTGAGGTGTTGGCTAGATGGAAGTGGTAGAAGTGTTTTACTGTTCCCTGATTCCCTTGCTAACAGGTAAACTGCCTTCTGTGGCACAGCCTAGCAGCACCTCAGAACCTGCTCTCTGCCCACCCTCCTCTCTGCAGCCGCCTGCTGTACCACTGATGGAAGGGAAAGAAGACAAAATGGATGTGGTCTTCCCTTTACAACACTTCACTGGGCCAGGAGGAGATTTGAGCTACTCCTTTCGTATTGAGCTTTTTCAGCAAACTTGCCAGGTTTTGGTGTTCCCAGTCTGACACCTCTTCATTAGCACTAGAAAACCTCACAAATATAAGCCTGTGTGTATCTCACTGGAAACCCTGAAGGATGCTACACTGCTCCCAAGTGATTTTTTTCCTCTTTCTTTGCATTTCTTTTATGCTGTCAACCAGAACAAAGGAATTTTCAGTTAATCATCTGTGTATTTGCTGAAACCACTAACCTACATCCTATCTAGTGCAAAACAATTCCTTAACTGAAATTCTTGGCAGGTTTACACAACTTCAGCCTGTAAGCTTACAAATTCTACTCCCGTTTTTAGATCTGCATATTCAATTTCCTCTTATGTAAAAAATAAACATTTTACTTTTTTTCATTATTCTTCAGTAACTAAGAGAAGGAGGGATGCTTCAATAGTTGGAATACTAACCTGAGCTGTGGAAAATCCAAACTCAACCTCTTTTTGTCTCCTGATTTCCCACTTCTCTAGACAAGTTCTTCAGTTTTCTCTACCTCTGCTTCTTATTTGTAAAACGGAAACAACCCTGTTTTCACAACTACAGGTTGTGGAAGACTCGGCTATTAAAGTGACAAGGACTGTGCA
The DNA here is from genome assembly GCF_019238085.1 of Lagopus leucura. Classification (NCBI taxonomy): domain Eukaryota; kingdom Metazoa; phylum Chordata; class Aves; order Galliformes; family Phasianidae; genus Lagopus; species Lagopus leucura. Next base: position 7,130,940 of record NW_024962271.1, on the reverse strand, counting down.
GATGACCAACTAGATAAACTGTAGTGCAGGACTAGAACACAAAGGGGTTTACTCTGATTTAGTGCATTGAAAATACATTTATCTCCACGAATATGACTTTCTTTCAGTGCATTCTTTTTTGACAGACTAATTCTCAGCTGAATCGGTTTCCGCAGTTCACTTCACAGCCCAGCTCAGACATTATGCCAAGGTAATGCAGCAGGCAGGATGAGACGGCTGAAGTACGAACTGCTTGGGTTGTACTAATGAGCCAGTCATGGCCCTAGAGTTTCACGAATCGTTATTTTTTTTTGCAGCATGTGACATCACTGGAACTCAATTAACATTTCCACCAGTTTTGCATGGAGCTGTGACCTTGCATACCATATCCAAACAGATCACGTACCAAATCACAGCCACCTCACTGACGGACACCAACTGAATGTCACCATCTATGCACCCACTTTGTTGTCCTCGCCCCTCATAGTAATTAAATGTGATTATTCTCCTCCTGGGCAAAATCTGCAAGATGTGGAGATTTTATCATGGATGTGGAGCAAGAGAGTTCAGATCTCTCTCTTCTTGCAGATAATTGCTTAGTTTAATGAGGAAGTTTTGCAGAATTTTTAACCATTGCTTCCGTGCCTCGTTTAATTATTTGCATATGGCATCAAGTTAAAAAGAGTGTGCATATACAGCAGCTCTTCTCCTTCCTGTACCAGACATTAATGAAAGGAAGCACAAAGTTTTTCACTAATGATGATGGAAAATTAGTTTCAAAACCCCAGAGGCGTCTTGAAAGATACACCAATGACATATAAAGGTCCAAGGAGAGAAATTCAGCTGAAAATATTGCCTAGACCCTTTTGGGTTGTTTCAGCGAGAGATTCTGTTCCCATTTAGTTCTGTAGTTATGGAGGAGGAGGGTGAAGAGTAAATACAGAAGGATCTATGAGACTGCAGAGCACGCAGCAAGGAAGTGAAGCTGATAAACACGGTGCAGATGAGACAATGAATGCCAGCATGGCATATACAGTAAAGGTTACATGCCTGGAGACCAACAGCCAAAGACAGATTCATGCCTCTTTTTTTCTTTTCTTTTTTTTTTTTTTTAAGTCTCTAGCTAGTGAAAAGTTGAGTGTCTGGAGAGGAGCAGCCCTTTATGCATTAGTCATAACATTTTGAAGGGCAGCAGAACCACAGTTAGCAGCACAACGTAGGAGAAAAACAGTTGCTAATTCTGCAAGATGCAGTCACTAGTTACTCTAAGGCATCTCACCCAAGCGACAGCCCGCCTGCTCAGAGAGGATCGTGCTCTACTTACACTCTCTGCCACCATATGCTTCAGCATCTCATTTGCAGTATTGTGAATTTCTTCTCTGATTATTTCAATTTTATAATGTAGCATGAAGTGAAGAAATACTGTTGATCATATAGGAATTACCATTCTAGTCTTGGTCGGGTAAATAATACAAGGCCCATTTAGCAGACAGGGATCTGTTTGCCCAACTTCACCATCTTCTGTAACTGAATTGAGAAGAGCTGTGGCAGTGAGTGTCAGGTGATGGTGCTGGTGTGGCTCAGCCATTTCACACCTCAGACAGGTCTTCAGTTTGGATTTTTCTGAATCCTTGAATAGAAGAATAAGTCTATGGCAGTAAGGCTGCTTTTCTTAGATACTTTTCAGAACAGTTTGGAAATAGTACACTTGCACTCAGCTTGAAAATTCCTCCACCTCACAGTCACTGTTCTCTGCTTATGGTTACTGTTTGTGTCTTCCTCCAGCTCCCCTGGGTTACCACTTTAATGTCTTTGACATTAAAACACTTGAACAGAAAGTTGCTCATTATACATCGGCAGAATAGAGAAAAAGGATGAAGCAAGAAGGAGAAAAAGATAAATGGAGGCAGCAAAGAAATTTCCATTAGTGGAGTAAGCCAGAATAGCTTTTTTAATGTTTGAGTAGGTCTCTAAAACAGAAATACATCGTATCCTTTAACCATCAGATGCACAGTTTACATCTGTTAGTGTTCAGGCTGGTAATGAGAGTTAGTGCTATCAGTTCATTATGTCTTACTGATCTCTAATAATTGCATACAATTATGATATTAGAGCAGCTACAGTATACATATGTAGTTAAGAATCTGCTGTGCTTTTTCACACAGTGTGTGCTGGGAGCATGTTTAAACCAGAGCTCAGGGCTTATAGAGGTCTCAGATCCTCTATGTGTTGCAACGCAACATGTCATCGAACAGCCATGAAGCTCCTGAAAAGGGATGCAAAATTCATGTGTAAAACCAAATAAAAGTAAATTATAAATAATAAAAAAATAATCGAGTGGGCTAGTTGGAAGCTGGGAAAATCTTAACCCCTGTTATACTTGGGTATTGGGGAGATCTAATGCTGTGGTCCACACAGAAAGTTAGCGTATGGTCTAAGCTATAATTTTCACTGTGGTGAAGATACATAAACTCCAGTCATTGCTAGCCCTGAAGAGGGCTGCAGAGCTGAAACATTGCTATCTGGAACCACAGGAGTTCCTCTAATAGCTTCTCTAGTTCGTTAGATTGAACTTTCACAGCAACGTGCAACACCCAGAGCAGCAAAGCTACAGCTCAGCTCTAACCACAGCTCACTACTAGCGATCAGCCCACGCACTGCCAATAGCAAGTGCAACAGTCATAATGTGCAGCCTGATTTCACTCAAAAAATATTTTTTCCTCAAATCCCACAGTGCTTTTTTTTTTATTGGAGTCACACTATAAACCATGAGTTGCCGTCTGATGAGGTAGCAGGGCATACAGTAACAACTAACAGGTAGATGCAGGCTCTGGATATTTCCCTCCTGGTAGGATGAGCAGAGGCATTAGTCTGGAGAGAAATGAGCTGAGGAGCCAGACATTGCTTTTGCTGAACTTAAGTAAGAGTTTTGATATGACCTTAGGATGTTAGGAGATGTCCCATGGGTGACATGAAGCAGTGAGGATAGAGAATATTAAAATTTCTAGTCTAAAATCAAGATGAAAGGAATTTCTTGAGAAATACAACATAGCAAAAGCAGAATGTACAGCTAGTAGCAGCACATCCTTACAGTGCAGTAGCCCCCCTCACCTGACAGCTAGCAGGCTTCTTCCTGTTCAGTGAAGACACCCCGCAGGGGATCCTCTGTAGCCATTGCATTATGCCTGTTCTCAGGCCACAGAGAATTAGCTGTGAGCTACAGTTGTTAAGACTGGAAGGTACAGACTCTGTTGCCTATCCAAAATTCATCTAGCTAAAGAGTATGTAGTGACCAGGCAGGACCAGGATTAATCTGAGGAGAAATTAATGAGAACAATTTCCTTCCTTATTAAAACCTGGACTTCTGTCTGCTGACAGGCACTGGGACTTGTGTTTACCACATAAAACTGATACGGATTCAGTTGTTTTTTTTGTCCTGGAGACTGGAGTCCCTAAGAGGATTTTGTATCAATATCCTATAAGTCATGCAACAAGTATATGTTATAAAATTATAGTGATATCCACAGTATTAGTATTGGCAATATGGGACACAGAAAGCTTTTTCAAGGAACACATCTTTTTCATCACAAAATTATGACCAGAGACGAGATTTTCTGCAAGGCACTGTTTTGCTAAAAAGCCATTTTGGCAAAGAAAATTGACTGGTTCTAATCAAAGCTCCAGCAGTATTACAATCTGCAATAGCAGAGAGAGGTGACAATAATTTTATGGGGACCTGAGCATAAAACTGTGAAACAAGATTACCCGTGAAATGAAGGAACACAGGCATTTGCTGTTACACAGCCACTACTCTACTCATAGAAGGGTGAAATCATTCTGGAGAACACCTATGCCAGGTACCATAAAGAAAAATCATGCTTCGTTTCATTTCTCTGCTGTACTGATTTCAAGCGTTCAAAATTCTTGAATCACGCTTTCCAGAATAACAAGGTCTAAATTTAGCAAAGGCCATAAATGGTTTCTGGATTTTATTTTATAATCAAGATAATTACAACTCTATTCAAGGTTAAGTGCCTTAATGTCATTAATCATTCATTACAGACAATTGAATTAAGGCCCAGCAGCACTCAGAACAGCCCTACAGGCCCTCACTTGACTACCTTGCCCCTTCCTAACAGAAGCAGTGCAGCTCAGCTGTACCCAGAGACTCCAGCAGAACCCTACAGCTTTTGTAACACAACTGGGAAGTGCCCAAGTTTGGGTTATTTTCAGTCTATGTGGGAGTAAGTTCCAGAAAAAGAGCTAGTTGGGGAATTCTACAGCAGAAGGGTTTTCAGAAAGAAAATGCCCTTTTCACAGATCTGAAATTTTCTGTGTGAAAACAGAAAGTTCGGAAAAAACATTTTTCACCGGGAAATGAAAAGCGATGGCTCCTGCGGCTGCTGCCCACCTCACACTGCTCAATTCCACCTCTGGCAGAAGGTGAACTGAAGAGCGGCTGTGCAGGCAGCTGTTGAGGCTGAGCCCCGGCTCCGCACCCTGCCAGTGTGTGGGCACTGCGGGGAGGGAGGGGGCTGCGAAGGGAGAACCGAAGCCCAGTGGGTGCCTGGAAACCCTCAGCAGATCAGCGCTCTTCTGCGCAACATCCAGCCAGGCGTGATGCAAAGCTCACTTAAGACCCCAATAAATTAATTTTTCCGAAAATCCATTTCTGCAAAGATCTCACTTTGACATTTTGTTCTGACTGAGTACACACCTCTTGTCCCTGGAGGCACAGCTTTCTGTTTCTCAGCACTGCCCACATACCTGGGCTTTCAGTGGAGCGCTGCCACCCACTGCTCCGTGCCTGCAGTGAGGGCACTGTGCTGGACTGACCTCGGCTGTGGCACCCGAGATGGGGATCCCTGTGTATGCAATCAGAACAGCCCTGAGACTGCAGCCGGCATCTGTGGAGAAGCTCGGCACATCGGCCAGTGGAGCTATGAAATGTTTGTTCCAGCTGCAGAATAAAAGTGGTTTTAATGACACTTAAATAAATTGGCATTTTTGTATTACGGCATTCAGGGATGAGAATATATTCGTCTCTTTACTTAGTCACAGGAAATTGTAGTGATAGATTGACATCATTTTGCAACTGCATGCAATGCGCAGCCAAAACAGAGGGCTCAGGCACAGAGCTGTATTCTGTGTTCTCAATATTTGTTCCTAACAAAAGTTCAGCTAGCATGATGCAAGAAATGCATGTATAGGATGAAATATTCACTCACTATGCTTCAGTTGAGATTTTAAGGTAGCCTTATTTTCCTTGAATGTATGGGTATCATTATTAGCCTGAACACAACTAGCACTCCTCAAGGTTTCTTGCTGAAAGGAAATTGAGCGTGCAAATACTCTTTCATCATAATCATGCCGGCTGTGCTCGGTAATTCATAAAAGAGCCAGAAATATATTGAAATTCAATATTGTTTTAGTCCAAATCAATATTAATAATTGTTTGCATTTTTAAAGTGCAATTTACAATTGAAAAACGTACAGAGATCAACCCGTAGTTGCTAACACATCAAATTTTTGTATTAAACTTAAAGCCGCAATAATTATACTTAAAAATGTTCCTTATAAAGCAGGGGAAGGCATTGATCTGTGAAAACAGCTATCTATTATTTATATGCACAACATTAGAACTGGTTTTAATTATATATGAGCTGAAAGGTCAGTAGCTATTTTATTTTTAGGGTCTTGATTTTAAATTTGGATAGCTTAATACGAATATTTACACACCGTGGGCTACACAGGTTCTCAGTGGTGGGATGGCACGCAGTAAAATGTGCTCCCATGGATTAGGCAAGGTTAATGCTCAAGAACTGGAGTGAAGGAGAGTCTCTGAGCAGCAAATGGAAACGTTCCCATCTGCTTCACTGCAGAACACTGTGTCTGTGACAGGCTTCTTGAGAGCACGTGAAGCGAAACCACAGAGCACTCGCGGATGGCTCAGGAAGTGCAAATAATCAGAATTAAGCTTCAGAGGATTTTGTCAGCACCAGAGTTGAGGGTAGGGGAGTGTAATCAGCTTGTAAATGTACAGGCTTGTGGTTTTGTAGGAAATTTTTTTGAAAGAGAAAGATTGAAGAAGCTGCCAGGCTGCAGGCTTGGGGTTGCTTTCCGGATGCATGGACTTTAATATTAAAATGAGTGTGATGGAACCAGGAGTTAAACTTTGTCCCTCTGTCATCCTGTTCTGAATGGCAGAGCTGCTGCTGACGCACTGTGGGCAGCCCAGAGGTCTGCTCAGCTCCCGGCTGAGGCACACCAGGTATCCTCATCAGGAGAAAATTGCAGGGTGATAAAAGCAGAAATTATTATAAAAATGGTCATTTCTTTTAAATGTCCTGACAGACCATGGAGCTTTGATGGTTGGCTATTTCTATGGACAGATTTGCTAAGCATCTTTTAGCACTGGTTAAGCACAGCTGATTTAGTTTATCTTGGGGATAACTTCCACTGCAGGCAGACCAGCAATGCTCAGCCCCTCTGGCACTATTTTCTATGATCTTCTGTTTGTAATCATGAACAGCTGCCACCTAATTTTAATGAAAGCTTAACAAAAGCCTAGACTTGAAAACACAGAATCATGGAATCATTTGAGTTGGAAGGGACCTTTGAAAGCCATCTAGTCCAACTCCCCTGCAATGAACAGGGACACCTACAGCTCCTTTGAGTGCTCAGTCTGGTCCAGCCTGACCTTGAGCATTTCCAGGGATGAGGCATCCAACACCTCTCTAGGCAACTTATTCCAGTGCCTCACCACCATTATTGTAAAAAACGTCCTTATATCCAAGCTAAATCTTGCCCTCTTTCACTTTGAAACCATTTCCCAGCAGACCATGCTAAAGATTCAGTCCCCTTCTTTTTTAAGCCCCCCTTAGATACTGAATAGGTTTTTGATTTTTCTCTATCAAACTGAGCACGTATGTCAATAAACTTGTACAGCCCTAGGAACTCCAGGCCCAGAGCAGTAGGGCTGCACACCATGCTGTTGCTCTAAGCAACCTCAGTGAAGTCACAGAGTACAATAGAGCAAGAAAACCATTTAGCAGTGTGCTACCTTTGGAAAATTAAAAACCAAAAGGGATATTGCAGTGATGTAGCCAATGAAATCCAAAACTCAGCAGCCACACTAATGTGAACCATACCTCTGCCTATGTGTGCAGAAAGGAGAAGAATTAGACGAAAGCTGCGGTGCTCAGAGGATTGCAGCTGTGGAACAAGACCTACAGCATATAGAAGTCTCTCGACTTGAGCCTTGACTTTTCACAGGTCGCCTTCTGCACTAAAATGGCATTTCTTTTTCCTTTTATTTTAAAAGCAAGTCTCAAGAAGCTTTATGGAATTAAGAGTATATGTGACACTACTCCAGTAATATTACTAGTAGGAGATACCCCCTCAGTTACCCATTTTGTTCCATATAGGTTCTATAAAAGACAAAATATTTGAACAACTCTTTGGGGAAAAAATAGTGCATAAAATTATTGTTTAATTCCATCTGTCACTAATGAATTCATTATTACAATCTTTGTCTTTGGCATGAGAAAACCAGCACCAACTACTGCTTTCATAAGAAATATCCTGAATGACTTCTTGCAAATCACATGACACCTCCCTGTGCAAAAATGCATCCGTGTGTAAAATAGTAACATAAAAATGAATGCAATTACTTCTTTCCTTCCAACAAGTGTTGTAAGGGGAAACACTGATGATTGTGAGGCACACAAATATTACATTGAAGGGAACTATAAATACAAACCAACAAGAAAACAAGATATACTTTGCTGTGTATCGTCTGTATCAGGATAAGTACTGATGTTTTGGTGTATGCAGAATCCCCCTGAAATCAGTCTCACCCAGAAACATTCAGGCAAGTGATCTCTGCACCTATTTAGCCCCAACCTTTCTTTATTGCTTTTGACATTTACCACAGGATGAACAGTGAAATCTTAATTCTGATTCTTTTTACAGCACCATTAAATGTGAGTGACATTGGAAAACTAGCATTCATTTCTCTGAGCTTCAGTCAGGCTCTTTGGAAGCAAATTCCTCAACTTGAGTAACAAATGCTGATATTGCTGCCTTGCAGTAACACCCCCCAGCCTGCAGCCAGAAGACAGCACTTAGCAAAGGAATGAGAGACACCAGTGCTGGCCTCCAGCATTAGAATAACCCTGCCTGATACAGGGTAAGCACAGCACACAGCCAAATCTGATGGTATCTTTGATGTTTACTTAGATGAGCCTAATTCACCATTGCTAACATGCTGGTAGAGGTCTCAGCAGTACAGCCAGAGCATTGGTGCTGTGGAGGGGAATATCAGAATATGCTTTTCCCCAGGAAGATTCCTCTGTGTCACAAACACTTACTGCTTCTGGAGCAGACCCCACTGTGCCCACCTACATTATAGCTTAAAGAGAAGGACGGAAGTTTGGAGGCTGTCTGCCTTCTCCTCACTGAATGCAGATGAGTTACAAACTGCATCTGATGTGAAATGCATCCTGTCAATAGAGTATATCCGTTCCTAAAGAGTATCAGTGTAACAACAGGACTTTCCCAGTGACATTTAATGATCTCCGATACTTACAGCACCAAAGTATGCCTAACAGCTAGTTGCCTTATCTTTTCTTATTACAAATCTGACAAAAGGTGCTTAAAAATAATTGAATAACAGCAAACCAAATAGTAATATTCCCCTCCACTCTACTAGCATCACAGATTTTAAAGAGAGTTCATGCCCACTCAGGATTCTCATTACAGTTCACTATTGAAAATCCTCTCCGGTTTTAAAGGCTGAGTAGTTGCTCTAAAATCCGTGTTTCCTCTGACTCTCTGAAATGTGGAATCTCTGAAATTCTGGTGCACAGTAGCATACAGATAGAGAAAATATGCATCCCATGTTGGTACATCTCACTTGTGCAGTAACTGTCATGCCTCTGCTCCCCTATGTAAATGGGGACCTGTGATCCCTTGCCAGAAAGCTCGTCCTGAACCCACACCAGAGGAGAGCTGCACCTATGCCATGCCAGTAACTCCTGGTCACACATTATGGACCAGGATGGTTCGGACATCTCTCCCTTTCTGCCCAGGAGCTTGTGCTTCCAACAGCCTTTCCTTGTGTAGGGGGGGAAGCCCAGCCCCAGCCCCACCACACACATGTGTATTTCTGTGCCCCATCATGTCTTCCTGCCCTCCATACCTTGCATTGCTGCTTGGCCAGGTGAGGCTGAGGAATTGTGGGGCCATTTGGCAAACCACATCAGCAGAAAGGTTCAACTTATAAATCTGTCATTTTGTTGTTACTCCTGGGGAGAAGCTGGCCTTGGTGAAATGCAAAACTTTCACAAGCCAAGGAGTGCAAAGCTAGGACAAATGCTCAGTACCCTATGAAAGTGCTCCTGAGCAATACTACATAGCCTCATGCTGCCTTTGAACTGTCACCATCGACCCCAAATGCCTGGTTTGCTCTTCCCAATAAACCCCTAAGTATGTCCCAGCTCTGACTCTTTGCAAATCCTTATGCACCATTTTCCACATGCATTTTCCCTCACTCATCATTACACAGCAACATGTCACTCCCCTTTAAGTGACGGCAAAGCCTGCAGATATTTCAGTTCCCTAAGGAATGCCTAGGAGATCACTCAGCTTGCTGAAGGGCTCCTTTCCTTTTGTCACACATGCCGTGGGATCTGGGGGAGGCTCAGCCCATGATTCAGACTTCTCAGCCCATGCAGACTGTCTCAGGTAACACTCATGTCTCTGTACATCCACACCAACAGTCAGAACAGCTTTCCTTTACACACTGCCATAACACTACAATTGAATTCAAAACAAAAATTCTATTTCATTTCATTTAGAAATTTGCTCTTCAAAATAAAATGCAAATATTTCAGTTTACCATTTATCCTGGGAGAAAATTTTCAATTGGAAAGTAAATGTAACAGGCATTTTAGAAGGAAAAAAAAAAACAAAACAACATAGTTTTCTAGCTACATCTTTTTGCAGAGTATCTCCTTTCAATGAGCCGTTGTGTTTCAACTGCCCAAATCAAAACCAACAAGAAATAACTTATCTGTGACATACGGGCAAAGTGAAAAAGTACCTTGACTCAACAGATGGTGATCTCTCGTTAGGAAGAAAGCATTTTTAATACTGCAATAAGAAACAAATTAGTCACCAAGGCTAGAAGGATTAAAGGAGCCAGTATTGGGTGAAAATAATCAGATGTACACACTTATGAGAACTGCTTGAGTCAACAAAGGAACTCACTCAATTGCCACAGCAAAATGTTCCATTTCAAGGTTATGAAGGCTATTTTCTTCTTCCTGAAATAACCATAGTAGCATTGCAATGAACTAGACACAGAGCGAGCCAGGAGGTTGTTTTCTTTCTGCTTTTGCAGAAATTTTGTTGCCTGTTGTTTCCTCAAGTGCAGAATTAAATCCACCCTCACATATAACTATAGTTTTTAATTCCTAACTTACAGGGACCATTTTACAGCTTGTGTGTTTTTCTTGCCTCCTTATGACTCTCAGACAAAGAATCTTCATACAGTTTTAGGAAATGGAACTAACATAAAGGAATCACGAACCTCCACAGTGCATTACATGAACCTCGAATATGGCACAAAGTTAGGCTGTGATGTTGGAGGACACAGCCCCACACCTGTACACAAAACCACTCAAAAGCCCTGTTGTAGAAAATGTTTAAAATTTGACGTTTGCCATGTGAATAAAATTTTTACCCAATGGCTAGGAATGCATATATATAAAATGCATATATTTAAGCTTAAAGCTCTCATCTTTCTCTCCTTAACACATCTAAAACCGAACAGAAAAAGTAATTTATGAATGCAAAATCCAACGTACATTTGCTTCGCACTGACATAAAGGAGGGAATTTGCCCAGGCAGTTACCTGTTTGGTACTTCTGGAAATCCAGCTCACTGCAGTTGCTCTGAATCTTCTGAAAGAAGGTGTTTTTATTTGGAGTAGCCAGGAAACCTATGGAAGAGACAAATGAAGGAACCTTAGGACAACTGAAGAAAATTATATCAGGGAGGTGCACTCATCATTGTCATACAGTTGTGCAGTTAACTAAATGATGATCATCTAAAGGAACCTTTTGATTAATGTGACAATTGCTTTGAATAGAAGAGGCAAGTAGAGGGAGAGGGAAGCATTTCTGATCAGAGTAACTGGAGCGAAGTGGGCATCTGAAAGCCTGGGCACCTCTCCTCTGTATTTTAGACTCGAGTTCACTGCATTCAGTGGAAGTATAATGCAGTGAATTGTAATGAAATGCTGCAGGTGGGACAATGGGGCCCTAGGCGTGGGGATCTGCTGCCTCGTGTTCTTTCCACGCCAGTGCAGAAGATATCTGAACAAGTTCATTATTTACACTCACTGTTTGCACTTCCACCGTATGGCTCCTGTGAGATGTTAATTTGAAACAAAGCAAAGAAGACTTTTTTCATTTTGAATCAAACTGCTTTGGAGATTATATTTTAGCCTAGGAATAGTGTTATAACCCCTCCAGGACCTTAGAGAGGTGTGTATTAGCTTGCTACAGACCTACTGCAGTACTGAGGGGATTAGTAACACATGACTCTGCTATGATTTGCACCCAGAAAGATAGGAATGAAATCTTCTTGACTTTGAAAGGATTATTTTGGCTGTTTACTGAGTGCTGTCTTTTTTGGTCTTAAATTGTAGATGTAAGTGGAAACCAGAAGTACCTGCTTGCTTCATACTGCAGTATGTGGAGGGGATGAGAAGAGCAGCTTTGCCAGGGGGTTGTGAATCAGCAAAAAGGGTCATGTGCTATTGCTCTGACATAAAACAACTTCACAGCTTTTTGCAATTATTCCAAAATTCAGGTTTTAGCATGTTATGTGGGATAGTATACCTTCTAGTGATGCACACATCCTAAGGACGAAACTGGTAGACATAACAGAACAGAAATTGGCCCACTAATACCTGACAAACTACACTTCCTCTAAAATAAGAGAAAGCCTGCTGAACTCCCTTTCCCCCACTTTTTGCAGAATATGGGTTCATGCATATGTGAGCAAAAAAGGGTCCTGCAATTTTCAGGATTCCCTTCGTATCAAGAAATCCCCATTCTACATAATTAGAGGAGATGCTGAAAGCTGGAATGCATTATGACATCAGTAACTGGGGAACAGAGCTGTTAAAAGTCAATAATTTCTGCCTAATTTCCTACAAAGACTGGTGTGCACCAGGTGGCACATAACATAGGTGGTCAGCTCAGTGTGTGCACTCATTCCGGCTGGCTGAGACACAGGGGACACTAATTAAGTTGCAGAGAAGAACTGGAGCCAGCTCATCAGGCAGGTCAGTAGGTCTGACTCACCCAAGCACCAGTTCCTCTGCAAGCAGTTCTTAGGAAGACTGAGAGCTTGAAGTAATGCTGCATGAAATCACACAAGGCAGGTTATGCCTTCTTTTCTTTAAAATCAAACTGCTTAAATGGATCTGTGCATCTGGCCACACTGGCTGGCTGCTCAGAGTGAGCCCAGCAGAGCCATGGGGGCAGGGAATCACCATCAGACCTCACAGAGAAGCTGGTGTTGCAGAGGTTGGAAGGCTGAGCCACCTCCCTTCCCTGATATCCAACAATTTACCAGAGCCTTCTGGATTCAACTTAAAAATTCTTACTTTATCCTTCTTTAAAATATTTACTTTTTGTGATTGCACAAGAAGAACAGAATTACATACAAAGTTGAAGCAAATAAGAGACAAAATTTAAATAATTGTGTTTAACTATCACATAGAAACAAATTTATCTTTTCCAAGCCAAAAATCAAAATTTTTGTTCTATTGATACATCAGCAAGAAGACAGTGACAGAAAATCCAGTGCCCAAAGATGAAAGGAATGTGAATGGAAGCAACCACAGGATTAATAGCTTCTTACTTCTTTCTACGCTGAAAAAGTTAGAGGATTTGGGGCATAATACTTAGGATTAATTTGCATTTCCTATTTCCAAGAAGTGCTGACAGCTACAGAATAATGTGACTTTTAATATCCTCACCCTGACTACCATGCCTGCATTTGTAAAACTGCTATAAAAAGTTAGTTTTACTGGTAAATATGGATAAGGTTTATAAATCTTTTCTTTTTCCTGTAAATGTCACAATAAGCCTGATCTAGAAGTCTGAGTGAAGTAGAGAGTGGATACTTGAGTGACAGGAAAACATTGTGCCCAGTATTTGAAAGGTCTTCAGTCCTTGTAAGTGCTTTGAAGTAAAGAAGTGGCTGCTTGGCTCGGCTTCAGATACAAAGGGCAGCAGTTGTTCACACAGCTCATAGAAACACAGTTAATATGTCTACAAGTGATAATTTCTGTAGCAATAGCAAATCTTTTACTAATATTCTTGTAGTAATAGTGTTCTGTTATTTTCCATTCAGCTAATTGCGTGCTGTCACTGTCCCAGCCACCAGATTACACAATCTAAGTAAAATTAGCTTAATAACGCATAAAGTGAGCACACCATTACAGCCCCCTTTCAGAACACCCAAAACAGAGTACAGCCGAAGACAAAAAGCCATCACAGCTGCCAGCAGCTCTCAGTTAAACGTCCCCACATCAGCCAGGGGAATGCTGAAATTGAACATACAGTTTTTATTCCTATTTGTTAAGGACTGTTTTATGAGAATATATCTGCATTCATAAACATCTTTGAGCTGACAGTACCAGCAAGTCAATGCATGCCATTAAATGGGGACAGTTTGGCAAAGAGAAAAGACATCCGAACAAATGGTGTTGAGGCCCCATGGCTCATGAGGTGTGGGCAGTTCTGCACGGACCAGTGCCTCCACTTGGAGCTCCGCAGCACTGTGGACCTCAGTTTGCATTCCAAGAATGGTGCAATAGTGCCCAGGGAAATCCCTGCTGTGTACTGTGTAAATGGTTAAGCAGCAGCAGAAACATGCCTGATGGAAGCACATCAATCCCTGCTTTGAGAAGGCACAAACATCTGAATGCTGCTGCCATCCTTTGAATAACAGTTGGCTTTGACTCTACTCTGCACCAGCAGCCTGCTGTCAACTAAAAGAACTGGTTGCTGCAGCTTGTATAGCATGAGAAATGAAGTTTACTGTGTATGTGTGAACGAGGCATTTACATTGATTCATAGGTGATTTGTAATTGTCCAATTTAGCAATCAGTAGATGTTTGCAAACAACTTGGGTAGTTTGCTGGCTTGCTGATGTACATGGTATCGTAAATCTGTGTCTGGCATTAGTTTGCATTCCTCAACTGGCTTGGAGCTGCATCAGCACCTCACAGCAGAGCCCCAAGAAGGGAGTGTACACAGGTGTCCTGCAACAGGCAGGAGCCTTACAGAGTCCCTGGCTCACCTTAGTCATTCTCTTCCATTCTTGTCTTTGCACATTTTTTTTCACCTTTAGGCTAATTCTATTTGTTCTCGCCAAGTGACTGAGCTCTTGAAACACTTTTTAAACATTTTTTAAATGTTAAAAGTTGTGATATTTGTAGTAGCTGTGAATGGTGCATGCCCTGACATCATTGACAGCCAGTCTAAGACATGCTATGGACGTAAAAAGTTGATCTCCATATGGATAGACAGACCTCTTCTTGGGGGTAAGCTATCCTACTGCTTTGCTCTCAAGGTTTTTGTACTTCTTTTGAAGTATCAACTACTGCCCCCTGCTAGGGAAAGATTCTCTTCAAGATGGTCCAAAGACAATCCCCTGAGTTTCTACCTGAAGCACATCATGCTCTTAGATTATTATCTATCGACATCATTGTTCACAGACATGTTGGCAGACAAGGGAGAGATTCTACATCCACAAAGCTCATGAATGAGCAAACAGCTGTGTGCTATCAGATGCAACCCTGAGCGCAGCCTAGTTAATGCATCTCAGATGAGGAATTAAACAACAGAGATGTTAGCAGAAAACTGTCTCTTTTTGCCTTTTTTGGGTTGACCATTATCATAATGTCAAATTACTTGCAGTAAAGATGTTTAGCCATGAGGCGTCCAGAGGGCAATTGCAAAAAAGGAAGTCTCTGAAGTACTGCTTTCCGTGTCACTCTCCTTAGAAGATTTAAATTAAAATGTTCATTTTAACTTCCATCTAAACAAAAATAGCTTTGCCAGGAGGCCAAGGCCTCACTTTTATGACGCAGACCTTTCCAGGAGAAGCTGCAGGGAGCTCCTGCTCAGACAGGCTCAGCAGTGGACGCCGTGCAATAGCACAGCTCCAGCTAAGCAGCCGACATGAGGCATGTTTCCCACCACACTGTGTTGTGGTGTCTTTCTAAGAGGTTTTCAGAATTGCCTGGGAGCAGGAGGAACTGGTCCTTGTGAGTTTGAAACTAAAAGCTGTGATAGCTGAATATTTTGCTAAAATATTCAACAGTTTTCCACAGATTTATCTGTAAGATTCTTATCTAAAATTGTGCAGCCTTTTTCCTGAAAAGGTTTGTTTTCATGATGCACCACTGCTTCTCCTACCTGATGCTAATACTTCTCACCTCACAATTCAGATGAGTGCTGTGGAGATTAATGAATATCTTTGAACTGGAAAGTGCTACCTGCGTGCTAATTGTTATCTGCATATACACACAGTTCTGCTGCTTTCAAGGGCAGAACATTCACATACCATTGTAATGGGAAAGCTTGGAAAAATGCATATCGATGCCTAGGAGTTTTATCCACAGCAGAAACGTATAAAGGAAGAATAAATTAAAAGTTAGACATTTCAATTCATTATGGCATGTTCTGGTGAACTGCTCCCCATCTGTTTAATAAGTTCACGGCAGCTGAAAATGAAGTTTTGATTGGAAGCTGCTTGCAGCCTTATCTTCTTGCACTCCCAGTAACACTAATAAGAATTATAAAAAGTTATATCTTTTTGCCTATTGTGAGTAGCACAGTTGAAGAATGTGACTACGAATGCAAAGTATGAGTTGAAGGCTTCAGATCTGTGCAAAACTCTCTGGAGCTCTGTGTGCACCAGTCCAGAGCTCCCACACAGGGCAATCTTCTCCCTCATAGGCCTGATGAGGCACTGCCTGAAGAAACTGTTAGCTGGTGCTCCACTAAGGTTTTTCTTTTTTTTTTTTCCTTCTTTATTTTTTTTAATCTGACCTATCTTTCAAATCATGGTATTTAACTTATCTTTTAAATCATGGGATCTAACTATAGACAATATTTCCAAATGAAGACACTTCATTCACATGTATCAGTTGATGCCAACTGCTCTTGCAGCTCTCTGACCAGCCTGGGAGTGCTCACGAAGCACGCACTCAGCATCTATAAAACAGTCATCCCCATTCACCAGGCTTACTCTCCTACGACGTGTTAATTAAAAACAACTGATTGACAAAATAATTACAGAAGAATAGAGATGGGAAAAGTGTAGACCCATAATTTAAAGATCTCTGAAATTGTGTTTTGTTGAGGGGTACTAATTTTGTTAGGGGCAAGAGGCTCTCTTTCATTCTTGGACTCGCTCTCCATTCGCTCTTTGCAAAGATGAGTGAACAGGGAATGACAGTAGTGTTTCTGTAGAGTTGTATCATTACATGTGACCTTTTCTTCTGTCAATACATGCTTCCATCTAGCCTTCATTACTGCTGCATCGTGAGGTGTCTAAACTAAAAGGCTATGTGATCCTGAACACAGATGTCCTATAGGATATGGAATAATGTAAACATTATAACTGTTAAAAACTGCTACTGTAGTATTTCTTGCACTAAGTATTTCTTGCACTAATTAAAAACTGGCTAGGGACCTTCTTTCTTGATATTGCCTTTACTTCAAACAAAAACATTTCAACAAATCATAAAGTGAAAATGGTCTAGCATTTTAAGCTAATAATAATTGTTTTAGAAGCCCACATTTGCTCAAGGGTATAACTCATTCAAAAAGCAACCTTAAAACGCAGCATTACACAAATAGAAAACCTTAGTTATTAGGGAATAGATATTTTTAAACTCCTGTCTTTCAAATTATGATCATGCGCTTCTTGCCAGCTCACACTCCCAGCAGAGAGGAGCAGTACTGCTGACTCCAGCTCAGGGCTAGGAGACACTGCAATTCCCTGCTCCGTCACAGCCTTCCTGTATAATCTCGGGCAACAACTTTACCTCATTCCTTTCCTGTAAAACTGGGGTAGTAGAATTCTCCTCCCCATGGGCATGCAGAGAGCGTAAGTAGGTTAGAAAAAGATAAGTGTTTATATCAGGGAACTAAGCACAATTCCTAGAAAGCTCTGACTGTGTTGTTTTACAAAATGATGCTCTGATTTTGGTGTTGGACCAGCCTTGCCACAGGTGATGTGGTCCTAAGTACCCATTTATCCAAACCTCTGACCATTTAGTATGGACACCTTCTGCAGTAAACTCAAGGTAAAGTTCCTAATCGTTTGCATATAACAGTAGTGGTTGGAATTATAACACAGTTGTTCTGAAGGCTAATCCTTCCCTAATCCGGCTCCACTGGAGCTTTAGAGTTAGTATTTGATCCTTTCAGTGTATATATGTTTGCAATAAATGCATGTGCAAAAAGAAACCCATCCATCCATCCACATGCACGTAACACATATAGATGGAGTTGTACAAAGACCCATATGGATTCAGCTTTGCTAGTGCCAAAAAATGTAGTTTCATTTTCTCTTGGTTTTACTTTTAAAAAGGGGAAAAACGTTTAAGGGAAAAATAATTAAAACTATACAGTTAACTTCTGCCATCATTTTTAACAGAAAGTAAAGCTGCATTTTCCTACACATAGACAGAACTTAGTGATGCTTAGCATTCGTATAAGATACAAGCATCCATCAATGTTCCTGGCCTCAAGCCTTCCTCTGGCTGCTTTATGCACTGAATAAACAAACATAGTTGCCACTAAATAACCTTATCAGTCAGTTTCAAAAATGACTTCACTGGAACTGCAAAAATGGTTCTTTTTTGGTGCATTTTAGAAATTTAGAAAACAAATATCCTGCAGAGAATTAAAAACCAGCTAGGGAAACCATGAAAAGCAAAAGAAGTTGCCTCTAACACCAAATGTTCCAGGCACATCAAGAAATCTTTAAAGACTTTTCCTGGAATAATTACTTTGAATCATCACCTTTCCACAACCCATCCTCCCTGCAGGCTAATGTAACACGAGCTTTCTGTACCTAAAACCTCTTTTGTAAATAAAGACCACCTTCAGAAACCTTTACCCCAGCTCACATTTCCAATTAGAAATACAATAAAAGCGAAGTCACTCCTGCAATCTCTTGCTGTTCTCCAGCCGGGGTCCTTGTGGTAAATAATCTGCTGGTAAGAAATGAGGTTATGTTTGCTGGGAACCCGTTTCAGTGTCTGCTCTTTAATGGACCTTCCTACATGTCACCAAAAAATGTATGGCCAGCTCACTTGCGTGACAAAAGCATTTCTTTTAGTTAATACAACAACTGGCACTGCTGATGTTTTTTGTTGTTGTTCACATTCTTTCATCTATTCACTTCTTAACTCTTACCAGAATGGATACTGCTTCCAGTGGGACTATTTTTGTGCTTAAAATAAAGTATTTGCCTTAGGAGTGCGTGCAGTCAGAGGTTTAGAATCACGTACATGGTGCCCATCTAGGACTGACCAGTGCTGCTGCTGTTTGTTGAAATGGCACAGAACTGCAAGTGTTACAGCCAGTCGTGAGAACTGCAGAACTGAGCCCAGAAATCTGTTTGGAGTTCCCTAGGGAAGAGAGGCAGCAGCTCCAGTGTCCAGTGCTCCTGCAGCCAGCCAGCTTGCTCCCTGCACTCTGCCTGCTGGTGCTTTGTGCAATCCCATGAAAGGTGGCCCAAGCACTGTGACCAGCATTTCTCTTTGGAAATCAATAGGTCCATGGAGCTTTTCCAACAGGCTGTGTAGCAACCTGCAGTGCCCCACTATTTTCCTCAAGGCTGAAGTAGTAGGCAGCTGCCAGTTGTTGGTCACTCTCCTCATGTTTGACGTGCAAGTTACTGTGCTTCTTATCTTTTTGCCCCTATTATCTCACTTCATCGTTTTCACATTGCTTAATCAGTGCAAAATAAAAAGTGATGTATGATTGACTCAAAGAAAGAAAACTATTAAGAGGGTTTTTCTGCAAATTACCATCATGGCATGATCGTTTTTCCCAAGTTATATTTCTGATGATATTCTACATTGTACTTCCAACATGTTAAAAACAGTGACACATAATTAAAGACAAACTGATTGGGCTGAAATTGACTTGATGACTGCAATTAACTTACCTAAGAAATACTAAAGAAATCAGTTGTTTGATCTAAAAAAAAACTTCAATCAACGAATGCACCTTACACAATGTAAGTGTTAAGTTTTAGAGGGTTTTGTTTTACCTTTTGTAGGTATGTTATGCCAGACTTCCAGATGAGAGGACGAGACTATGAGTGAAGAGCGCTCTGGAGATTGCGTGCAGTTCTTTTCCTGGGTCCAAACTGGATTGATCTGAGAACAATAATTATGAGGCTGACATGTCTGTTCTCCTTCATCTTGCTGTTTGGAGCAGCTGGGCTTGTTGTCTTCATTCACCTGCAGGATCCAGAAGAAATAGTTCATCAGCAGACACCAGGTTAGCACTCCTGTTTCTGGTTGACTCAGTCGCTCTTTCATGTTCAGTGTTTTAGACTTTTACCCTTGTACCCTTAACATGTTTACATTTTCCACATAGGTTGCTTGAATACAGGTAAGTAATTATTATTTTTTTTTAATAAAGGCTATTTTGAGGTTAATTGACCACAAAAAGAAGGAAAAAAAGAGTTTGTATAAAAAGCAGTTCCAAGAAACAATTGACTGATTATGCAGGAATCTTTGCCAAGGTGTACTGGGTCCAGCTGGATAAAGTTAATTGTCTGCTAAAGTGGAGACCAATTTCTGCTGCCAGTTATGCCACTGTAAATCTGGGACTGAGAATTTCTGTCAAGGTTCAACTCTGCATACACCCTTCTCTGAATACAGTATTCAGTGTTTCATAGAGATGCAAGACAAGAGATGCATAAAATAAGTCATGCAAGAAGCTTAAAATATTTGAAGACATATTCCTTTAATGTGCGTAACTTCTATTAAGTATTTCCGTTGCCATTCATAAGTGTGCCATATTCTCATGTTAGTAACTTTAAACAGTAAAAAGCCAAAAAAACCCCACTCCACATTCATGTGAGGATCTGAAAACTACATGCTGAAGTAGTGGTTTCCTTTTAAGCAGTGGGTATGTAAGAAGTGTGAAAATGCACAAGACTTCCCTTGATTTCCTTACAGTCACTTTTTCTTTGACTAAGGCTGCAGGGAAGGCTGGTTCAGAGCCTAGACAAATGTCAGCACAGTTACTTCAGCTCGTAATAATACTCCTATGCGCAGAGGTTCGGTCGTTGTGTTTGCTCATATATGCACTGAAATTCTCCTTTGACTGAATACGTGCTTTATAAAAAGTCAATTCAACTGACGACTTCATTGCACAGTCAAGGTGACTGTGTATATTTTCAAGATAAAATATTGGTAACATTTTTAAAGCAGCTGAACCCAAATACAAAATTACATTACACTTTAGCAGAAGTCCTTGCATTATGTGCTAATTTCTGTGCCCAGGTTTATTAAGCACTTATTTCCATGTCACTAAACAATCTATAATATGTTTATTATTTAGTCCAATTGCACACGGATTTTGAAAGCAGACACTCAGTTGAAACTGTAGATATAATGAATCATCAATGTGTCACGGAAAGCAGAGAATTAACCAGTCACTTCAGTGCTTTTCTAATTTGTTTTTGTATACTTAGCTGCAAAATAATTTACAGATTAAAACTGACAGTACTGTGCATATTCATTTGGAATCAATACTGCTATGAGGTCTGTAAGTTAATAGGAAAATAAAGCAAAAATCAGAAATTACACATCCCAAATTAGCCATACAAGCTCACTGGAGCAGCTCGTATGGTTAATGCCCAAAATGGTGATTGCACAAACTGTGTAGTAGAGAGAAATCTCTGAGATAACTCCACTATGGAGGTGCACACTGTGCAGGACCTGCCTTTCCACTTAGTAAACATGGGGTGGTTTTACACTGAGAACAGACTCACCTTCATACTGTTATTGGCCACATATTCGGTGTGGCTGTACCACAACCTATGGAATTTAGATAGATTCTATAGGATCAGATCATATCTCCTTCAGTAACGGCAGGGACCCAAACCCCCAAGGATTTACGACAGGGAAAGGATCTTTTCCTCTTTAAATATATATATTTTAAATATACATATTTTATATATAAATAGTATAATATAGATAAATAGTATAATATAGATAAAACAGTATAATAATAGATAATAGATAATAGATAAAATAGTATAATATAGATAAAACATATGTAAATATATTTTACGTTAGCCTGCTGGCTGGGAAACCCCTGGCAGAAGCAGGCAGTGCTCCAGTTTCCTCAGCTGGATCTGTTTTGATGCTGAGTCAAATTCCGCTTCTAAGACAAAGTAGCACTCCTGGTCAGACAGCCGCGAGGATTTAAAATGTGTTTCTGCACAAGAGCTACCCTCTGTAGCTACCTGTTCTCTGAACAGGTTTCACCGGTTTTCCTAAAGGCTTTTATCCTGTTCTCTTTCTCCCCCATCCTGCCCTCACTGGTCACTTTTACCTACCTTGCAATCTCTGAAGTCTCCTTTCTCTAGGTCACTTAGCTCCCCTCCCAGGCACAAACAACATCCTTCTATCCGAATGTATGACAAGACAAAAGCCGAGCAGAACAGTAGCTCCTGAACTCTATTCTGTCACATACCTCTTGAACTGCTGAGTGTAATATACTGTAAATTATTACAGAGGATGTAACTGTTGAGTGGGACACCCAAGCACATTTAAATAAAGGCAAGTTTGAACTCAGGTCCTCTTCCCTTCCCTCCCTGCTGCACTCCTTGATGTATTCAGTAGCTGTCAGTAGGGTTCTTTGTAGCTACAGAATGAACATCCCAGCAATGCTGTTACTGCCAAAGGTGTGTGATGAATTGCTTGATTCTCACATTCAATTACAATTTATGTTAACAGGAATCAGACTGCACCTTTGAGTAAAAGGTGCTCCATACAATTAGTCTTATTTCTGTTTGGGTGATTTTCATGTGCATTAAGTGCTTTCAGCTCATGGTGGACTCAGAAACTCACCTCTACTCCTTCTGAAAATGATACCAGTTACCACAAAAACACATTAGGAAGCATAAAGGACATAGGAAAAACAGTCATTCATTTCATTACAAAGAGAGTAGGCATATTTCATTGCCAGACAGCCTCCTGTGAAAATCTGTCAATCACAAGAGATGTTTTGATGTGTGAAAAAGATGCTTCCCTTCCCCTCATCTGAGCATTTCTCCTCAAAGGGGTCTTTTTCTAATGGAGAGTGGATACTGCTATAATTTGCTTGTCTGATTGCTGCCTCAATAGAATTGAAAAAATGCATGTGTCATTAAGCTACTTAGGACAACAGATTTTTCATGGCAGAGCTTTATTGGATTAGCCTTTGGTTTTGCATTTCCCATGTAGTTACTGTGCAGCAAAGTGCATTTGCAGGGCTTAGAATCTTCTGAGGAAAACTCCAGAAAAGTCAATAATGTTTCTTTTGCACTGAAAAGCACCATAGGAGAGTTTTGCATTGTCCAAAAGGGCATTTTTCACTGTTAGTACATTCAGTCATCTTTAATTTAAGATAGTACAACTTATGAAACAAGATTAATAAAAATACTTTGGTATTTCAGCTTTATCTGTCTGTTCCGGAAATTGCTCTTGATTGTTTTAGTCCTAGCAAGCACGATGGTGAGACCTTGATGTACTACTTAAACCAGTATAAAATCCACAGTCATAAAACTTTAAGTAATGCTTACATTACTTTCACTGAGCAAAGCACTCCTGACAGTAGCTGTTTGTGTTGATTTGTTACTATTCATTTATTCTTTCCCTGTGCTTCACATTGCTACCTAATTGTGATGCTGTACTGAGAAAGCAATACCAAAGTAATTTTCCACAACATTAGTTACAATTTTCTTCTGATCTTTCGAGTGAAACAATCCCATCCTGTTGGCTTCTGTGAGCATATAAACCTTGATTACATTTATCTGTTGGAAACCAATGCTTACAAAGTATATGCGCTCTGGATAGTGGGTGTAGAGCCTTTCTTGTGATTGAGAAACATTCTGCCTGTACAGTTTTATTTATATAATGCATATCGTGAGCAGATATATTTATGACAGACAGCTACTTAGGGTGGGCAGAACAGATTTCCCAAGCCAATACATAAAATGCTGTGGATATTCCTGTGGTCATTAAAGGGACAATAACTTCACTTAAAACAGACATTTTCTGGGCTTCTGTGGAGAGTGCTGTTATTATGAAGAACGCAGGGTGAAGCAGGGGAGTGGGTTCAGCACTGATATGAATGAGAGACAGTATTACATCAAACAGAAATGTAATGCTGTCCTGTATAGGTGTATAAAACTTTGCTTAAATGGAAACAGTAAAAAAAACAACTGGAAGGGCAGGTAAGTTAACACATTTGCACATGGTGCACAAGGAAAACTTAAACATACATTCCTACCCTAATGCTAACAATTCTTGCATATAGAAATCTCCTTTCCATGATAGGATATTAAGCATACAAGAACTTTACAGCAAGTAAATGTTCAGCGACTGCACTGCTGTGCTTGTGGTGGAACCATTTCCAGCCAGCAAGGGGCTTGTCCAGGCCCTGTGGCTACCAAGGGGCTTCTCTGGCATAGTGACATAGTCCCTCTCTCTTGGGACTGACCATAGAAGAGCTGACTGGACTAATGAGTGTCTTGATAGCCTTGTTCTGGGCCAATGCAGTGTCTGAGATCACCAACTGAAGAACTTGGATTTGTGGGAGCTACATTTGGGTGGTGCAAGAAAGGATCACTTGGACAAAAAATCAGTAGTGAGAGAAGAGTCCAGAGACTGAAGCCATCCTGACAGCTCGGCACTGGATTTCAAACACCTACGGGAACTTCAGAGCTGCAGAACTGCCAGTCTGTGGGCTGGCATGTGGTCGTGAATACTAAGTGTGGAGTCGCCAATCATGACGAACTGCTTCCTGTATGCATCAGGGATACAATACATACACTGCACTTAGGAACGCGCTCTACAAACTTCAGCCAGAAACAAAGGGGTACTCTAAAATGGCATCTATTTTTGTTATAGAAAATGCACCAAATGAAAAACAGCATTAATATTTCTGCAAACCTATACTCAGACAGCAAATTACTTTGAGGTGATTAAGTCCATGGGAAACAGTTAATGTTTACTCTTTTGTTTTAGCCATATGGTTACTGACTTCAAAAACCGCTAAGCTTTCAGTTGAAACTTTTAAGATGAATATATACAGATGCACATTCCCGTGGGAGCTGGTAAAAGGATTTTCCACATCTTAAATGTCGCAAGTTTGAAGCTCCAAAAGGGTGAAAACAGAGAGTAGAATAGAAATGGGTTTGCACTCTGTACCAGCATTTGAAAGTCAAGCAAGAATATAACTGAGCCTGAAACTCATCTGACTTAGATTCTGCAGAGATTGCTCTCTTTCCCTCATCTACCAATTCTGAACGCAGTGCTGTCATCCCCTTTATTTTCTGCTTTACCAAGGGTACGCTGGGATGGGGAGAGGGGAAGGAGAGATGACAGTCAGAAGGGCCTGCACGTGAGTGCTATAGCAAACCTGATGGCACAAGAGAGCCACAGTGCAGAAGTCTTCTGTATAATGCAGTAGCCCTAGAGTAAATACCGCTATTATATCTGAACTGATTTTTTCTTAATTACTTATTCAGAGCACGCACACCTTCCTAGTCCCAAATTACAGGCATATGCATATCTCCATGTTAGCAGTAAATTTCCATAATACTTTCCTGGTGCACAATGTACCACTTGTTTTTTATACTGGAAACTTTTTTTATAAACACAATTGAAAATGAACTGGCAGTGATGTATAATTTCAGAAGTAATTTTCCTACAATTTATAACTTGTTTTCTTTATGAACTGAGAGCCATGTACTCTGCCTCATCTAACAGAACCAGCAGAAACGGAGAACAAAAGGATTTGGTACAGGAGGCAAGTGGGCCCTGCGATGCACTTGTCAGGCACAAGTGCTGTACCGTTACTCCTGTAAGGCTAGCTTCCACAAGCTAAAGAGCAGTCGCATCCTCTGAACTTCCCCTAGAAAGGAATGTCCCTGTAAGCAGATTAGTTCCCAACGGTCTGCAGTTGATGGGATTAAAAGGAAAAGATCTTCTTGTCAGCTGAAGGAAGGCACTTGAGATGGAAATGTGGTCTTCTGAGTTTGATACTCTTAATCTGATACTCCCTTTTCTGTTGCTTAAAATGGTTGTTTTAGACTGACTGTGAACCTGGCTATTTTGAAAACTGGGATGTGCTGGCAGCAGGTTCATCAGTCTACCAGTAAAGGGGAATCAAATGCTGTCCAGATGGTTACAAAAGACACCATGCTGCCAGTGGAGTCTTGTTCAAGAGAAATGGAGTTCAGTGCTGAAAGTGATCACTTATCACCTGTTTTATTACCTATAATATGCAAACATCGTTTTCTATACCACTTTTCCCTGTTTTCATGACTCTGGCATCTCCTCGGCAGCCTTATGAAAAATAAAGCATTTGTTAATGTGCTCTACATCAAGTCATAACTTTTTTGTTTCTTTTTCTCGCTCCTTTTATTTTTTTAACAGTTTATGTTAACATGGTTTTATCAGCTGAAAAGTCAATAGTGAAGTCCATTAAAGCAGATACAGCTCTCAGCTATAACTTGCAGGCCACCATTTCCATAACCAGTATTTCCTGTCAACCATAGTGCTTCCCCAGAGGCTGAGCACTTGTGTTAGCCTGTGCAATTGGGATGTAAGGCTTCTGTGGTTCTTTCTGTCCTGTGCTACTGCTCAGACATTGCGTGTTATTGTGTTAAGCAAGGCAAGTCGCCTGCTAAATGCTTCCATTTCCTACTACACAGGGGGTTTCTGCAGGGGATTGAACGTACCTAAGGACTGCAAGATCCTACAACAAAAATGCAAGACCAAAGCATTTCATCTGCGAGATTATCCCACAGACCAGTGACTGGCAGCAGTTATAATCCCACTGCAGTGCTGCACACACATTAGATGCCTGAGCTCATACCCAATGCCCATTTATTTGATAGCATAAAGTCCCTGTCACCTAATCCCAAATGTATTTATCAGCATAAAACCAGAGTGATGCAGTGCTAAATCAGACTCACACCATACAGTACAGTACAGTTTCCACTTCCACAAATTTCCATATCCCCTCTATTTCTGTGGCATTTATTCTCAGATACTGACTAGTTAAAAAAAGGTTTGATATTTCTTTTAAAGCCTACTTTTAAAAAATGTCAGAAGTTGACACTTCTTTGTTGTGTCTGGCAAAATAAAAAGTGACCTGCCATCCCAGAGCTGCGTTCGTTCATGGTGCTTGGCAACATATCACCAGCAAAACTCAGCAGCACTGGGATATGTCAGAGGACTCCAAGAATGGCAGCTTTATGAAAGTACATTCCTAGGGAGCAAGCCTCTATGCTTTTGAGATTCCCCTAGAAATTTGCAGGAGCATTACAGAAATGGGCAACAGTTGGTCAACAGACCCTTGTGTCACCTCTAAAGACTCATTCAGAAATGAGGCTATATCAAAGTTTCCATAGGAAAGGTATTGGTAGTAGAACTGGCAGTCTAGTTTGCTTGCTTTTTAAAACCTGATAGCACTTTGAGAAGCTTACGTAAGTTTAAAATACTTTCTGGATTTTCTAAATTTTATGCTATTAAAATTGTTTTATAACAGACTGTGTACATTTCCATTCCTCAAAGTTAAACTGTTCCCCTTACAGCTTAAACAAAACTTCTTCTCTCCAGTAATATCATCCTTTTTCAGCTAGTAAACATTAATTTTCCTCTCACAATCCTAGTGAAGCTTGAAATTAAAGGTGGCTTTCTTCTCTATTATGTCTTTCTTGGTGTATCAGCATCAAAACTGTCAGTTACCTATGAGAGCATAAAAAGCCAAACAACTTCTTGTGGACATCATTATCATGTTCTCTGAATTAATAATGTACTTACTTTTGAAAGCAAGTGATTGGTTTTGGATCTATCACCACTTGACATATGCAAGGTGATTAAATGATTTAAATCATGCTCTGTATAGCTCCTATCCTACACAGTGCTCGCTCATAGCATCAAGCAGAAAAGAACTTCACTACCAACCGAGTGGCTTGACCGTTCAGTCTCCTCAGATACCTGAAGTGCTTTGCTGTATGAGAGTCAGATATTCTGCATTTCATAGAATGAAGTCCCATCTTTGTCCCTTTTTTGCTTTGAGCTACGTAAGGAGACCTGTGTGGTGATTAAGTAGAACCTCTGCACGTTAAGGCTCTTTTCCTCTTTTTTTTAAGATTTGCTACCCATTGGCTGTTCGTACCCACAGAAATTGAGTCTTATTGGGCTTCTGTTCCTGCTTTTTAGTTGAAAACTACTCGCTTTATCATAAAACTCTTTGCAGGGACTGGCTATATGATGTTTTGCTCTTTGTAGCACATTAGCCAATAGAACAGTATCTACAGACTTTAGGTATCCCTACACTATGAAAGCAAAACATGTCATACTACCCTGTATGTATGCATGTACACAATGAGCAATGCACAGGCTGGAAGAACATCAGGGGATGTTAAGCCCCCTAATGGAGCAGTGGGAACCGAACAGCTTCAGGAGGAAAAAGAAGAGCAGAGATTATGAACGAAACTGCTCCAATGCCCTGCTCCTATATTGTATTTCTCAGCATTTCTCTTCCATGGAATCATAGAATGGTTTGGGATGCAAAAGGACCCTGAAGTGCTAATTCCAACCCCCCACCAGGGGAAGGGGCACCTCCCACTAGTCCAGACTGCTCAACGCCCCATCCAACCTTTCCACTCAGCATAATGATACACCAATTACTCAAAGCCCAGCACTGGCATTTATGTAATGATGACATAAATATTGCTTGGAAAAAGCAAAGGTATATTTAGCTTTAGAATTATTTTAGGCTTAAATCCTCAGGTGTCTTGGGATGCCCTGTATCTGCTGTAGTCAGTGGCTGACTTTCAGTCCCACTTACATGGAAACAGAGAAGACAGACACAATGCTTATTGTTGTGGCCAGGAGGAGAAACCCTACAGACCTAAGCAGAGGAAACTTGAAGTATGCATGGTGGCTCTTTGAGGGGGTGGAAGTGGCTCCTTTTTTCAAGCTGTATCTAGTGCACAATGGCCAAGATCCTATATACTGTTTCTCAGATTGCTTTGGGTGTGTTTTTTTTTTCTTGACTTGTTTGACTTGACTTTATTTGTTAATAAAGTTCTGTAGTGCATAATGCCCATAAGTCAAACCACAGGAGAAATTATAGACAGCAATCACCGTCATTTTGTGCAAACTGAATGCAACTTTAATTGGGTCCTCCTAATTGTGCATGCGGCTGCTAGGAAAAGCATGATGATGCTTATCTCACAGAAGAAAACAAACTCCTCTCATTACTCATCTGTAAACAAATGAAAAGGCAGATATTCAAGTAGTCACAAAAGTACACGTATATACTTTAGGGAGACACTATAATTTTTGTACAGTGTCTATCAGAGCAAAGCAATCCTGTGCTCATTTTTACTTTAACGTTGTTCATAATTGTTTAATATTTCTCTTGAATACTTGGGTCAGCGGGAATTTGAACGGGGCGGGGATTCAGAAGGCCAGAACAAACACGGGTACCACAGACACTAAGTTCACTTAAATGGAAAGGGAGAAACACAGGGAATGGCCATGATTAATACTGCCAACCAATCACGAGTTTTTTTTTCTATAAGCTGTTAAAATGAAACCCGTTCATTTAGCTCAAGAGATGTTAGTAGCTTGGAAACAGGAGGCATCCTTAAGTCACAACCTAATTAAAATTTCAACCATTCTGCATCTATAAGCTGCTCATTTTCAAGCTATTGAAGAGAATTAAGTTCATGAAGAAAGTACAAAGTCAGGAATTGTTTAACACATATATATTGATGATGTGTTCTGTCCATGTTAAACCAGCAGTGGTATTGCCTCCTCCATAGGCATTTCTCACCAGTATCTGCACTGCAGTAAATAGCTCAGAATGGTTCTTGGAATTACTTATACTTTGTGGAAGAAAAATAAAATGAACCTTTAGCAAACCATTATAAAAGCTTTCTACCATTAGCAAAGAACACGCAAGTGGGAGAGAAACAGAAAAACGAAAGGTGTGTACAGCACACAAAGAATGGTAGTGAAGGAGGTATGAGAAAGAAAAGCTGGTGTCACTATCTTTACTGTTCTTCACATTTGAACTTATTTAATGGAGAGAAGTTTATGAGTTTGAAGGGTTCTTGGTGGTGGTGGTGGCTTTTTTGTAGAAATGAAATCCAGAGACCAGTTTTGCTAGATATTTTAAACACTAAAAAGGGAAATCAAATTACTATTAGAGCAAAAATGCTTAATTAAATTTCACTGCAATTTTATAATTAATGTTAATAGACAATAGGCACAGAATCAGCGTGTCTGAAGTTCCCAGGGGTACTAAAATGGAGAGACAGGAAGTGGGGAGGAAAAAGAATATTTGCTACATTAAATTCACAGTAGTTAACGAACTCAGAACTTAAATTTTTAAAAGCATTAAATGTTTCTCTTGTACAGCAATGATCTAATCAGATTCTACCTCCATACACAAATCTGTGAGAGCCAACACCTTCTTACTGTCTTAGCATTTGCCAAACATATTTTTCCTCTTGCTTATTTCAAGAGATCAAATTATATATTCAGTATATTCTGATTGTTCTCTGCCTTTTCCTCTAAAGGCACTGGCTTCATTTCTTAATTGAGACCCAGTGGAGATAAGTTCACCACAACACAATTTAATGAACTATGGAAGAGTTACCTTTAAATGCATGAGTATGCAGCTGCACGACAGAAAAAGAATATATCCTAGGTGATGTTCCAGTAGACAATAATTAACTGAGACACCTTCTAAAATAATACCACCCACACACAAACACAGCCTTTTCCCCCAGAAGCTGGACAACAAGTAAAGCAAGTTAATAAGCCAAGGGCAATTGCTGAAAGGAGCTCAGTGGCACAATGAAAGAATCCTCTGTGAAATCACAGATTAGGAAAGGGAGACCCGCAGCACAGAAGAGTGAATTTTACTCTTTTTCCTCTCTAACTTCAAAGGCCGAATTGAACTTGATTTTCCCTTCATATTAGTCTTGGCTGTGCCATCACCATCATCCATTCCAAGTGCGCAGAAGATTCTCCTTTTCACTCCAAATGATTTTGAGCAAAGCCAAAGCCCGCCCTGTTTACTGCAGAGATCTGAGGAGAAACTGCTGCAGCACCGGCTCCACTGTATATTTTGATTATTACAATTTTTGCTAAGGAGAAAGAACTATGACTTTTAAATGTCTCACATAATACCACCCCAGGAGCAGGGCTGAGCAGGCTGCAGTCTCCCTCTTAGCAACATGGCAGACTGCACACTGTTGTCCTTCTTCACCTTTCCTCATCTGAAGATGTCTATTCCAACCCTGTAGCTGCCTTGCACAGCGAAAGCACACATCTGCCTCAGTTCTTCTATACTCTTGTTGCAGTGTAACATTAATTAGATTTCACATTCCTCAAATTAGGGAGTGTGAGTCAAACTCTGCCTCCCGCTGAGTTCAGAGGGGTGCATTTATATGAATTTTTACAGCATTCAGCCCGCTTTGATTGCAGCCCTCCATACCACCACAAACAGATAGTAATGATTATAATGGAAGATGTTTCACAACGAACCGCTGATGCTGCATTTCAGGAATTCTGAATATTTTAATCTTCATGGTGCCCACCTTTTCTGTCCTTTTAGCAACTAACCACTGATGTGAAAACATGCAAGGGCAGATAGTTAATATTCCAAGAGAAACCCCATTTGCTATGAAAACAACTTTAATTAGCAAGAAAAACATATTCTTGCAATTACTTAGAGCAGTCAGAAGCAAACACACTGACACTGGCCTTAATAGTGGCAAAATATTTACCATCTCCTGTCCCAGTGGAGAAGGCACCCGGAGTTAAAGGCTTACCTTGGGAAAAGGAAATCCTAAGCGCACATTAATCAGCTGTGTGTAACGACTGCATTTTCTTAGCCCAGTTACATGAGTCTGTCCCTATTTCTTTCATCTAACAAGCTGAAACCTCCTTTGGCAGTAACTTGACACAGATCCCATGAAGGCACGGCCGCGTTAGTCTTCTCCACAGCCTGCAGTCTGAGGAGGCGCGGCAGCAGGCAGCCTGCAGGGCTTGTTCAGGTTCTGCAGGCCACAGGTCAGTTTTTCTGATGGTGTTCCTCTATCACAATGAGGAGAAAACTGGCACTGATAATAAATAAACACACATTTCATAGTTGAAGCAAACTCACTTCTAAGCAGGAATGGATAGAGATAACTCTTGATAGGGCTGCTGCCACAGACAGAAATCAGTCCCACAGCAACTGAAGAGCAGGGGCAGAAAGCAGCAGGGCTCAGCCACCACCACAGCCCTTACCTCATGGACGGAGCTGCTAAGAGACCAGGCCTGGCATTCCCACAAAGTGCCCAGGAAGAGCTGCGTGCTGTATTTTCCAGTTTTGTTCTCCCTTCATGCTGTTCTATCTTACAGAGCTAAAATATGCCCTCTTCCTTAGCAGCAGGCCTAGGTAGAGCCTAATGAACTCACTGAGCAGGTTGATTTAGCTGGTTTGTTTTCTCTGCCACAGGTTTAACTATTGCACAGTTCTCTGGGCAAGATCGGGTACCAAGGACGATAGGGTTTTCTTACCCTCAGCACAGAAGCAGTAATAACAGCAGCCTGGAAGTCTGTCTGTCCCCACGGCGGGCACTGCGGTGTCAGATGCCAGCTGACAGGGCAGCGATGCCGGCAGGGCTCCCAGAGGCGGGAAACACAGCACCGCTTCTTCTAATCAAATTTGCCATGTAGGTAATTTACACTGAGGAGAAGCAAAGCTTTCTAGTTTTATTCTCTGCATTTTCTGATCTTAATACATTTCAGGTGATTTTATTTTTTTTTTAATCGAATGCTCAAAGGCTGTGAAGGTGTTTGGCAGCTCACGTGATCCCACAGGGCTGCTAGGCCTGCAGTGTGAACGCCAAGGAGCACCTGCCAGCTCTCTGTGAGTTCAGCTCGGCCTGCCCTGGTGACGTTCCCCTTCTCCACACATCAAGAGCTGGCAAGATGATTCAAGGACAAAATAATGACTTTTAAGGGTATATTCAAGAATCTTTCCCAAAGTACCTTTACTGTTCTTAAATGAATGTGTAAATGAGAAAAATAAATGAAAAATAATGAAATATCCAAAAGAGATTTGAACAGTCTCTCCATTGGAAAATCTGTGATGAAATTAGTCACTGGATATTCACTCAGCTCTATTGAACATCTACTGCAGCAAAGAAAACCATAAATACGATGTGTACAAAAGTTTGTAGCAATATTTGTCAGGTTCATAAATCTCTTTTTTTTTTTTTTTTTTTTAATTGGTTTTTGTTTTTCACCTTTCCATTATTTTAGATGAGCAGCATTCACAGAGCTTGATTGCAGCCCAGCTCACTTAAGGGTGAAGTTGTGCAGAATTCTTTAAAAAGATAATTTGAAAAGTATGTTTACATCCAAAAATGATCTTTCTAAACCAAGATATTTGAAATGAAATGTTGAAAAACCTTTCTTTTTGAAGGAAGGGGAAGGGTAAAAACACATAAAGGTAGAAACACATTCCCAAGTAGAATGAAACTCCACAGAGTCTACAAAATGATCCACACCAAAAGGTAAGTAATATTACAACAGGCAAAGAGGATGCTAAATTTTAGGAAAGCTGACTTCCAGCTCTCCGGGGAGTTAGTCAACAAAACTGGAAAACTGTTCTCAGGGGCAAGGGTGCAGAGCAGAGCTGGCAGTCCTTTAAGGAAGCTTTCCTCAGTGTGCAAGAGCTCTCCATCTCTAGGTGTAGCAAGTCAGGAAAGGAAGGCAAGAGACCAGCATGGCTGAACTGGGACCTGCTGGTCAAACTGAAGAGCGACATGCACAGATAGTGGAAAGAGGGACAAGTACAGTGGGAAGAGTATAGGGAAGCTGCTGGGCTGTATAGAGATGGGGTCTGGAAAGCCAAGGCCCAGCTTGAACTAAACGTGGCCAGCAATGCCAAGAAGAACAAGAAAGGCTTCTACAGATACTTCAACCAGAAAAGGAAAGTCTGGGAGGGCATACCCCCCTAGTGAGTGACACAGGCAACACGGTAACAAACAAGGAGAAGGCTGAGGTACTTAACAACCTTTTTGCCTCCATCTCCTCTGCTCATCACACAGCCCTCAAATGTTTGGTTTGGTAGGAGCGGATTGGGGAAGCAACGTCCCTTCCACTGTACATGAAGATCAGGTTCGTGACCATCTGAGGAACATGAACATCCACAGGTCTATGGGTCTCGATGTGATGCATGCAGAGTCCTGAGAGAATTAGCTGATGTGGTCACCAAGCCACTCTCAATAATATTTAAAAAGCCATGGCAATCAGGTGAAGACCCTGGTGACTGGAAAAAACGCAACACCACACCTATTTTTAAGAAGGGTAAAAAGGATGATTCCTGTTATCAACACAAGCTGGGGGATTTAAGGATGGAGCACAGCCCTGCTGAAAAGGACTAGAGAATAGTGGTGATTGGCAAGCTGGATGTGAGCCAGCAATGTGCCCTCACAGCCCACAGAGCCAACTGTATCCTCAGTGCATGGTCAAACGGTATCAAACGAAGCATGCTCAGCAGGTCAAGGGAGGCAATCCTTCTCCTCTACTCTGCACTGGTGAGGCCTCACCTGGAGTAATGCATCCAGATGTGGAGTCCTCAGTACAGGAGAGACGTGTACTTGTTGGCTAACATCCAGAAGAGGGCCAAAAAATGACCCAAGGGATGGAACACCTCTCCTATGAAGACAGGCTGAGAGAGCTGGGGCTCTTGAGCCTGGAGAGAGAAGGCAGTGAGGTGACCTGATAGCAGCCTTTCAATAACTAAAGAAAAGATATCTACAAAATCTACGAGAAAGAAGGGGATATCTTTCAACATCTATAGGAAAGAAAGGGACAGACTCTCTAGCAGGGTCTGTGGTGGAAGAACATGGGGAAATGGCTTCAAGCTTAAGGTTGGAGTAAGGAGAAAGTCATTTACAGTGAGGACGGTGAGGACTGGAGCCCAGATATGCCCCATCCCTGGAGGCTTGATCAGACACTGGGCAACCTTATCTAGCTGTGCTTGTCACTGTTCATTGCAAGGGAGTCGGACTAGATGACCTTTAAAGGTCCCTTACAACTCTAAGGATCCTATGATTCTATTAAGATAATGATATCAACCCTTTCTGAAGCAATCTATACCCGAACAAAATAATATCACAAAACATGTAAAGCAGTAAACCAGCCCATGCCCAACAACCATCAGCTGCACTGTATGAGAGATGACCACGTGTTGCACCACAGCTGAGTGAGCACCTGCCCACAGGAGACTATTTTCAAAAGCCAACATCCTGTATATACAAAAATATATACATAAACTAATATATACTGAAACACATACAAAAACTAATAAACTCCAAGATATAACCTCACAATGTTTATCCAAAGCTTTATAGAGAAACCAATCGTTTTTTAAGTGCCACACAGATTTATTGAACTGAAAAGAATATTAACATAATATGCTAATGAAATCTGCATTTAATAAGATATATATCCATTCAAATTCTCAGTACCTTTCTGTCAGCACAGCATATTGCAAAAATGAACTATTGAGGCAGCAATTTAATCTGATATAAAATCAAATGATCCATGTTAACAAGACAATTAAGTAACTATCTGAAACTGAAGAAAAAATGGTCAGAAGTTCACCAGATAAAAACAGGTTTTGAATAATGTGAAAGTGTGATTATACAGCAGGCAAACAGAGCTGTTTTTGTGATTAGAATAATATAGGTGGTAAATTAGATATCAATTTTGAAATATAGTAATTATGAAAAAGCCTATCTCAGGTGCTTCAAAACGGAAAGCAAAACTACAGATT
The DNA here is from genome assembly GCF_019238085.1 of Lagopus leucura. Taxonomy (NCBI): domain Eukaryota; kingdom Metazoa; phylum Chordata; class Aves; order Galliformes; family Phasianidae; genus Lagopus; species Lagopus leucura. The sequence goes on along the minus strand of NW_024962271.1, from coordinate 7,095,754 downwards.
ACATACTGTTTGCATTGGCCTATTCAAAGTCCAGGGTGAATGCATTACAGGGAAATTAGCACTTGGAAAGGTTATTGATGGCAGTAAAATTGAAAATTATGATAGATGCTTTTTGCTGGACATGGCAAACAAAATGATGCACCACGTACTACTCAGAGGCTTGGTAGGTACTATTAGAACAAGACATTATCATGCAGTGGATACACACCACTAGGAATTAAACCTTTCACTTTAAATTCAACAGCTTGCATCTAATAATGTCATACATCCACAGTTTGATGATACAATGTAGGGATTTCTCCCCAGCAAAGTATTATTCTAGAGGCAGTCCACACACAGTCTTGTACAGATCCCTCATAACCACATTTGTCAACATTCCTTACACAAAAACAGCCCAGGTGCAGGATGCTCGGAGACACCAAGCAGCCAGTCTGACTGCAGCTCTGATATCCTCATGTTTTTGCCCCTCCACGATGCACTTCAGTGCAGTAGCTGTCAGTATGGTCTGTGGACCTCTGAAGTCCGTGGATTGCTTTTAACGTAGTGAAAAGGTCCAAAAAGCTGGTAAGAAAAGTAAGCTTACTCCTAACCGTCCAATATAAAGAAGTCTACACCTGCACAGAATAGTTTTAGAGGTTTACAGACTAAATGAAGGCAGAAACTACAGCTGTAAGGGTACGAGTGCCAGAAATGCTCCTAAAGCTATGCATTTGGTTCAATCTACAAAACAGAGGTCTCTAAAAGAAGAGTACAGTAAAACCCAGCCCTCCCCGATTGTGTACTATTAGGGGTGCTCCACACCAGATACAATCACTCATGCTGCTAAAAACTTGTGTTAAGTACCAGGACAGTGCAGGACCCACATCAGCAGTAAATGAACGTGCAGTGCACTTAGTGGTCCTTTTTGCAGCCTCACTGGGCTTCAAGGGGAAAAAAAAAACACATTCCATTTCTACAGAAGCCACACTATATTTGTTTTGTCTCTACTGGGGCAACTTTTGAGGATGACTTACCAGGGAGCATATTAGATGCACGTCAGGTGCTCACAGCCAACCCATTTAACCCTACAGAAAATGTAAGTCTTCTGAGTCTCTTCATTAACATGTAGCTATGTTTTTGGAACAAAAGAAAGGTAACAACTTACCTGGAGAAATAACAAAAGCTTCAGAATGCCCAGTTTGGGTTAAAATCCCTTACGGACAGCCTGGAAATAAGACACACAGCCTCTGCTCTCCCTGCTCCAAACTGCAGCCAGCTGCAGTGGCCATCCCACTGCCCAGAAGCCAGGCGAGCCCTCCTGGAAGCAGGCATGAGCAGCCAGAGGCAGCACCCCACGCTCCTGCTGGTTTGACCTTCCTGCTTCAGCACCCACAGCACAGAGCTCCGCTGTTCTCTGCAGGTTCCAACCAACATCTCGGCCTTCAACCTTCTGTGCGCTGGGGGCACAGGATTGCTTTACCCACTCACATATAAATACCTTATTTCCTCAACAGTTATGTATGCTCCTAATGCATGTGAAGACTCATCTACCTGCATCCTTAGAAACACAGCCTCAGAAAACCTGATTCAAAGAACGCCGAAGTCATAGAAACTATTTCATCAACTTCCTTTGCATTTTGTCCGGAGTATTTTTCAGTTCCTTCAGCCCTCGTTTTTCAGCAGAGTGGAACTCAGATTACAAAAGGAGATGCCCTGGGTTTTTTTTCTTATTATTGGTTAAAATTGATATTCACAGTGCAGCACTGAGAATCAGAGGTTTTCCCTAGATGCTTCTGATGCTTATCCTCCTTTGTTAAAGAGAATGCTACTTCATATAACAGAGCTGGTAGCCTCTATACAAAATCTACCAGACTGCAAAGAATGATGTTGTCAGACAGACTGATCTTTCTCCAATAGCTTTTGCAGCACTTTTGTTATGAAGATGTTAAAGATAACACAGAAAAGAAAAGGAACAGATTTAGAGTTTTGGGATAACAAAATACCAAGTGTGACAAAGAATCATATTACTGACACCTGTATTTGAAAGAGCTACAGAGAAATTGCCTTCGTGGCTCTGCAGAAGAATAGGGGGAAGAAGAGTAATGTGAGCTGCTAAAATAAATACATTTTTGCAAAAAATATGAAAATAATTTTTGAAGAACAGTTAATTGTTTTTTTAATTATTTTAATTTAGGTTTAATTGTAGTAACTGCAAAGAGCATTGGCCCAAGACAGCACACCTTCAGCTTATAATGAAATGAATCCAAGGAGCAATTAATACAATGAAAGACTGGGAACAGCATGTACACCATGGTAACAGAGGTTCAGAGCAGCTGTCCTAGCTCTGTCATAGAGAAATTATGATTTTTAAAATGCACTGATAATCTTTAATTTCATTACACTAATTTACACCATGGTGCAGCTTTTAAGACCAAGTTGCACTTCTGTGTTGAAGGTTTGCAATGTAGACCTTTAGGTGCCATTTTCCAAACAAGAAAAAAGAAGATCCTGATCTTCTAGCATTCAGATTTAATTGGTAACTGTAAGTGCAGTGGATTTAAGCTAGTGCTAAATACTATGCAAAACTTCTAAATACAGAAGAGTAGGAGTTAAGTCACATAAAGAAGTGCTACTTAAACTACATAGGGGACAAAGTCCAAGATTTATTACGCAAACAACGCATTCCTAAAGATGGTGTATGCAAGAGTGAAAGGAATTCTTCTAATACATATCACCATCCTTCGTGTCCCTATGCTCCAACTAAAAAAAAAAGGTACAGGTTGCCCATAGCTCACCTGACTTTGGATAGATTTCCTATTTCTTGGAGTTGGCCATTTGTCTATAAGAAAAAACAAAAATACAAAAAATACAAAAACTAACCAAACAAGACAGTATCACCAGTTCTGTTAAATAAAAATGGACTTCCTCACTGCTGAGAAATTGCCACACACTCCAGTGTGCACCAAGCTGCAGTATGCAGAGAAGAGCTGTTTTAGCACACTGATGGGCTGTTTAATGGTGGAGTGCATTGCAGTCTGCAGCCCAAGCTCTCTGGCATTCACTCATTCCCTGTTTCTCTCTCTTAGGTACACCTAATGAATAAATTTGAAAGGATCAGAGCACCAAATGGATAATGTACCTGGTGGGCACAGAAGTTAAAAATGCAGCAGAGAGGAAAACAGCTTGTGCCACTCCAGACCTTGCTGGCTTTCCTATGTTACCACAAGTTGTTAAAAGCCACTGTGACCAACACAGAAAAGTAGTTATGCCAATTAAAAGGGTTAGAGTAATAATTCTGAAGTAGCAGATGTCTAACTTGTCGTTTGTAAGTGAAGTCTTCTAACACAATTTCTGTATTTTTTTGATTTTTTTTTTGTACAGAGTATTGTAGCCTGCAAAATCCTTATAATTAAACACCTATCAGAGTGAATAGCATGAACTAGAGTTGAGGATTAGGTGATCTTATTCCTGTAATAGGATTTGCCTACTAATTGTCACTGAAATGACAGAAGCCTCTGTTAATAGGAGCACAGAAATTGCCACAGTGGCTTAGATCAGAGCTCCATCTATCTGGTAAAATATCCTGTCCTTAGCAATGCGAGGTCTGCTATGAATTAGAGTAAAATGCAAAATAGTCTGCTATGGAATAAACTATTATCAAATCAACTTTCTTCAATCTTCTCCCTAGTGAAAAGACAGGTTGTGCCCTAACACATGAGCAGTTGTATTTCTTCAGAAATCCCTTTCACTTTAGCAAAGTACCCCAATTTCTTTTCATTCCTCCTCATAAACCTTTCCCTCTCTGACTCCAGAACACTCTTGTAACTCAGCAAGCACGCTGAGCTGCTCAGGGCCTGGCCGTAGGCCTCCCCCTGCTCTTCATTCAAATGCTTGCAGCATTATGGCCACACATCCAGAAAACCTTGGAACTCAGAAACTGAGAGCAACAGTAAGGAAACTGCAACTGAATTTAACAGCAGCTGATGTTGGAGCAAACTCGGATCTTTATGCAGGCTCCCGAGGAAGATGTAAGCCCCAGCACCTTCCCTAGACATACCAGTCACAAGGACCAAGCACCTCTGCAGGGTCAGCATGGTCCTGCCATGCCACCGTACAGATACAGTGTGCAAGAGAAGAGGATACCAAGGAGGAAAAAGAATGGAGGTGGGTGATGTCAGAGGAGAGACTGATTGCGATCAGGGCTCAAAACAGCATCTGCCCACAGTGTAGGTTACAGATCAGTCAATTCCTGACTTCACTTATAAGATGCAATCATTTAATGATTTGCAATTCTTGTTTCTTTATATTCAGGGAAAAAAAGCAATCTTTCAGGAAACTTACACCATGCTTTTTGCAGTATTGTTTGTGTTGCATGAGTAAGGCAAAAACAAGCCCTCAAAGCAGTAAGCTGCAATATCGAGTAATTATATTGCAATATACTCAAGCTCTTTCAAATAATTAGTTAGTCAAACATCTGCTGCAAATTAATACTGGGCCAAACTTGTCTCCTGGGTAATTCAATGGACTTTGGTACCATTAGGTAAGGGATGATCTGTTCCAAGATGTTTACTGTCTATGGATAATTTGCTGTTAGAGTATCCTCCTTGCATTGCTCTAGCTTGAAATCCTCTTGCAGTACTGTTGCTATTTACTAGATTCTACTGATGCATCCACTTTTTCAGGCTTAACACAAGAAAATTCAAAATGCATACAATACCAAGGAAATAAGCACTGCAATGTCAACTCTTAATAATTCTGTAACGTTGGAATAAACAAAGGCAGGAATTATGCTTGCCTTTCTAGCCATCAATAAAACCTTATGAATCTGCAAGGACTCATACATTTCACCATATAAAAAGTGATATTAAGGCAACTCTTAGCTTGAAAAATTCAGAATGCATTTTAACCGAACAACAAATGAAGCTAATATGTATTGACTGCATTAACAATTCATAAATGCACAGAAAGGAAATAAACAGTCTTTATAGCGCTGCCATGTCTTTGAGGCATTGATTAAACTCTGCAGATGCCGGTGTGTCACTCCAGCAGCTATTCAATAATCCCAGTGTTTGTCCATCCTGTCCTTTGCCAGTGGTCTCACTGTCCTGCTCAGGTTGGCAGCTATTTCAAAAAATGAACTGTCACCCTGGGATAATCAATTAATCTAGCATGAATTGCTTGACCGAGGCTTCTAATGAATGCTAACATGTAAACACTTGTCAGACACTTTGCAGACCACAGAGTTCGTGTGGCCACAGTTGTTGGTGTCTGGGAAGCTGACTGGCAGCAAAGCCGTAAGCACGGACCGGCCTCACCGTGTTAATAATGCACACTGCTCGCAAGCTTGTCTTTAGAATAGATTAGCTCAACCTGTAGTGATTGCATTGATTTTACAATCTTCTCCTCCTCGATGGAAACGAGTGGATCTTTGCAGGAACAAGTCCTACCAGAGGGAGCCCAGTACGCATTGTCTCGTCCTGTGTGAAAGGTTAATGCATTTCCATGAGCCACTGCCTCCTCTCATACACAAGAGCAATTTATATCCAAAACCTGTAATTACAATGCAGCTTAGCAACACCCCAAAAATCCTATTGCTATTTCAGTGATAAGCTCCAGTTTTATGGATTACATTTGTTAAATTAATAATAACACTATGCAAAACTTCTCTCTGAAGATCTACAATTTAATTATTTTCCATAAATACAGCCTGTCAAATCACTTTGGCTGTGATTAGCAGAAGGCCGGAGGGTAACTATTTCAGTAAGCAATATTTATTACCTGCTGAATTACATGGGAACCTCAGGCATGCTAAAGTATCAATTCTGTTCTCCAAACTTATTCTTGAATCTTTAAATAAATCATTTGATTGCCCGAGCTCTTAAACAGGAGGCGTTAAAGATTCTTCTAGAAAACAAAAACATTTTATTCGTAAAGTAACCGGATTTTCACAACAACACACCGGAGTTCGTTCCTCACGTTTTGCTTCAGGTTTTTTTCCATTGAAACCTCCAACAAAACCCAAAAAAAGAAAAAATAAAAATGACTTTTTCTGCATACAAACACAAGTGTTTCATATATAAATACATTTCTTTTTGGAACACTTCCACTCCTGAAGAATTCCCACTGAACTAACGGCACTTTTTTTAAACCAGAACACTTATTTAGATGAATGGTTATGGATTTAGGAGTCCAACTGTAGTCAAGCTGGTTGTAAATTCACTGCCTCCAGTCATGTTTTTATAATTATGAGCTTTCCCGTGCCAGTGTGTGAGCAGAACTCCCCTCTGATTAACATGAGGAGGTATGCTGGAGTCTGGCCGCATGACACAGCCAAGCATCAGCAAGATTTTGCATACAGAGAAGATTTTACAATATGTCCCCTTTTTAAATTCAAAATCACAATTCGTGGACAGGAACTATCTCTTTAATATTTTTTTTAATGCCATCCCTGCTCTGATTTCTGAAAATGCATACAGCTAATTTAAACATGCAAAATGTCGCTCTGTCCCTCTCTGCCACATGCCAGTGTTCGCAGGTCTGCAGGAAAGGGCACCCTGAGGTACAGGAATACGCAGGATGTATTCCCTTCTGGTACTGGCACACATGAGTTAAGCATATGGGAATGTGTGCAAGCCACGGTGTGGCACATTAATTTAGAAGATCTGACATTTATGAACTTGGATTAAACTGCTCGCCGTGATTACAGATTCATGTTTCTGGATGACTTTACCAAGAGCATCTTGGACAGAACTATGGGATTGTTCCATGAGGCACCAGACGGGGTAGCGTGGTCCTGTCAGCCTCGCATTTCTCTGAATCCCAGGAAACTGTGCACAAGCAATAGTTCTAGGAAAATGCCATTTTAATTACAGTATTTGTCATTTAGCAAATTCCACTTCTGAAGATGGCGCACAGTAATGTGAAATCACGTGCATTTTCAGGTACTAAGGCCTCAAGGATCACTGCAAGGCTGCTCATAGATATGGACATTCACAGTGTAAGTTGTTTAATAATTCTAAACACCTCTAACTGTAGAATTGGCCATAAAGGCAAGCTTGGTGAAATTGGAGAGGAAGCATATATACAGCCCACCACAGTTAATAATAGCAATCAAAGAACTGTAGAATCATACAATGACTTGAGGTGGAAGGGACCCCAAGGATCATGAAGTTCCAACCCCCCTGCCACATAAATTTTGTTTCTACGTTAATATGCTGTAATTGCTTGTTAGTGCCTAAATATTTTTGATGTCCTTTGGGGAAAATTAGGGAAAATGTTGTGTTGTGCAAGAACGTATATGAGGCCAAGGCTGAAATTCAGTTTAAGAAGTTAATCCCAATGATTCTCTGTCTCTACCAGAGATCACTGTTATCACAATTTTGGATAGTCGGGAAACCCCCCCACAAAAAAAAAAAAAAAAGTCACAAATTTTTGTTTTCAGTCACTTACAGGACAGTTATGAGTGAAAAAAATAACAACTTTTCCTGAGTTATAAAAGGACCAAATCATTCTCCAGCTGCTCAGGGTACTCAGTGTATGTCTCCACCATTTTTCACTAGGGTTAACTGCTGGAAGCAGCCCCGTTGCTGGCTGTGTCAGAATCACACAGTGAAGCTGTAGCAATGCCACTCTGGACTTGGCCCAGCCATGCCTGGGGGATGGTTAAAATTTGCCTTCATTTAAGCCACCACTAAAAAATGCTTTGAACTAAGATTACTGATTTTGCCTGATGCAAACAAACAAAAACAAATGGGTGAAGCTCAGCAGCTTCTTAAAATGCTACAGTTTCTACTCTATACTATCTGGCAACACACTCCTTTTCCAGAGGCTTTGGAGATAAAAGCACTGCAGTGAGTGCACGGATTATTCTGTTCTGAAATGAAACTGTACGTTCTTCTGTGCCTCCAAGTCACACAGTGGTGTCATTCTGATATAAGAAGCATCAAAGAATGAAAATGGCATCCAAGACAGTACGTATCACACTGTATACAGTTTTTAAAAGCATACCTTTAGCACTGAAAATACACTTCCAGTTATTTTAATGCTAGTTACCCTACATATTTATGGTTTTGGTACATTATTGTATTTTCTTTTCAAATTCATTACTTCATTCATTGCAAACACCTGAAATCGGTTTTTAAGAAAGAAACTAAGCTTAAAAATCTCGGGCTTCATCCACTTTCCAAAGCTTGAAATCAAACCACCTGTGGAACTGGCATTTTATTTTCATCATCACTGATTTTGAAATAACCACATGAGTGATAGTGAGTGATAGGGCAGTGCAGCTTGTGTCTTTCATTCCTTATGTTAGTTAGCTGGTAATGTCAGTGCTTCTTCTGAATATTCAGGAAATTAAAATGTATGGGAAATAGTTTTATTTCCTGAAGTATCAGGAATGCCTTTGGAGAAGAGGCAAGTAAGAAATTCCCACCCAGGTTGCATAAGATGCTCTCTATCTGTGCCTTCTTGAGCGTGCTCTTCAGACAAATGAAGAGGAAAGAGGAATAAAAATGTATCAGTTAACACTGCTATCTAGTTTAGTTTGCTTGACGTTGTGATTCTGGTTCTCATTCATGCGTTTCCACTGTAATTTATACCCTGGTAATCTACTTGTAAATTGCTAGAAAGTTTAGAGTGGTGATAGTGCAGCAAAAAGTAAGGCTATGTAATGTAATTTCTATGTTTTCATTGAATGGCCTTGAATCTTCGGATATTACTTACAGGTTCTATTTACAGAACAAACGTTGTTGGTGTTTTACAAGATTTAACCAAATAAATGGAAAGTATACCTAACTGTAAAGGACTGAAAAGCCACTCCCTTTATGAAGCCTGGGTTCTTCCCACACAGGATTCTCCCTTCCCTAAAACTCCATGAAGGCCGATATGGGTCGATAGCTATTCAACATCATTCAGCCTTTGTCCCCATCCTTTTAAGCTTGCAATATCTGATTAGTTAAGAAAAAAAAAAAAGGAAAGAAACATAAAGAAATGAAACAAGAAGGCAAATATAATGAAATCTAACCGTGACTTCAGTAGAATCGCAGTGCTGAGCACTGAGATGATCTAACTTGGCCCTCTGCACATGATTCCCCATGCTGTTGAGGGCTTCCTCATTTCCACGAGGACCGAACAGCCTGAACAGATGCATTCACAAACCCAGTTAAGCACCACAGTTTAATGAAAGACGGCCAGAATAAATGTGCATTAAAACTGTGTTGCACTGATACCCTGGAGTACCATCTATTTTCAGCAGCATTCAATTTTATTCATGCAAAAGCAGTGAAGTTTCTGACACATTTTTCTTAACTCCTTCCCAAAAGCCCCCAGGGTGGGGGCTGCTAGGGCTGCTGCTGCCTGCTGGGGGCACATCCCTGCGAGGTGCTGCTGAGGGCCTGCAGCATCCCCCTGCAACACCAACCCCACAGGGAGTTCCTCTGAGGTTATTTGCCTGTCAGCCTCGTGCGCTTTCTCATCCAACAAAAGATTTTACTCTGGGGAAACTGCAAAGAGTATTTTATGTGGCTTCAAATTCATTTCCGTACCTTCTGAAGTGCTTCATCCAGAGCGCATCTATGATTACCTAACACCAGATTGCAGGGATCTTTTTGGAAGGACCTGCCTGAAGCACTCATTTTACAAACACATTCATACATATTAAACCTTAATCATGTGCCTACACCCGTAGACGTGAATGACACAATGTGAATATTTGCATTATACTTAATACACTCTGGAGTGATAGAACAAGGGCAGAAAAGCATCACTGTGCAAACTCTCAAGATTGTGAGGAAAAGAAACAGAAGCAAAGAAACAATACCTGCTCTTCTTCCCTTCCTCACTCATTACAAAATAATTTTCTCTCTCCTGCACTATTGGTGCATATTTCTGTTTCTCCTTGAAGTCTTTTTAATTCAGTGTTTTCATTTAAAAATGCAAGAATGCACAGCATCAACATTTTGAAGGCTATTGGAACATGCAGGATCAATTTACATGATTTTTAATTCTATTGTATTTATTTGGTTAATCTAAACATAAAAGACTTTTTTTTCTATGTTCTTCTCTAATATTTTCCTGTTAATGTGAGGGCTGAACACTTTTTTCATGACAGAAAAACAACTACTCACATTATCGCCTGACTGCAGAAGAAAGGGATTTAGAAAATAAAAAACTCATTTTAAAAATAAATTTTAAAAGTCATGCTTAAAATATGATAACTAATAATAGATATGCATATCTTTAAATCGAGCCACCTTCCTCCGAGGCTAACGGAGCTGCAGCTCAGAGCACAGAGGAAGGTTCTCACTCTGCCCTGCATGGAGGAATGCACCAGGTGACCTGGTGCTGAGCCTGGAGAGGCCCCTGCTGCTGGCTAAAGCCTGGTTTCTCAAAGGGCAAGGAAGAACCAAGTTCCAAGGGAAAGTGGGAGCCCAGGCCACAAGGATCCTGGCAGCGTTTTGGTGATGCTGCATCCCTCCAGCAGCTCGCAGGCACTGAGGCAGTCTGAAGTATTCTCCCAACTTCAGCAACAAGCCACACTTTCAAGTCAACTTTCTCCTTCCAGTCCTAGAGATAAATACAATGTGCTCCTTAATCCTACCAGTGGCTTAGCTGTGCTTTTTCACTACCTGCAGCTTAGAAGATCAAGCCCTGAGTTGTTAAATGATCCAGGGAAAATGCATTTCAGGATTTTCATATCTTCTAGCTTTGCAAAAAGGCTGTTGGTGAAAAAGACAGCTAATAATCGTATCTGTTCTGTTCTTAAATGGACCAAAAACAGAACCAAAACAACACAAAAACAACCCCAGACTCTATCTGAAGTAGATCAATTCAAAATGCACACATAGTGGATCGATTCAATGCTACTGAATGCCACCACATCCACATAAACACACCTGGGGAGATCAGTGGGAAGATGGCATTCACCTGATGCTTTAAGTACAGGCTGCTTACGGGTAACCCACAGAAATCAGCAAAATATACAGACTAAAGAGAGGCTGAAAACCCTCAGCAGCACAGCACTGAGTGCAGACTCAGGCCTGGAACTGCTGCAGCTCATCTCTAGCAGTAATGATTCACCTTTAACTGGAAGGAGTGTCAGAGAAAGCAATGGATGGACTCCGTTTACATTAAGAAATGTGAGATCCCCACTGCTGGTGAGGCACACAGCATTGCAACAACCTCCTTCCTCACACATGTTCATCCCCACTCATTCCACTGTACACATTTTGGGCTGCCATTGAGTGTTCCTATTTGAACATAAAATTTAACTAAACCTTCCAGTGTAGCTGACATATTAGAGATAATAGGATCGGATCTTCAGTTACTGAAAATGTGCCAAGCAGTCCTTGCTGGAAGCGAATCAAGTTACCTGCTTGATTTCTTTGGTTAATTAAGTCTTCTATATAAAGTATTCTTTTGCAGACAGCATTGCATTCGTGCTGAAACAGTAATAAAGCAGTAGAGCTGTTGGTGTTCAGTGTTTGTATTGCTTGTTACTTTGTTTTGTTTTGTTTTGTTTTTTAAAAAGTAAATTTATTTAGAAGAGGAATTATTGCTATCATATAAGAAATTAGCTCAAGGTTAGCTAATTTGTAACTGAATGTATGCTTGTAACCCTATGCATATACATGTAGATACAAAAGGATTAAACTAATCCTGTTGGTGTGATTTATTTGCTCATGCTCCAAGTTAACATCTCTGTGCCTACCTACCAGGAATGGCACTGATCATGAGCTGCTCGCAGGTGGAACTGTGACCCTCAAAGATGTTTTTCACTTCAGAATTGCAATCCTTGCTACCCAGACTTCTCAAAGTTCTCTGGTACAAACTCTCAAGGCCGAAGAACTCCCTCACACTTTGTATCCCATCTCAGCAATGTCACTCTGACTTAAGGCCTTGGATACAACGTGCAGTACTGGTAGTGTAGGAGATCTGCTGGCAGCGTTAGGAGGCCTTCTAAACACCTAACATTAATTTAACCAGGGACTCTAATTTTCACAAATGGCACAAGCAGTATAAAAGAAAGGATTTTGCTGTATGTACCAAACAGCACATGTGGGCATCCTGCCAGCCTTCACGTGGGCCAAGAGACATGCAGTAAATTCTCACAGCTTTACTATTTACTTCGTGGCTCCTTTGAAAACAGCAGTGGCTAACTATGCTGATGGAAGTCTTGCCTGAGGTCCCAGAGCAGTCATTAAACTCTTAGCCTTCTGTTCAATATAAAATGACATGCTCATTCTGCATTTCTTTAGCTGAGCTGCTATGGAGGAGCCATGGTTCGATTGATATGCCTGGCTCAAGCCCAAAAATGATTGCATTGCACTTTCCTCAAGCAGCTTGTCAGTTCACATTCAAAAAGCCATACAGGATGCAATTGTCTGGTCACTGAAAATAGCTTCTGTGCATATTTAAGCCATTGCAAAATGGCAACATGAAAATTAATTCTCTCTTCTCCTTCTGGAGATTCATCATTTGCATGGTAGTGCTGTTCAGTGTGCATGGAATCATCACATTCCCTAACATATTAATATTTTAGTTTGTTATCCCTTCAGTTATTTTTAGCAGCCAGCTGTCCTTGTGTGAAGCTCAGAGTGGCAGTGAGATGCTGAGACATGTTCTGAGCATGGTCAAGGACGCGCCGTCATACATCTGCTCAGCAGGCTGCAGCCTTGTCTGTTATTAAAGTAATCTCTGAACTGCTACTGCAACATGTGTAATCATCAGTTGCAGGATGTCTTTTCCCACCTGCTCGCTATTTATTACCTGCTATCCTACAAGTTTTAATGGTAACTTGCATTTCAGTAGGTAAACACGTAGAATTGAAGCTCGTTATAGCAAAGCACAGAATATTGCATGATTTTTTTGGTCAGTTTGAGCTAATAGAGGATATTCTGAGATCTTTCGTATGCACTTCAATTTTTTAGCATTATTTGAAGGGCAGCTGAACAATTAAAGATCAACCTTCTGGATACACAGGGAAGAATCTTGCACATTTAATAAACAATTGGTAACAGGTTTTATTGCTTTGTCCTGCTTTTTGAAAATACATAGGCTTTCTATAGGAGCTGAAGTATTAGAACATCAGTTTGGAAATGGATTTGTGTCAAATTTTATATGCTCAAATATTGGTGATTTCTATTTGAAGTCTTTGCTGCTTTTTCCTGACACAGTAAAGGGCTCAACAAACCAATATTGCATTAGCTGCACACGCTCCCCTGCCAACACATTAACTACCTAATTTTTCTAAACCACTTGAAAGCAGAGCTTTTGCATTTTGGTAAATCTAACACATTTGTGTAAATTCATTTTTGTAATTTCCTAGTGCCTATTCAATACAGAAGGTGAGAGTATGAGCAGTTGAAAGCATCAGCAAGAATTAATGTTAAACCGTCAGCTTTTGACTTTAGTGAGCATCTCTGAGAAAACAAGGGAAATAGCGGTGTCACTGGAGGAGCACTGCAGGCTCTCAGCCTTGCAGGCTTCACCTTCAGGAACCAACCCTTCTGAAATTATAGCTTGATTCGTTTAGCTGGTTGCCCTCCCCAGGTAACCGCATCACACTTGCACCATGCTCTGCAGAAAATGAAGATTCCAATTTTCTGAGAAAACAAAAGGTGAATTGCCATGTTCACCTTCAAAAACTAAAAAAGATTGCTGGAGAACTGCTTCTTGATTTTGCCTACGCATAATCTCTGCCCAGTGCTACTGTTGTGCAGATGCCATCCCTGAGAAGAGGAAACTCTCTAGAAATTGCAAATACCAACCCAGAGCTCCCTCTCAACAACAGTGCTTGTGCAGGATCCTCTTTCCTTGCTTGCCAGCTACACCAAAAGTATCTGGGCTGAGCATTGCTGCCAGCCAGACCAGCCCTGCATGCAGGCTGCAGGGATGCTGCCTCTGCCACTACTTCCACGCTTCACCATCCCTGCTCCTACAGACTGCTGTCAAAACATTTCTGAAAACCAATGAAAAGAAGTATGGTAGGAATGTCATTCCTTAGGCAGCAGGTCTCTGCCAGTTGATTGCTCTTCCTGGTGACAACCAAGGGCCAGAGGAGCAGAACAAGAAATATTTGAATTCATACAGAGCAAATGTCTGCTTCATACAGAGCAGATCTGCATTACCACTAAATCTGAGTCTGTAGCACATATTTCTATTGATTGTATTTAAACAGCATCAGAGGACGAGAGATGAGAAAACAGTTTCTAACTCATTTCTCACAGAACATCATTCTTTCACTGTAGGAAAGCAGCAGACCTACAGCTCTTGCATGCTGCAGAGGTTGCTATACATAGTAGAGTTTAGGTAAATATTTTACAGAAATACTAATGAAGAATTGCATGTTCAACTTCTGCATTGTATTTTGCAGCCAATTTGTTTTGTGCTGTTTTTTTCTTCAGTCCATGCTTATAGATACATACTCTTGTTCACCAACTCATGCACAACATGATGCCCAAACTTTTAGAAATGTATTCATTCATACAGTCATAGAAGTAAGACTCGGTGATCTTTATGGATCCTTTTCAATTTGGAATATTCTACAATTCTATGATTTTAGCAAAAAGTATTGTTTGCAGTCAATATGTGATACGACAAATACTAAAAAAAAGGTATAGCTTAATTCATATGATACAAACCAAATATCATAAAATAAAAAAAGCTCTTTCAGTGCAGGTTATATTCTCAAGGAAAGAAGAGACCCTTACACTTGTCCTATTTCTGAATAATAATTCTATAAACATTCTATAATTTCATAATAGATTGCAAGCATTCAGAGGCTCAGCATCAAACTACTCAGGATATAACAAGCATATGACAAAATAGTTATGCAACTGACAGTGCAGGAGCTTTTAGGAAGGATATAAAGACGTCGTTGTTTCACAGTTTATTAATGAAAAAAGAAGTTGAAGGGATGTTTTTGTTTAAAACACCTAGATACCTAAGCACATGTTAAAATCTCAGCAGGACTCCTTTTAAAAGAAAATGGGATAAAATTCACAGAATTAATTAAATCATCATTCATTCACTAAAAAGGGTTGGTAGAGACGGCCTCACTTGAAACATGGACGCTCCAGTGCTACCAAGTATTACAGTCTCAGTAAGACAGCCAACTTCCCATTGGGACAAACTTGTAAGCCAAGGCTCGAGCCTGGGTAGGGTGTATAAATGTATGTCCTCTTTACACAAAAGAACTTGTAACCAACTGTCCTGCCAACATGCTTATGTTTAAAGTCAAAACACCAGAGTTTGAAATACAAAAATGATCCTCCTCAGAAAATTAAAAATGTGCTATGCTGGAAAAAGCCAGAATTTCCTCTCCCAGGCTGGAGAGTTCGTTAAAGTATCAACTCTGTAGATACCTGTAGAACCAGGAGACTGTCCCAGAAGCCTTTGGGCTGAATAGGCTGGGATAAGCACTTAAAGCTATATAAAAATGCATGGCACTTGATAATTAAATTGATAATGGCTGTTTGTCACTGGGAATCTAACAAAGCACTTTCTTCTGTATTAAGCCGGAAGTAGGCAACTTTTTTCACTGAAAAAAACTGGAGTGCATACATGCTTTAAAAAGTTATGAGAATGACTTCTATAGGTAGCAGTAGCTCTGGAAAACTAAACTGAGGTTTACTTGGAGAAGGGTGCTTCCAAAAGAAGCCATCAGGTTGGCCTCCCTGCCTTTCTGAATCTCACATTTCAACCTCATTGCTGCAGAAGAGATGATACTCCATATCAGAGCACATCTATTCTTTCCTTAAAGCCACTGCAAGTCCTAAACAAACTAATAAACAATAGGTTTCAGGTGCTCAGTAAAGCTTGTAATGAGAGACAACTACTAGTATGTCATGCGTGCAAAGACAAGGACTCTTGTTTGCTTACATCTACAGTGAAAATAGTCCTGGCTGTGGCCTTCAGCTAATGGCAAAAATCAGGTTCCATTGTTGCAATAAAACCCTCTTCAGATTCAGTGTCTGAGCTGGTAAGAAAGCATCACGGCCCCCTTTGAAAGAAGAGCCCTTTGTCATTTCTTTGCACTCTTCTGATAGCAGTGGACATATGACACAGCTGTGTACTGTATCAGACACACATAATAATGTAATCAGCTTGAGCTCTTGTCCTGTGAAACAGGGCAGCATTTATCGTACCCTCAGTGGCTCAGCAGCAATGAATTCAAGACTGATGAGCAGCATTTCAGATGAGCCTCATCTGCGCCTCCCTACCAGCATATGCGCATGCCGCGTATTGTCCAGAAGTGTGTCTAATACATATTTAATGTACTTGTTCTGTAAACATGTACTAATGGAAATAGCATTTGCTAGGAAAGATGGTCCTGTCCATGGCTATTAGTGGTAGCACTCCTTGAGTAAAGTGATTTGGAGCTTTCTTGTGCGAGACAGATGGATCTCATCCCTGCACGGCATCCTTCTGCTCACATTCATGTTGGTAAAAATGTACACTCAGATTTGTTTTTGTATCTGGCTGCGATGTCAAATGCCATAGCTAACATATATCCCAGTGCATGGAAATCAAAAAGAGCCAACAAGACCTTTGAGTGTGATCCCCAAAGAGCTTTGCTCAACTGAAATGTCACAGCCTTCACACAGTATCTTTAATCCAAAAATAATTAAATTAGATTTACATAGAGACAATCTGAGACACTGACCCCAAAAAACTGGTGATTCATTTAAAATGACAAATCCTAACCACCATGAAGTCGCTGTAGGCCAGGGACCCGCAGACACAACTATGGGGAGAGTGCCTCCCAAAGCTCTTGCTGAGATGCACAGGAGCATCAGCTGGGCTAACTGCAAAGAAGTGCCCTAATTTCATTCACAAACTGCACAGTTTTTTTACATTTTATCTTCAGTGAAGTCTGAGCCGAACTCCAGAGCCTTAACTAAATACTGAAACCTGTCATCCTTCTAGTGTAACTGACGAGGGATGTGTATGTGATAGAGAACAGCATAGTATCAATTTTTATTTTATTATAGAGATTCACTTCCACAGTCTTTTATTTCCTGTTGAGCATAACAATTCACAGCAGCAACACCTCACAGTAATGTATGATAAACTTGCAGAGTTTTGCAACTGGAGTTAAATGAAATGGTGGCAGCAATGCATGTTAGTGCAGTGCATTCACTGCCACTCCTGTCAGACAAGCGGATATTAAAGTTCCTATCGCCTAAGGAGCCGTGAGACGAACTCTACTTCTGCATACCTTACTTTGGCATCGAGGGGTCAGCACGTAGACTGATGCTGCAATTGAATCTGAATCTCAGAAGAGCTGAGTTAGAACCACTGTAATGTCCTTCCTGCACAGAAACAACTACCTAGCTACAGTATCTGGTAAATAACAGTTTCTTTAGAAGTAGCAAGTAGAAAACTGAATGGACATACAAGTTGTGAAATGCTCAACTAGCTGCATATTTGTTGATTTAAAGTAAAGAGATGCTGCCTGACAAAAGGAACACAACTCCTGCAGGAACTGAGAGGTTAGGAGAATAACGTAAACCTCTTCCTGTGTTTTTTGTTGTAACAGGGAAATCGGGCCCCTGTTTGTGATCCTGAGCCTCTGCTGTGCTGACCTATCCCAAGTCAGACCTGCTGCCTCTGGGAAAGGCTGAACAGGACAGGGGTGGGTGCTGCGAGTCCCTGCACCGTTCTCCACAGCACGCTGACCCATGGTGTGACTTTTTTATAAAAGCATGAACCAGGCACAGTGAGCCAAAAAAGGGTTAAACAGAAAATCTGGTCTTCATACTTTTTTGATTTTGTGAGCATGAATCTCTTTCACGGAACAGCTGTCAAGTCAGCCAACGAAACAGGTCTGCTTAGGTCTCCTGATAATACCAACTGCTGTTGTTCATGTATCCTCAGTGACAGCAGCAAGATGAAAATCGAAATGAATCGCCCTACAAATGAGACACTTCTCTGCTTTGACTTTCCAAACGTGACAGTGGTGTTTGTTTTCTCAGTCAGCAACATTTAAAGATGTTAGAAAGCTCTGGTATCACAGAGTTGCTCAGGGGGCAGTTTCAAAAAGAAAAAAAAGTGAGAAATCTGCATGACAGTTCCTTTCACAATTGTGTTCAAATTTCTGTCCCTTAGTGCTTCCACCAAACCAAACTGCAGAGTATCACCAGCAATACAAGCTACTGCAGACTTTAAATGACAACAGCTAACATTTCATCCCTCTTACGAAGCATTTACTCCACGTCCTTACTGTGCTATAGATGCAAATTGTTGGGTCACACCATAAGAGTTACAAGGCAGCTTTAGGTCCCAGTGATGAGCTGCCATAGCACAGATGCATTCGTTTCTGTCTGTCTGCTTAGGAGAACAGTGTTTTTCAACAGATCACAAATTACATAGAATAAAATAATTTTCGGAAGTGCACTTTCTTCAGCATGAGTTGTAAATACGATTATTTGCCTTTCTATTGGAAAAGCTGAAAACACTCTCTAAATATAAATTAATTAAATTCTGTAATTTGTGTGAAGTAGATATTTCTGCCTAGCTTCCACAGGAAGAGCCTAAGGCACAAGGTACCCTGTGGAACTCATCAATTACTTCCATTTACTGCAATTTGTAGCAGGAAACAAAAATTAAAGTTGTAAAAGACACTGGATTTTTTTGGGTTTTTTTGAACAATTACATTAAAATTCAGAAGCCATATTGAAGCTCTGGAACATATTCTTATGTATATATATATATATACATAATTAAACCTGCCTTTGAAAATATATTTCTGTGGTGTAGTTTTCCTCCTTATCTGATTTCCTAGACACCATTACCTAATACATGTACAGCTCCGTGTTCAAACAGATCTCTTTGCCCCTCCTCAAAAAAAGATGGCTGCTTTTCAAAAATGCTTTATGAATTTAGCTTCTGCTTTCAAAGGAACTCAGATTGTAAAGATTTGTCTCCATGGATGTTTGTAGACATAGCTGCTAGAATGGATTAGCTTAGGGCAGTACTGTGCTAACACAAAGAAAAGCATCTCTCACATCAGTATGGTTTGGTGGTGCACTGAGGGATTTCATGTGCATCTACCCCAGTTACACTGCGATGTCCCAAACCTGCAGAATCTTCTGATAGTTTCACTGTAAATCCACTGAGTCAAAATTCTTTCTATGAACGTATCTCCAAAGCTCAAGCCTTGCTGAATAATCTGCTTTCAAATTTCTTGTTCTGACCAACAACCTTTATTTATTATTTCATCCCAAATTCCTGGGTTTGCAAATGCTAGCTGTGAAACATCCAAAAGCCCACTTATGATTTAATAATTAATTTCAATACTAGACACTATCTGTACTTTCATTCTGAGAGTCTCAAAGTGCTTTGCAAATAAGAATAGAATGTCCAGACACGCCGTGGGTGTCCCCATGTTACCAATGAAGGAAGCAATACTCAGTCATTTGGTCACTTTATACAGAAAATCTCTGGGAGAAGCAAAAGCAGTACCAGGAACTTCATAATCTAAGTGTAATACTGCTAGCACAAAGCTACCTTTTCTTTGCTTTCTCTTTTTAAATTACTTTCTGATTAAACAGAAAGAAATTTTCTTGAACTATATGGAGAATGAAGTTAGTAGGTCCACAAATTTTCCATCTTGAACCAGATTATTTGGTATGAAAAGAATTGTTGGCATTTGATCTTTTTTGAAACTGAAGAATAACTGCAGAAGTGATGTGAAGCATGCAACATGAACACGTGTGGTTACCAGCACTGCCTTATAGGATCTTGTACTTCAGTTGCTGAACTTAAACTCGTTCTTTAAAATGTTCCATGCCAGGAAAATCTAGTTGGACTGATTTTCTTTCTTTTTTAAACACGTCAAATAAATGATCCAGCAGTTTTCAAAAATGAGATGAGAGGGAAAAGGCCTATTTTGTGAAGTGAATGTTTTCCTTTTCTGTTGTTAAAAACAAACAAACAAACAGAAATAGTGTATACATTTTGTTGAACACCTGGCATTGCTGCTGGAAAAGAGGTAGCGCTGGTGTAAGGGATTTGATTTTGCTCTCCCTGCTGGAAGGTACTCATACATGCACATATGACCCTTTGCTCCCACCACAGCCACTTTCCTGGCATCTCTAAGTTGAAGATCTGAGGTCAGTTCAAGGTTAGGACACTAAAAAATCTCTGAAGTTCAGATCACTAACAAATCAGTCAATTATATAAAATCCTTCTTGAATGACTGACTATGCTGCTGATAGCATATTTTCTCTTCTTGATTTCAGTTCTAATGCTTGTGCACCACAAACTTCCCTTGGCCATCTGTGGAGGATGCTACAGCAGAAGTATTAAGCATTTTGTTTGCATACTCTGGACTCATGTGTAACAAGCATGAGGTAGATCAATTAAGAGAACTGCACTCCCAAAAAAGTGAAATATGGAATGAAATAATGAGCAATCCTGCAGCACACACAAATGCTTTTAGTGCTGATCAATCACTTCACATCTCTTCTGAAAGAAAACAGAGCCGGTGCCACCTGGCAGAAAGCTGCACTCCCAACTGTCACCAAAACAATTAGCTCACCTGTAGATTCCCAGCCTGGATGCTGTAGATAAGCTGGCATCATGAGGCAGGTGCTGCTGGTGGGCTGGTCTCACAAAGCAGGCTCGAGCCATGCTGCTGCTCCTCCCACAGGGAGCACTTGGTGGGGTGGGTTCACCACATCGTCACTCTCACCAGGACTTCAGCAAGCTGATCTAAAGACAAAAGAAGAAATTTTAAATATGAAGCCAGCTGATATATTATGTGGCAGTTTGATTCTGGGACTTTTGGTATCACTGAGATTTGTCATCTGGAAGCAACAGGATGCTGCTGATCTCCACGACAAGCCCACAGCTTGCCCTATACTAAGATAGGGGTTTCTTTTCATAGCATCTAAAATGTATAAGTTACTTCTGCAAAAACTGGGTTTGGAGCTGCAAAAAGGAGGAAATTTCCCCATCTGTCAGGTTAATTTAAATAAGGTTGGTTAGTCAGAGCAGTTCAGTGGTTTGGAAAGCCAAAATAAGTCCACAAGAGATGAGAGAGACCTCAGGGAAATAAACATATCACACCAAGCTACACCATTTCCTACAACATATATACATGTGTTTGAAAGCCACATGTCTCTGCAATTTGCAAGTGCATGCACAGGCTCACAAATCAGACTTTAAAGTAAGACTGAGGGGTCTTTTATCCCATAATGTATTAGAGCAGAATGGATTTAATCAGCAGTTTGATAAATGACACACCTGCTTAATTTCCTCAATTGCTAGGGCACAGATTTTATGCAATGCATTTCAGCATCACTGAACAAAGGATGAATAGCAGACCTTCAGCCCGTGGAAATGGGATGCCTGGTTCCATGCACAAGCCTCCACACAGCAGCTAATAGGCACAAATGGGTATTTGCTACCATAAATGTCCTGCGTGTGGTCCTTCATTCATTGCAGGATGTCTCTTTGCTTTAGTGTAGCCTCTAAATTAGTCGTGCCTTAATACACAGTTCACACCACTTAAATACCTTGAACTAGCCATATGTTTGCTGAATCCACGTCTTAAGCATACTCCTATTTTTTATGTGGCATTTAGAAATTATCTTTGAATTATAACAGAAAGATAAAACATCGACTCTTTCCCAGCATTTTACAGCTTGAAACAGAAGCCCAGAAAACCCAGAGTTCTCTCTTTCTCTTTCTTCCCAAGTATTTCTTTTTCTGTTCAAGTGCTAGTTTCACTGGCTTTCCTGCGTATAAACCATACAGCAGCAAGCATCCAGGATTATACAGCAGGTACTTCTCAGGGTTCAAGCATCAGCTGCTGATCTTACCTCTTACACTTTATTATAGTATTACTGGAGCACCTAAATAACACACAGCTGAAACCCTAGGCTATAAACACCCCATTTGTACAGATTCCCTATGACACAGATACCAGGACACAAATTACTGATAATACAGTTTTTCCTAATATTGCACAGCATATATCAAGCCTCCAGATTGTGATCTCCTTTAGAGCAATAAAAACAAACAGATATAAACCACTGTAGCAGAGATCAGAATCTGATCCAAAAAGTGTGCATAGCCTTGTTCATTTTCTCTGTACTAGGGGTAATGAAAGCTCCTCTGAAGTGGCATGCACTGGTAGATAGGGAAATGTGCTAGAAGAGTATTCAGCCTAGTCATCAGCCTGGTTATAAGAAGACTCTTAAACAGGCTTCTCTTCACATTGCCAGAGCCTCTCTGACAAGGGCTTAAATTGCCAGAAAAGAATTAAGTTTGAAAGACTTGCAGAATGTGGGTGTAAATTTTGTACATTAGAGAAAAATCAAACCACATACAGAAAAGATGACCCCTAAATTATGTGTGAGTAAAATGAACATGAAAATGAGACTGGACAGCATTTTGGTGACATTGATATTCTTTTAAGCCACCAGTATGCTTTGATGTATTCAGTGCAATCCTACCTCTGAGCTTAGTGCAGGTAGGGCCTGGCTTTACAGGGAAAGAATCTCTTTCTATTTTTGCTAATGTTAAAGAAATGAAAAAGAATTAATTCAAATAAATTCCTGCAGAAATTATGGCCTTGTGACATATTTTAGATGTGATTCCATTAAATAAAACAAGAGATGTTACTTGTATCAAGAGTATATGGAACACAAAAATGCTTCTGCCAGTGTAAGAGGCAGTGGTTTGAGTGTACAGAAGATCAGGAGTCTTTATTTTTATCCTGTTCTCCCAATTTGGTTGTGTTATTGTCTTTTACTCTGCTTCTGATGTGTGCCATATAAAATGACTTGTAAAAAGTTATAAATGGGCTTCTGCCTCTGACACGCACTAGAATACATCATGCTCACAGTTCCTATCTCCTTCAGAAAGGAGAATTTTCTGGGAAGCTTTGTTTCTCCTGCTTGCTATTCCACTACTCTCCTGCTGCAAAGTTGTTGTGAAAGTTGTTCATTTGATAGGAAGCTGATTTTTGTCAGTACACTGCATGCAGTATTTTTGGCACAATGAATTTAAGAGAAGGTAACTTCACTTTCCAATCATTCTTGTGAACATTAGGAAAGCCACTAAAATTTGATGCAATTGTTTCTCACAAGCATCATTATTACGAATACTGATACAGCAGATGTAATTGTGGTTTACAAGACAGTGCTACAAGAGAGGATGAAATGTTGGCAATTGGCATTTGTCACGCTTGGCTTAGAATTAATTCATATTAAATAATATTTTAATTGCACTGTTTTGTTTCCCCACTATGCTCCCCAATGGATGTTTGTCTTCTAATAGCTCACTGTTTAAGTACTGTAAATAGTTGAAATTTCTGAAGTTATACTGCATAAATTACCCAATAATGCCAAATATTAGCGCTCCACTTGTCAACTGCAGTTTGATAAAAAGAGCTGCTTGAGTGTTTTTCAAAGGGAAGGGAAAGGAACGTTTTACCTGGTAACTAGCTTGACAAGCAGATTTTCCTTCTGGTGTGATACTAGAAAATAGTGGTTTGAAAGATTTATTTTGTTTACCAAAAACACACCATTGTTACCATAGGGCTTCATTTTGGATACAAAATGTCAGCCGTGCTCTGTTGGACATGAATATCCGCCTGCCCTGTGTTGTCTAAACAAATTTTTTTATTGTGTGTTCGCATTTTGGATAACTTCTTTTAGACATATGTATTTGCTAATATCAAGATGCTAAATAAATCAATGATATGTCAGACGTTTTGTGAAATGCTACGGAAGAGTGGTGCCCCAGCATTAATCAACTCACATGATTGACAGCTAATGATTTCCTACCTAGTGATCTATAGATGATCTCACTTTTGCTTTCATAGAAATGCCAGATCATATTCAGATGGCAGGAGAAATAACTCCCCTACATTTTCATTCATAATCACTCTTGCAATAACTTCTTTTGGGAGATAGTATCAAAAATATGCAGCTAAATAAAAGCACTTCATAGATGAGCAGAATGAATTAATTTCTAGGCCCTAGTCATTACCTTTAATTAACTGAAGGAGCAGAACCATGATCACTGTCAAATACAGGCCAATGAATAAAATTAAGCTGTTTAAATCCTTGATGGTGGCCACAATTTGAGCAGTTTCAAAACCTACCCGTTCTACCCGGTTTCCAAAAACTGTTGTGAATTGCAAAACACAGAGGTTCTTGAATGACGTCTTTAAAACTATGATGAGATATGAGTTCAAATACCTGACAGATGGCAAATTAAGTTTGAGGTCGTAGTAAAATACTTCTGCCTCTGACACACTGGGATAATAAGAGAGAGCAACCTCTCAGTATGGGGCTCTCTTGCAGAGCAGCTGAATTCATTGCAATTTTGACACTTAATCCAAAAAGAGGAGGAACAGTTAGAGCAATTTATCAGAAGTATAAAATCGTATTTTTATCCTGCTGCTCTTCATTCACACAGAAAAACAAGTTGCTTAGAGGAACTACAGACAGGATTATACTCGAGATTTCCAAGGACTAAAACAAAATTGAGCTGTGTGCCCTACAGCCACACCACCCTGTGCTGCCAGTCACCTCAGTGCCTGCTGCTCACTGTGCTCATCCTACCCTGAGCAGCCCATGTGCTGCTGCCACGACCCTTCCTTTGCGTGCTCCAGGGCACAGAAGGACAGGTACGGTAAGGTTAAAACACCTACAGACATAATGATTTATGATGCCAATGAAGAGGTAAAGCTAGCTATTCTCATAGTCTCCATGGAAGACAAATGTTTAAAGACAATTTTTGGGATTTTTTCTCACTTCCTCTGAACACAGGAGTTAGAACTGGAGTAGGTAAAGTGTTATTTTCACTTCTGACAGAAAAACACTGAGGAAAAAACTTTTGTTGCACCCTCAAATGACAATTTAAGGAGGACAGAGGGACCAGAAGACTCTATGGCTTGACAGGTGTGGCATTCACTTTGGTTACAGAAGACCTAAGATCCTGTCTGTCCTTGTACCAAATTAAACACGAGAGCTTAAACCTCATTTTCGCTCATCCACTCAGCTAAGTGACTCAATAGATAGTTCATTTTTGCACAAGAGGGAAACAGCTGTAGTGGATGAGTTTGAAAGCAGCACATTTACAAGTCAGTGAAGTGATGTCTTGGGATGGTGGTCTGAGGAGCCACATCGACGCCCCATCTCCACATCAGAGGTAAGGTCTGTCCTCAACCCACCATGTGCAGAGATGTTTAAATGTTCCCTCAGAGCTTAAATACTCTGACCAAATAAATAAATAAATGGGAAGAAAATGCACACTGAGGATAGCACATTCCAATGAGAATGTTCAAATACTGACTTCTTGAAAGACTGACAATTCAGATGGTGACTCACCTAACATTAAGCAACCACTCACTTTTTGAGGTGATTCTTACTGCATGAGCTTGGGAAGGAGTCACTAAAGGATACTCCAAGTTTGAATGCTACCAGTAACCAGAAACACAACATACGGTCATCTGGCCACCTGATGGCTCCTGGTTCACAAGGCAAATCTGAACATACACAGCATTAGAAAAACTGGCAGGAACAGACATAAGCAGCCAGGTTTCTGACTGGCTGATCTAATAACACACCGACCCTTTATGTAGATATCAGAACATCTTTCACCAACTAGCATGAAAGGGAGCTGCAAAGCATGCAATTCAATTCTGCAGAAGAATCCACAACGCAAAAAAAAATTACACTCAGATCTCCCTATTCCACAGGCCTTGGAGATCCTTTCAGCCCCTGCACACGTTGCCTTCTGCAGCACCAACCTGCTCTCTCCTCCTTCAAGTTGCCCCAGCCCTCATTCAGCAAGATGAAGGCGGATGTTTTATTTGCCCCCATTTAACACCTGTCCCTCTGCCTCAACTGGCTGCAGAGATCTGTCTGCTCTCAGTCCCCCATGATACAGCTTACAATGTGTGTCTTCTTCAAAATGCAGAAATGCATGGCTTTGGAAGGAGGACAACGGGCATGTTCAGTTTTATGGAAACATTATTAAAAGTCTTTTCAAAAACTGCTTCCTTAGAGAACAACAACAAAAAAGAAGCAAGAGGAATCATAGCAAAACAAAACCCCCAGGGCCATTTTTATTTGCCAAGCAATGCACACAAAAACCTGATTAATTTAAAGTTACATTCACATATTTTATATAGCCTTAAATTATTAATTTCCATTAAAAAAAAAATCCAAGCACAGTTGATTTAGTAATAAATTTTTAAGATGGGGGAACATTTTGCATCCTACTGCTCTCCTGGGACTTTGCTTTGTGTCTTGGATTGTTCATTAAGCCAGGATTAGTGAAGTAGGGATTACTGTACAACACTGAGCAAATTGTTTCTGGATCTGGACTCACTGGGCACAACCACTGAAAGCAGTTAAAGAGTAAGGAGGGAATTGGAGGCACCATGCTCCTCTGGGCGTGCATACTCTTCAGGAAAGAGAGCCAGTGCTGTTAGCACTGAACTACAGGGATGCCTGAAATGTTCCTACTCCTACTGCTGCTGCAGGATGTAGAGCATGTATGTATGAGCAGCGCAACACAAAGGCTTTTGGCAAAAGGAAAGGATGCAAATGATTTTTTTCCTGCTCTGCTGCTGTGACCCTTAAGTGAGCTTTCCAGGCCTGGGCCTCAAACCTGGTCTCCTCCTTGCCAGTCTGCGGGCTGAGATGATGTCCCAGCAACTACTCCTCCTAGAAATGATTTGTACTACAGCAATGCTGCACAGAATTTCCTGCTTAAGTTAAGAAACACCTCACACATAAAAACGTTCTACTGTTTCTGTGGATAAATCAAGTCACCCTTTAACAGGACTGCATCTCTTGCTATTCTAGAACAATCCAAAGCAAATATCGTAATAGGCAAGCAAGCTATAAATCCACATGGAATTTTTAATATAATGATGCATAGGCTGCTTTACTCTCAAAGCTGCAAATCCAGTGAAATGTTACACACGCATGATATGCAGAGAAGCCTTCATTGGCTCAGATTTTAGTCAGCAAGTTCCTGCAATTTATGTTTAAAGACTGGGGACAATAAAAAGCACCTAACCTGCCTCTCCCCAGCTCCACGGAGTGCAGGATGCACAATGAGACACTGCCTGAATTGGTGCTTGACACAGAGCACAGCTACAAAAGCTGAAGCTTTGAGCTTTTGACAATTAAAGCTCTACCCTGCCATCCTTATTCACTGAAGCTGACAGGAGTTTTTCCTGAAATTGGTTCTGTGAAGGCAGCAATGTGAGGCTGCCATGAATATTTTAAAGTAAAGGAGCTGGAATACTCTAATGATCTTATGTAAATCTAAGAATTTCATTGAAAATTTTTTTGAATGGGTCATTAAGCAGGGAAGAAAAGGTTGGAAAGCAGCCTAAAAAGGAGAACATTTTCAAAAGCCCAAATACTCCCCACATTCTTCAGAGCCAGCCAATTAGGCTAGCTTGGGGTAGTCAAAGAAGAGAAAAGTAACAGAGCATCAAGGATACCTGTAACTACAGGCATCTGTAACTACAGACCATCAGCTTCGTCAGGAAGGAGACAGCAGAAAGGCAGTAACATGGAGTTAACAGGCTTAACTGCTACATATGAACAATGGGTGTATAAAAATTACTAAGATTCAGTATTTTTCTCTTTATTGTTAGTGCGAAGAATAGAAGTCCTGCAGAAAGTCAAGATTAAGCAGCAGTGATAACAGAGGTGGGAATGCAAGCCTCATGGCTGCCACTGGGCCCCAGCACCTGGCTCCCCCAAAACACTCACCAACAGTGTCCTGAGCATCTGCACGGGTGCTCCTGGTGCATGGGACACCACTCACCTAGATGCTCTGCCCATTCTTTTTCTGATGTGAAGCAGCACAAATATTTCTTAGGGAATTTCTTTAAAAATAAATTTGTCCTTGGTAGCTGAAGGACTTTTCATGTCTGATCTCCTTAGTCTTTATGTGAAGGCATACTATTATTTATAACGTGAGAAGTGATTAGGATGAAGTTATACATGCACAGTAGGCAAACAGACTTACAGAATGTGCCTGGCACAGTTCGTTCATTAAATCTCATCCGTTCTATTGTTGACTTTTCTCTTGAAGGTTTATTCCAGAAGCTACCACTTTATGCCAGCAGCATCTAAGCTGCATTAGCAATTACTTAAATGTATTTGGATGTTGCAGTAAGTACTTATTCAGCATGTATCTGGGCAAAAGTCTTTTCTTTAAGACTCGATCCATCTTTGCTGTACTCATAAATGCCATAAATGCTGTCCCACCCTGCACCTCACCTGCAGGAGGGCTATGGCAGGTTTACATCAGTCCTTAGACTGAGTTTCAGTCTAAGGACTGATGGCAGCCAGCACCCTGCTTTAATTGTGCTTGCCACCACTGCTTGTTCAGGGGGCCAGTGACAGGTAGACACCCTCTCACATACAGATACAACAATATTTTTCTCTAATCTTGGCTGATAGATGTTGTCTTCCTATCCAGTCCTCAATGCAGCAGCAGCAGAATACAATAATAGTTCTTCAGAGCCTCCAGGAGGTAAAGCAGAGCCACGAGCCTGCCTTGGTAGCAGGGAACTGAGGTTCTGCAAGGGTAACCACCCCATCAAGGCTGAGTGACAGCAGATGAGATTTGGCTGCTCAAGCAGCAGTCACATAACCATTACAAAGAGACTACGTAGCAGTAGTGATTAACAGATTCAGGATCCCTCTTTGCATTTCTAGGGATCGGCAAACTTTTCAATGAAGCAATCATCTGAAGGACTTGGATCATTAGAATGGATCAGATCAGCTTTTACACAGGCTGGATTAGCGAAATAACTGACAGCTTCAAATTGGTAGATGTCATTGAAGCAGCAATGCTAGTATAAATACCAAATGCTTCTCTATGAGGAATAAATGACATTTTCACAATTTCACCCAGAGGTAGTGCTGAAGCTAGCAATTCAGAGAAAAGGCAGTTTGGATTTGTGTGGCAGGTAAGTCTTCACAAATTACACAGGCTGCTTTGTCAGAAAATGAAGACCCTCTGAAATTATTCATGCAATCTACAGGTATGACCTAGGGTCAGCCCAGTGATTTAATAGCATAAAGACAACGCCAAGTATAAACAGAAGTAAAGTTTGGAAAAATACATAGCATTCAAGCTCCTGCAGATAGCTAATCCAGGTGCTTAACCAGAAATCCGTTAAGATAAGTATTCTCCCTGGAAACGTACTAGAAGACTTCACAAAGTACTCAAAATAAAAGGGTGGCATTTGCTAGAAAGACAACTATGTATTCACAACAGACAGTGGTATTTAGACTGCTTTCAGCAAGAATTAAGGGTTCTGGGCCGCTAGGTACCACTCGGAAGAGAGGTAAAGATGTGATTTTAGTGACAGGTTGGAAAGAATAACTAAAATGGGCCTGACAAAGCTGTGCTTGAACCACCAGTTACAAATCAGATACATGGGAACATCTCCATTCTTCCCACTGAGGAACTTGAGTTCCTCTTTCGTTCTCGATAGCAAGTGTCTGCTCCAGTCACTGTGGATTCTCTCACAAACGAAGCACATAAAGCAAAGTAACACTTCCCAGCCACCTCAAAAAGGTAAATGTGTAATAGCAGCTAGAGCTGAATACAAAATGACTTAGTATAAACATCTCTGAAATGTTTTCTATGTACATTCACTTGAAAATACCACACTGATAAGTAAGTTCAAAGCTGCACATAGTTTTGCATACTGTTAAATGGCTTAAACTTTTCTTTCATTTTTGATAGGAACTGTGGAGTAGAAAATTATACTGTCAATATGGATGGAAAATGTTGCCTATATTTAGACATTACAACAATCCTGCTTTTGTAATCCTTTAAATAGATCTGTGTGTGCATTATAAATTTATAAACACATTCAGTAGTTGATTGCTTCTTTCCTTTCCATACAAGGGTGCACAAGAGATGAACGTGAGCAGAAAGCTCACCTGAGGCCAAGGTATTATTGTTGTTAATCATAACATTACAGCGACAACTCTTTGCATTTGCTACTCTACTAAATATTACTAAGAGTTAATTCCAAGGCATTGGCATCATTGCAGACAAAAATTGGATACCATATTTCTGCATAAAATCCATCTTTTCACTTTGCAAATATCAGTGCATGCTAAATATTTGAATTTTCTCTGCATTCAAGGTTTTAAAGTTCAGCATTAATTAGTGCAATCAGGTGCCAAACCATTCAGTTCCCAGGAGAACAGTAGTGCAGAATGAGCTATGGCAAAATTCCAGGGACCGAATCTACAATATAATAAGATTCACACTTTTAGTACAGTGTAAGAATTTCTTACTTTATTCTATGGGCTTTGCAAAGAACAACCTATAAAATATTTTTTAAAGCATCTTAACTTGACAAAAATAAGAGCTAAATTATCTTATAATGCTGATGTTAATGTTTGAAGGGGAAGGCAAATCACCCTAGCTAAAAGCCGAGTCAGCTGGGTAGGAGCTACTGCATTCAGAAATGAAAGTTATGTGAGTGCTGTCTAATTTTCCTTAATATTTACTCTAACTCTCATTTTCTTCCCACCAGTCTCATTTCTCTTTCACGTGTTTGCTAATAAACAGACTACCAGCGAGAGGCAATACTTCAGAAACAAGAGCATACCTATCTATTAATGAAAGGAAAATAACTGAGACATACACAATAATTAGCAGGCATGAATTCAAAAGCTAATTTTAGATTCTTGGTTTGGAAAAGCCTGACAAACGTGTCTGAGCTCACTCCCATGAACACCACCAAGAGATCAATGAGACAACGTAGTTAAGACCTTGCGTACTGGGAATGAGATCCTTCTCCATGTTGTTTGATTAAGAAATTCAAATATCCTCAGTGCTCGCCTCTTACTGAACACAAAAATCACCAAATGTCATAATTACAGCCAGCTTACTTCTGTGAATAAACAACAGGGGATTCCATCACAAGCTCCCAGCAGAGAACCGCTTGGGCTGGCCTGAGGTAACAGCGGCTATGCAAGGTGCAGCTCTGTGATCACCAGGATTAACGAATCCCTGCTTTCCTCCAGATTTGTGTGTCACAGCTGAGTAAAGAGTTGAGCTCAGGCTGAAACTCCACCAACAGCTGAGGCGTTTATTCAGTGTTTCTGCCTTGCAAATTCTTACACACTATCCCGCCTGACAGCTCATGCTGCCACATTCCCTTAATCCAAGAATTTAAAGGGTTTTTCACCCAGTTGCTCATTTCCATGAAGCTGCTAATAGTTTAATTATAGCTGAGACCTCTTTTGTTCCATTTACTTGGAAGTCATTTGAGGGTTCAAAAGCCACCAGAGATGGGAAAACACAGGCACGGTGTGCTTGTGGAAATCTTTTCTCCAAAAAAACTAAATTTAAAATATATATATATATATTGCATGGAACATATACAGCAACACAGAGAAGGACTGCACTGGTTGCTCTACCTGGTCTGGTGAGTGCGTGCTCCAGCAAGCACAGCTGCTTGCTGCGAGTGTTATGACTGGAAGCATATACCCAACAGCCTCCTTCCACCCTGATCCCAACGTTCCTCAGCTTTGTTAGGGCTGGCCACAGTGGGAACAGATGAGGAGCCTGTGACTTCAAATCACATTACAGTTCAGCCATTCCCCATGCGGGCTCGAAGTGGACACACCACTACTTCAACCCACAGTGAATGATAAGGTGATAATGGTTCTCTTCATCAAGGATTTTGTACTACTGAGACCACTTTTCTGATGCTTCTCAGAAGAAACTTACATCATGCAAAGTTAAATAATCACCTCCACCAAAGCAAACACCACAGCACAGCTGCTCAGCTCGCTGCTTAGTGTTTTCCCTGCTAAAAACACTCACAGGGTGCACGCTGTGAAGGCTCGCTGGTGCTTAACGTGAACTAACCTGAACACATTAGGTCTGTCAAGAGCTGCATTATTTATGACCAAGTTTCACAAAACATTGATAAAATGTGGCATCTAAACTGTAGTTTGTTTGATCGATTACTTAATATATTTTACTGTCTTTTTTTCTGGAAAAAGTCGCACCAGTTCTAATGAAGTATGCTGTACCTTTAATCAAATGTCAGGTCTGAACACCTCAGCTTATGTCTTTTGGTGGAATGCACTTGGCAGCTCAGGGCACGTCAAGTTGAATAGAGCTATAGCAGCCTAGTGCACGATGAGAGCTCCCAAGTATGTTCTCTGATTCAAGGTTATCTCGTAGATTGCAGATTAGATGTTCATTTGCCTTGGCTTATGTCAGCGTGTGCTGTCCTAGACTGAGAAGGACTTCTGTTCCCTCAAAGTGCAGACTGTGCTGTATTTAAGGCTGAAATCATACCCGTGACTAGACTATCTGGGGAGAAAGGCCTGAATTAGCCTGTTTCTTTCTTGCAGACACTTCCCCACCTCTGCAATACTTCAGCTGATTCTCACTGTAAATCTCATCCTCTTCCCAGAGAAGATTTATGTAAATCTTAATTACAGCATCACAATTTCAATATTTACTGACATGCTGTAAATCCGCTGTGTACAAAGCAGACTAGGATCCAATAATAGAGAGGCATTGTTTAATTATATGTTTATTAGAGCAGTAAAACTAATAATCCCCAGTAAAATCTTTGAAAATTATCCAGTCGTGGTAAAGTAATCACTCTCCTTTCAGCACAAGATAAAAGCATGGCAAACAGATATTGCTGTATCATAATGCTGTATCAGAATTACACAGCCCCCGAGCCCAATTCACACTGCCAGCCTCTCACAATCATGTATTTAGAATCACGCATTAGAAAAGGAATTGAATAATTCAAGTGTTAGTGCCTAAGTCAATTATTTCATCTCAATGGGTCTCGCTCTCAGGGAACAGGCTCTAGAAGCTCATTTTAAACACAGCTCTGATTCAAAGCCAGCAACAGTTAGGGCAGTCTTTCCTTCTTAACAACTGTCTACAGATGAGGCCAATCATAACTGAAAATCTTATAAAGCCCCCCACGGCACTTCATCAGGTTTCTGACAAGATTTTTTTCATATGTACAGAATACATCCTTGTTCAGACAGAACAACATGGAGGCATTTTGCTTTTTGCGCACTTACAGTATGCGTGTCCTCTTGATTACAGTACCCCATAGTGCACAAAAGAATGCAAGCCAGTCATGTAAAACAGAAAATGCATATTTATCACAGGCTTTTCCTATAAATTATTCCTAATGTGGAGGAGAACACTTAATACAATGTACATGCATTTCTTAACATAGATACAAAGCACGGGTGTCTCTTTATGCACTTGCGAGTTAAGAAGCTATTCTTTAGAGCTTGTGGGATGTGGCTGTTGCTAAGACAACTGTGGTGCAGCCACTTACAATGTCCGTGATCATGCACCAGAAGCTGTAATTTACCCACAGGTTCCTCATTTATTAGAGCAGAGAAACAGCAGGATGGTTGCTGCAGCGCATCCCACATGATGCAGCATGGGGAGAGTGGCTGGCACTGCACGCTCTGGGTCTCAACTGGTGCTGCAATTGAAAGGAAGCAAATATTGCAGCATATGCTTTGTCAAAGCAAACGTAACTTCTGAGCCTGGGAAGGGAAAGGAAGTCCTACCACTTGCTGATTTCCTCAATTAAAACACACCTTTCAGTATTATAGACTTCTGAAGGATTTACCAGATTTTAGTACATGTCTGTAATGAGATATAAATGCAGGAGAACTTCAGAGCCTGGCTCAGTAAGCAAAAGCAGCACAGTCTGGGACTTTACACTTGGTTACTCCATTGCGTGGCAAGGAATAGAGGAGTAATTAGGATTCTCATACAGAGCAAACAGTACCTCATGCCCTGTGTTTTACCACTAGTGAAGATGAGCTGGTACTATGTCTTTGCGATGCTGTTCCCTTTCTGAGAACACCTTCAGGTGTCATCACAGACACCAATGCTATCTTCTCCAAATGCATCACAGGGAAGCACTTCATCACTAACTCCTCACCCACTGCTAGGAGGTTTCTACAGTTCACAGTTAATCCAGCCAATGTAAGTCTTTATGTTCCTGTGCTGCCTAGGACAGAAAATTATCTTGAAAACATTTGTAAAGCCTGTTTGTTATGACCTGATGTCCACGCATAAGTGAATAGTAAAGTCACTACTACGAAATGTCCATAATGTCAGAAGATGGAGAGAGCCACACGTGGTGGGAATGTGTAGGGCTGAGCAGTCATCTACTTCTGTAAGGCGTGACTGGAAGAAATTCTGGGCCTGAGGCTGGGGAAAGAGGCAATGCAAGGGCTAGCCAGCCAAGAGAAACAGCAGAACATGGACACAGATCAGTGAGCAGCAGCACAGCTAGCAGGGCAGCAGCACCTGCCTTTCAGTTCAGTGAAGCACCATGATACTCTGAATTTCGGGTTGTAAAACCTCACAGGACTTGCAGCGCACGATGTATGGTGGCGTATTGTCACCACAATGACACTGACACCTGCAGAAGAAGCTTATTTTCTTCTTTTATATATCCAGTCTTAATAGCTGTGCACCTTGTGTTCACTAGCATGTCAGTACAGAGCAGTCATGTCTGCATTACTACTGATAACAAGCATCAGTGAACAAAGAACTGATAGACAACTATAGAAGTTAACTATGAAACGCATGTCAAAATATTCATTCTCTTGTAATCCACTACTTCTGTTTCTTTCTAAAGAGTACCACACACAGTCAAAACATTTGTAAGTACATGTTCCTA
Source organism: Lagopus leucura (assembly GCF_019238085.1). NCBI lineage: Eukaryota > Metazoa > Chordata > Aves > Galliformes > Phasianidae > Lagopus > Lagopus leucura. Next base: position 7,061,052 of record NW_024962271.1, on the reverse strand, counting down.
CTAAGATTTTTGCGTGAACTACTCATATTATTTGAGCAGTGGTTCACACACTGTGGCATGCAGGTCTTCAAGGTTCTTCCGTTTCCTTGTTTTATCATGCATTTGTTCTATGCATAACTATTGTAGTTTACTGCAACAAAATCCATTTTCCTTAAGGCGCATTCTATAATGAACACATAAAGAATGCTATTTCGTTCAGAATGTGTTACGAACAGCTTAGTATCAATTTTAAAGAAGTGTGACTAGCTTCTTAATGGCTTATTTTAGTTATTTCCCGCTGCCACTAAGCTGGAAAAAATGCTTCAAACATGTTCTTGTTAAAGCACTTTGAGAGTTTTTTAGCAATGCTCAGATGCACCATCAGTGTAACATTTTAAGTAACATACCTAAAAATAGAACTGTTTCCAAATATCAGACAGGAAATATGCCATAAGGGAAATACGTGTATCATAAAAGGGAACTCATATACGTATGCAGGAAAAGCTCTCAGTGTCATAAAGCCATTTGAGAATCCCAACTTAGAGACAGGAGACTTATGTACTTCAATCCTATTTATGCTGTTTTCAAACTGAACTGATTTTCCAAGCAATTCATATTTGAATGTTCCAGTTAAGTCCACGGAGGTTGTCAAAGGTTCTGCACTTTGCAAAACCTCTTCCATCGAGGGGACCCAATTTCAGATTTCTGCTTTTGAGTATTAGTTTCCTCATCTGAAGTCACAGTGTAATCTACTATATTTGAACTCATGTAACCAGCCATATTTTCCTGCAGTGATTCACATCTCCTAGGCTTCAGCATATACTTTCATCAATCTTTTCATTCCCTGATTTCAGCTTCATAATGGAGTTCCCCAAGCTCCACTGAACTCTGGGACTGCTGAGCATGAAACAAATGCCAGAGCAGCAGATGAGGTACACATGCATGACTCACTGATGCTCTTCCTGCTGAAACTCGTTCCTGCATTAATTCCTTTTTCACAAGAATTAAGGAACACCCAGTACCTTAAACAGGCAGATGTTAAAGCAATGTATTAATTAGAACTGAATTAATCTTTCCCCTTGTCCTATCGCAACAGATCCTTCTAAAAGAGTCCCCTTCTGCCTTATCCTCTTTGGATACTCAAAGGCTTCTCTCAGATCTTCCCAGAGCCTTCTTTTCTCTAGGCTGAACAGCCACAGGTCTCACAGCCCTCCACTGGACAGGCATCAACAGGTCTATGTCTCTCTTTCTAGTTTATCTACTTCAGCAGTGCCTATTAGTAAGTGAAATCCATGTGTATCCCTAGGACTTCTGCTTCTTACATTCCCCCAGCAGCGTACAGGATGATACATCATAATGTCTGAGCATACCAAGCATTGTCCAAATGACTTTGAAACATAACCTTTACAGCAGAATTTGTAACTGTTCAAGAGCATGATCAAACTCACCTTGAAACACAGTGGAAGAGTGAAGATCGCATCAAGCACAAGTAATAGGCCTTTCGTTTTTCCTCATAACAGTAGCTATAAATAAGTGATAAAGTCAGCTCAAGGTCTGTCTTAATTCCAAATAAATAAATTATTTGCAACCAGTACAAAATGAACTAGAGAGTGTCTTATGTGTCCCTTAACTATAGGAGCTGTTCTCAGAAAGAATGACTGCTGCTGCTCCTACCTGGCTGGACAGCTGATGGTGATGAATTTTGTCATGGGTGGTATTAATGATAGCCTATTTCTGTAAAAAGACAAAAGCTGGTCCTTTCTGCACCTATCTTTTAAGGCTATGGTATAAATTGCAGTCTTTTCCTTCAAGGAAAAACAAAAAATGCTCTTAAATTCAGTTAGATGTGTGTATTCAGCTTTCTATACATCACTTTTTAATGTTTTTTTCACATTTTAAGCACAGTATGTCATTTCTACTTATCAGCAACTTGATTTCCCTTCTAAGGCATTAGATTTAAAAATCCATTCAGGAGTATGCTACTTAACTTAGTTTGACAGAAAATGATGCATGTTCCATTAAATCCTTACAAGCACCCTGTCTGTCACTAAAACCTAGCAGGCAGTATGCTTGTGCATCCTAACTTCCCGCCTTCCTCTGCTTAGTCAGAAAGAAAAGAGTTAATTCCAGTACAGAGGAGCAAGGTCCACTAATTTTATTCCTCTTTTTATTGACACATTTGCTGGCTTCAATCAGCTTAAAGAGTGGGTTCTTCTGACTTCGTTTCAGGAATTGAATCACAGTTTCTCTTTGGAAAGGCAATCCCTTGTCAATCGTATACATATGAAAGGGTCATGAAAATTCATATCTGCTTGGATCCCTATAGGGTAATACTTATCTCTGTTGAGTCAACTGCAAAAGTACTCAATACAAAAGTAAAAGCTGGACCAGTAGTAGTTAGAAACAAAATGAGAGAAAATGGAAAAGAAAGCTCTGAACAGGGCAAGATCCATTTCATAACTGTAGATGAAAATTGCACATATACAAATTTTTCTTTGAAGAGATGTGTTTATAAATAATGTGTCAATAATGGAAGGAGGATAGAAAAGTAGTGAATAGAGACCACAGACAGCAGATGTTGACAAAGCTCTGTTGAGCTACACTTTTGACTGATGAAAACACTGCCATTTGTTTCAGGGACAAAATAAAAAAATAAAAGCAAATCTCAAAGAGGACTGAGTTTTTAACTAAAATAACAAAGGAATTTCACTTTTCTGGAGAGTGAAGCTTGATGGTACCAAAAGCATTACTATTACGAGGTGGATGTGAGAGTCTCTGTCCTCTCAGACTGATTGCTCCCACAGCCCACTCCCACTTCATATGGAGCCTCTCCGGCAAGTCAGGTCACTAACAGCAGCAAGAGGAGATAGGAAAGGAAAATAAAAGAATTTAGAGAAGAGAGAAATGCAACTTTCATATTACCTGAGTTGGGTTTTTTTTGTTTTTTTTTTTTTTAATATTGGATAAAAAATGCTCAGCTATATGATATCATAGTGATACTACATGAAAATTAGTAAAAGCAGGTCTACATAAAGTGATGTAAAAGAGCTGCTAAAAGGAAGTGCAGACAAATAGTAACCAAAGAAAACTCAAGTCCCAGAACTAAAGCTCTAACTTCCAAAGGCTCTACACATGTAGGCACTATCTGTTTCCTTCTCCTGTAAAAACACGAACCTTATTTCCTGACAGAGAGGATTCTCTAAGCATAGCTGTTCTGGTAAATAATTCATTGCATTTAAAACAAGACGACAGTGTTTCTTCCTCCACTGTAACACTGACACACCTTGGTATAAGAAAGGGAAGAAAGGGAAGAAAAAAGTCTACTAAGAACATTTTCCATCTAAATGCCTACTCTATCAATGAGAAAATCAAAGAGCTTACTATGAATCTGAAATATCCCAAATAAAACAGTAATTAAATCACAAATCCCTGAACAAAGTTAAGGGCCTTCATAGTTAGCATGTTACTGCACTTCTGGAGGGAATATGACAAAATCAGTCTAAGTAGCTTTTCAATAACCGCCAGTAGTGAACTGATATTTAAAATATCTCAATTGAAAAACAAACATAAAGTATTGCTACAGAGCAGTTGTGAGAATCTTTGTCCAAAATGCCTTCGCTAATGAGGAAAGATAATGGATTTCATTTTTATGAAAGTTGTCTTTAATGTTATTAAATGGGACCAGGTTTCAAGGGGCTCATAGGCAATTTATTGAAATGGAATTAAAAGGTTCATGTACCAAATCAAAATTTCGGAACAGAGGCACAGAACGTTTCTGGTTCCTGTTATCATTTACCATGAAAAATATGCACTGTGTTATTCATGTTTATATTAGCAAGTTATACTTGAAACAGTGTTGACTCCCATCTGATAAATGAAATGAGAGCAGAAACACCAAATTGTGAAACCTGTTACGTATGTCCATCAGGAGCAAATAAGGATTAGTCTCTGCTGCTTGAGGAACACTTACAAGTATATGCGTATAACATTCAAAAAGAAAAGTTCCTCCATTCTGTTATCTGGTCATGCTGGGTGTTCTGCTACTGTTTTGTTAGGAGAAAAAAAAAAAAAAAAAAAAAAAAGCATATTGTTTTTCTTCATTTAGTTAAGGAACATCTTTCATGTTCAAAAACCAAGTTATTTCTCCTCAGTTCTGTATTATCCTGTTACCCTGCTCCCACTCTGCATATCTTTTGATGACTTTCTTTCGGTAATTAATTCTGTGTCCTTGATCACTATTTTCTAATTCCCCAGTCTCTCCTTTTTCTCTCTCCTGGAAATAAGTATGATTAATTTATTTCAAGGCAGAAAAAAATTGACTGAATGGAATTCTATAAGGTTTTCAGGTTTTAATTTTTACTTTTTCCGGAGCCTCACTAACCTTGACATTGTTGCCTTAACTTAAGACCTATAAGCAGAGTGGTTGCCTTGCACACTGCGCATACAGGCCATTGCAAACAAAAACTGACACGGTCAGCAAACACAGCCAGCCAGAATGAAAACAGTCTCTGAAAGGCACTACTTACAGAAATTTCAGCCCGCGGGAGCCAGCAGGAGTGCTGTGAAGGTACCTGTAAAAGGGGGGATCTATAGTGCGTTCATTTAGCAACGCCTCGTTCCCCACTGCTCCCAGGGTGAAAAATGCAGGCACTAAAGTAGACACCTGGCACGCATGCTGCTTTCAGAAATGAAAACAGTGGTTTTCAAAGAAAATGATTAAAAAAGCATAGCTAGCTTTTAGTATTGAAAAGCTTGGTTTGATGTGAAAAGTCTTACGCTACCACAGAGTCCAAACAGCAGCACGGCCCAGTGTCCAACGCAGTGCCACATGCACAGAGCTGAGGTACCCCTTCTGTAAATGCCTTGGAGAGATGAGGTATGTTCAGACAGCAATTAAATTAAATTTCCTAATGAGTTGATAAGCAATAAAAATGATGCAAGAGATACCCTGTGAGCTGATGAAATAAAAAAGGTGTCAGCTGCAGCACTGGCAGCAAGAGAGAAGGTAGTGGGACTCCCTGCTCAGCGTTACCTCTCCCCACACACGCTTCCCACCAAAACAAAGCCTGCAGCATGACTCCCCACAATTTAGCCCACAGATCAACCTCAGAGCAAATTGGCTCAGTGCACTCTAAAGAGGAATGGAAATTACTTTTCTTCTCTACACTAGAAGTGATAAAATTCACCTGTAATACAAATCATTTGATTGTTTCCAAATCTCCTAGCCAGGCATTTTTACTGACAGGATAAGGATAAATGTTTTTATTTATGGAATTATTTTAGAACCTGTTATCAAAATGACTTTTTTTTTTTTTCCTATGAGCAGACAGCTCTCTATGAAAAAAAAAAAAAAAAAGAAAGAAATAAAAACCTGAAATATTTTGTACTCATCTGTTAAACTCTGTGCTTTGTTGGCACAAGCAGCCATGCAGTGTGCATGCTGGAGAGGTGATGTGAGCAGGGTCAGGTCCCAGCAGTGACAGCAGGAGCTGCTCTGCAATGCTCAGGGATTCTGCTGCTCCTCTGCCCCACATTACAGCCCTGGGGAACACACACCTGAACAGGCACAGCTTCAGTGGGGAGTGTCTTACCCTGCCTTTGAAACACATTAAGTGCAAGGAATTACATCCCAGCCAGAAAACCACAAAGAATTCCTAGATCCCCTTTTCTCCAACTTTACTGCATGCCAACCCTGAGCCACAATCCATAGGGTAAAATGAGTATAAAACAATGGCAAAGTATACACCCATTAAGGTCACCTGAAAACAAAACTCCATTTGTAGAATTTATCTGCTAAGTCCAGTGGGATTTAGACTCAAAGCATAAGTGTTTTCCAGAATAACACTTTCTAGATCTGCTTCTTTGCCCTACGAAGAGGATGAAAGGAGCCAAGTGAGCAGTCCTCTAGGCTGCACATTTTTGGCTGCAGTGGATGTTGCATAGACACAGAGCATGTGAGTTCTTACAAATTAAGCCAGCACTGCAGAAAAAAGTGTGACCAAATCTGCCCTCACGACATAATGGGGAACTGGGCCACAGGGACGTGAAATAACTTCTTCAGCCAGGAGCACACTCAGAGCTAGCCACGCTAACTTCATCAAACAGGAAATCTCTGAGAAGTCACAAGAAAGATGGAGACAGGGCAGTCTCCCCCAGAAATCCAGAAGCTGTAAGAACGTAGCATCAGCAGGTTTTGTACTAAACATAACCCTCTGAACAGAGCCCAGATGTGCATCTCAGCCAGGCCAGGTGCAAACACCAATGTCTGTTCTCCTTACAGCTGCACAACTCAAAAAGGTAGAAGAACCAGAAGGCAAGTATAGGTCCTGAGTCTTGACATGGAGTAAAAGATAGATATAAAACAACCAAAAATGCTTTTTCGTACTTTTTTGTCAATGACAATTTATGTGTTTAATCTAAAGGCACACAACACCTGTCTATGAAGGAGTGTGTGTGTGTGTGTGCATGTGCCAAAGACCCATAGATACAAGTCCTTCCCACTGCACTCCTAAAAGGCTGAGCTGATATTGAAAACACTCGTCTATTTTCTGTAGTATTTCCAGAATCTTTTACTTCTTTTCCAAGATGCCACATGGTCAAACACAGGCCAAGTTTTGAAAATGACTGAAAAATGCTTAATTCTGCACTAGTTATATTTACAAAGCAGAATTTTTAACCTGCCAAGATTTGTAAAACCACAAGATGAGAGACTCATGGGTATTTGCAAATAAATAAATAGAGTGGATGCATACTAAATTTAAAAAAAAAATTAGTTTCTACACCAAAGAATACTGAAGCCATGGGAAAGACTCCTGATAGGTTATTTGAGGTTTTGACACCAGTCTTCGTATATCTGTGGCATTTGGTGCCAACCTACATAAGTAATAGAAATAATTAACCAGCATTACCACTTTGTATTGCCTACTTTAATTTTAACATAGTCTCTGGCATTACATTTCCCATTTAAGAGTAATGTAGGTTTAGGTACCTTCCCTACACAATTCATTACAAAGAGCATTCAGCTCCGGGATAAACTTTCATTTTCTGTTGTGCTACTGGCACTGATTTCACTGATTCAGACTGCGTTTATAAAAGGTTTGCCACTATTTTCAAGCAGAATGCAAATTAGGACAGATATTAGGTTAAGGTAAGTACAAAGGCTTTCATAACAACGGGCATGAGAGGAGCCAGGCTGACAAAACTGGGAACTGATACTCTATACTCATCTGCATAAAAGGTGCAGCTGAGAAAAACGACATCTTCCTACGGCACAAAACGTGCCTACCCATTACTCACACCACCCACTCCAGAGGTGAGGGAAGGTGATCATCTCAAGGCTCTTCTGCTCCATCAAGCCTTTGTCACAGTTGGAATGACTAGGCTTTGTTAGCAAAACAGTAGCAAATAGAAGCCGAAGCAGAAATCAATGTATTTCATTTAGAATTCTATCTTTCAGCATTATTTTAAATCAGATCCGTTAGAGAGGGAAAGCAGAGATGACAGCGCTACGTTGTGCAGAGCAGGCAGTCCCCCAGACCTGCAGCTCCGCCTCTGCTCCATAAATCACCCAGCGTTCCAGGGCACAGTCTGCCATATTTGATGAAATAATGAAAAAGCAGCTGGGATACACGTGTTTCAGAAAGATTTGCATAATGAATCGTCTTCATTTGGATGTATACCGCCAATTATTGACGCTGTGCGATCTCTTTTTACTATAGCATTAACACAAATTACATGAGAGGCTTTATAGATTTGATTTGGGGAGCAATTAATTTACACCTTCTGAAGCAATTTGTGTTGCTTAGTTTTTATTTCAGTGAAAACTACACAAGCGTTCTCAAAACACAGATAGGAAACCTGGTATCTCTCATACAACCAAACCAGCATATTGCTAAAAGGGCATTTCAGACTACAGCAGGTACCTCTAGCAGATGGCAAGGCACCGACAGCTTCAGGTGCTCTAAATTAAATGAATCAAGATACCACTTGTTCCAAGCGAGTGGGTGGTTAATCACATTCACCTTTTGTATTGTTGACAGATACTGTTGATTTTGGTAATAAGAAGACCGAGAATTCTGAAGAAGATTGAAATGTGTTTTAAATTCAGAACAAAAGGTCAATTTTCCACCCACCATCAACTCTTTCATTTTCCTATCAAGCCACATTTGAAATAAAAAACAACAAATAGCACTTTGGAAAGTATCAAACGTGGGGATTTCCTCAGTGAAGGTCAGGAAATAAGTTGTGCGTAAGGTGACAAGCAACCAATTCCTTCTGCTACTCAGAGTTACAGCATAGATTATCATGTCTGATTTCAAACCTTAAGGCATACTGATGCAAATGTAAACCTTATTTCCACGTCCGATTACCATATGAAGCATGATGGCACCCATTTGTACACATCTATTTCATTGCTCTCATATTACTGACAGACACTAGAATATCATATTCTACACATTTTAGCTGCATTATATAGGTTTTCATTTGTAGAATATAAATCTAAAGTCTGTCTGAGCAGCTATGAATTCTGAATGAATTCAAAATGAATAATCATTATTTTGGTTTTCATTTATATTCACACATATGAAAGATGAAGCTACCATCATAAAAGGTTCTGCTCTGACTTAAAGTCCTTCCGCAGTCAAAAGAATCTGTTGTGTGATCAATAGCATTAGGAGTGTAACAGACTACTTGCTGTTATTCAGAATTCTCTTAATTGGGTTTTCCTCAAAGAAAGCAATTCTGTTTCATGATTCTAACTGACAATAGCTGCTGCTTGAGCATGACAGCATTATCAAATATTCTGCTTAATGGCGACATTTGGTCAGTTTTGAGAAGTGAAGTGGTGTTTTACCAGGTGTTGATTAGGCATGAAGTGTTCATTTTTTATCTTTAATCAAATAAGCTATTCCAAAAACACTAAAAAATATACTCCCCCCATGACATGCAGTTAATATTTTATGAATTTGCTTTAGCTGATATTGTATCTTATACCTTCTCAGACTTATCAGCCGTCCGTGAATTCTTCCTACCACATGCAATTGTGCCACATTTAAAGCTCTGCAGAATAAATTACTCTCCCCTTGAAGGAGGTGATAGGTCCACTGTGGTACCCCAATTAAGAGAATTCTCACACACTAATTTTATGCTTTCTAGTTAAAGACCAATTACAGTTCTAGAAGGCTGGCCTGGGCTCGGATTAAAAGGAATAGAATTTGAACAGGAAAAGGCTAAAGACACTTGGCTTCCCACGCCCTAAGCGTGACACCTCCCGACACATACTGGCCAGCTGTACAGCACACCCTTCTAAGACAGCCCTTGGCCATCCACCATGCTCTTCATGCACTGCAATGGCTGATCCCAACTCCAGCACCATGACAGGCAGCCCCTTGTGACAGGCTGAGCTCTGGGTGCCTGCAGTAACAGCAGGACCCCAGACTTTAGGATGGCGTATGAAGGGAGGTGTATGTATCTCCTATGGAGGCCAGGCAAACCAAAGTTCACACTTTCACAGTGACATTTAGCATAGCAGCTAACCATTCTGGAGTAGGAGACCTCAAAAAGATGCAGCATATTCAGAAATGGGACAAACTGAGCAATGTTTGCTGTCACTTCAGTCCAACAGCCTTAACTCCCTTGTACTCTGCTGAAGGATGGCATGAAAGAACGCAGCTGCTTTAGTAGTAACAGGTATTTATCGTATGTCAGTTGTGGACAAAAGGGAACTGAAGCAAACCCTTCCAGGACTTCAGCGGTTTGGGAATGTGTCCCAGGGCAGCAGATAAACGAAGCAGACGGTGACCCTGCCAGCAAGAGGAAGCTTATGTTTTCATGCAGACAAACTAACTGCTCCTGAGCAAATTCTCCAACTCATTTTAGGCGAACACGTGCTGATGCAAACCAGCCATGTATGTTTCCAAGCTATTTTGCACAACTGGACATGTTTATGGAATTTGAAACAGAATGAACACTTGAATTAGAGATCCTTTTTGTTCTTCCAGCATCACTGAATATTACTGGTATGCATACACACACATTTGCTGCAATTATGCACACTCTAAATGTGTGCGTATCATGTGTGTCTACATGTGGTGCTAGGGAGTCATAGAACACTCACAGTCACAGATATGTTAACCTTTCCAGAGCCATACACTACACTAACCCATCGAGGTACTGCCAGAGATGAAAGCAGGCATTTCCCCATCTCTCCTGACACCCACAGCTCCCCACGTGCCTCTGCAGCTGCCATGAGAGTCATCATCACTGTGTCTGACTGGCCCCGTCTCACAGAACTCATTACCTCCTCCCAGCAATCATTTTAGCAAAGAGCAGAAAACATTACAGGGCTAGAGAAAGAAAAATGGGAGCAGGCAAGATTACAAAGATCAGATGCATCTGTTAGACTGAGAACAAAAGCAGGGATCCTGTTAGGTGAGAGAGAGGAAGATGCACATTTCCAACCTTAATTTTAGCCCCTCTGGAAATGCTGTCATAGGTTAAAAGGAAAAAGCCTTCCTCTGAGTATTCTTGTGCTTCAACTGAAATTCCTCCAGGTAGACTGGGAGTATATTAGAGAGACCTGACACATTAAGTTTTATTTTACGTTATAAATAAATAATAATATAGAAAGAGAAAAATACAATCTGAAACATGTATGTTTACCATGTATGTGTGAGGATTAGTGGGCAGAAAAAGAAAAGCTGTCAAAGCATGCCAACAGAGATGCAATTCTCTTGCTGTGACACTTGTCTTCATTTATTTACTTATTTATTTTAGTATGATAGCAGGGAAGGTAAATCAGCACAGGAAAAAATACTGGTTGCTACAGCTACAGTTCCAACAAAAATTAAATACGATAAAAATCTAAGCATCCAGGAACAGTAAATTCTTTTTCTTCAGATTGCTATAGCATCAAATGGAGTACAAACTAAAGTCATCATATAGGTGTAAACCTCATCTCTGGTGGAACAGATTCAAAGGGTAGCCTGCTGTCTAACACTGAATGCCCAGGAGTACGTTTTTGTTGGTCCTGGCTCTGCCTGTACGTGGGGAAAAAAAACAGCCATGTAATTCCACTCCTCCACAGTTTTTCAAAAAAAACTGCATTTGCACCTTCCAATCTGCCTCTCTTTCTTTCCTGAGCATATGGAAATCCTACTTTACTAATGAAAATACCTGAAGAGAGACAAAATGAACAGTTGCCAAAGAAATCCCTCAGTTTCTTTGGTAACTTACAAATCTGGGAGTAGCACAGCAAGCACATAACCATTCAAAGGCAAAGGAGTTATGTGAATCTTGTCTATCCATACAAATCATAGCATTTTCCCTAAATCTCCATTCCTGCACTGAAACTCTGTGATCTAGATTTTAAGTTTTTCTTTTAAGACTCAAATCCTGCTAGAACAGACCCCAATCCCCATAGGATTGCTGAGGTAAAACTCAGTGATTCACTGTAGGACGATCCAATTGAAGGTTGGGCCATAACTGTGTGTGCAGCCACTGCGTTTTTTTTTTTGCTTCAAAATAATTTAGGTGCTACAAAATAACTGACTGTGAACTGGTTTCTGCAGAACACCTTACTGGCTTTTAAGTCAATACTACTTACACTTTTGAACTATTTAAGCACTTTCCGAAATCCAAGACAAGTCTGTAAGTCAGATTTGGTCTGTTCAGTTTGCCCAAGAGGCAGCACTTTCAAGTTTTTGTCAAGTCCCAGCATCAGCATGCTCTGCAACTAGTTTCTTTATGCTTAAATACTCATGGGTTACTTACAGAAAATGAAAACTGTCTGAACTTGAGGCTTCTGAAGCTTATGTTTCAAGTATGATGTATGACTGCTACAAACACTAACAAAAAAAATAGAAAATGAATTTTGATATAAACAATGAAATTGATAAGTTTCATTTGAAATCATCAGCTTTTCCTTACTATTAGGAAAACCATCATTAAATGGAAAAAACAAAACAAAACAAAACAAAAAAAACATTCTCATCCTTGATATGGATTGGAATTGCACTGCTATATCCTGCAGAGAATACCTGTTCTCTTCAGCAAACAGTTCAGCAAAGATCTTGCCAGATGATGAGGAGCAATTGGGGACTGCAGCAAGTTCATAGCCAAGACAGAATGCGCTCTTCTGTGATCTCTCTTTCTGGTGCCCATTGAATATGAGCAGCATTGAAGTGAATAGTTCTACAGATTTTGATATTGATGGCTACAACCTCATTTGAGCGACATGAGCAGCGTTGAACCTTCAGCTGCAGGCTCATGGTGTGATGAAATCTCTGTATGCAGAGAGGAATTGAAGTGAAGGAACTTCAGCTCAGTTCAACTGAGGGACTATGTATGGCCTGTCTGAAATTTTACCAAACGCTTCTACGCAATTTTAAAAATCAGAGCTGGCCTTCCAGCTGTTGCAGCAAGCTGCCAATGCCAAATTCTGTCAGGAGAACCAACCATACCAGGGAAATTGCTTGGATCACGTGTGATGACACTGCAGGAGGTGGCAATGCTCGACCAGCAGAACAGAGGTGATATATGAGAGCTGCACAGAAGTGCTGTGGAGCACAGTGATGCTCCCTGCCATCCCTTACAAGTGTTGTGCCAGCCCCACTGCTGTACTCCTGTAGCACCAGACATGGCTTTAGCAATACAAGACATGCTTCTAGCAGCCTTTGTTCAAGCTTACCTGGTACCTTTTTACTTTGGAAGAGTTCTTTCATTAAAGCTGTAAGTGTACAGCTGGCACAGAGGCATTATTCCAAAGCCTATGATTGAACACTGCCCTGCAGACAAATAGCCAGGTATTTTTATTTTCTGTGATACTTGTTTCATCCACTAACACCTGCATTTACACAGACATTTTCCTTAATGTGAGCTAAAATGCTTAGTTTCATGAATTTCCAGAATGATGATATGATCAGACAGTGGGTGATCCAGCTTTTAGTTCTTTAGTATACCATCCTTCTTGCACACAATTGTTACCACTGCATGCCTAGTTAAATTGCGCACAGCTATTCCAAAATATTGGAAAAATCCACTACAAGAACTTGGCTTCAAAACATCCCTCTAAAATTAGGCCAAAGCACAAAGGATTAAGTTGTCAATCAGAATTCCTACCACTCTTATCAAACAAAATGGGAATTACATTCTCCAAGCAAATTACTGGATTGTGAACAGAAACTGATAGCTGCAATTACATATGGCAGAAAACAAGCTTGCAAATACATAGGTATATTATCTGAGGCTTTCTTTGTATTTTCTTCCCTCCTTTTCCTTGTAATGAAGAAGCTGTTACTGGCAGATGGAATTAAGGACAAGCTGCTTTGAATGCTTTTAGACTGTCACTTGGTTTTACACTCAAGAGCCAACACAGATCGCAACTCCTTTCTAATAACTCTGCAACATATTTCCCAAGTACTCCATTCTCTAATCAAAACCTGTATGCACTTTCCAAATGAAGTCTGACAGCTTCTCACAGCACGTGCACTTTAAGCGACAGCTGAACAAAGTCCATCTATTGCACTCAAACTTCAGGGAGGCATAAACTTGTTTTCTCTTCAGTTAAGAGAATGCGAACCCCTAATGTTAGGATAGCTGCTAGCTCCACTACTACTGTTACTACCACTTCCTTGCATTTGTGCATTGAAGACATTTATGAAATTCAGATCACCTGGAAAATTTGGATGGGATAGGAATCTAACTGAATGTTAACTACATTCAGTTCCTACTCCACCACGGAAACAGCTAGGTCATACTGGTGGCAGTTATCTGAAGGATACGAGGTGTTCTTGTCATAGACCTAGACCTCTGCACAGTATCTTCCACATACAACCCCAGTGTCAGAGTCTGTTACTGCACCACGCAGGTTTCCAGACGAGCAGATGAGCCAGGCAGGATCCTGAAGCCAAGCACTCCTCAGACTGACATGACAAATTTCAGCAGCTGTCACTGATATAGAACTTCTTTTTTCCCATTACCAAGAAACTGCTCCTTTAAGATAGAGAAGACATATACCTATCTTATATATATCTATCTCAGATGTAAGTTGCATATTGTTTCTCTAGAAAGACAGACAGCCATTAATGCCTGCATGCGGATGTCATCAAGATTTCTTCCTACACTGACCGCCCTACTCTGAAACCTTCATGCTCCAATGGAAAACTGACATAAGTCACATTCGCGATGAATTCTCAAACACTTGCTTATTAGTATTATGTTAGTGAAATGTTCTTTCTTACTGAATTTATATAAAAACAGACACTGTCCTTACAGAAGAATGTAGAATCTTTTGGACAGTGAATATATTCACAACAATGGCTACAAAAACAAATTACCACTACAGATATGCAGCTGGTAGGGGAGAAGCATCATCTGCTGGACACAGTCTGCTCGAAAAAACATAAGCAAACAGGGAAAAGCCAGTTAAGGACAGAGCACTGACTTCAACTGTATACAAACTAGTTCTAAGCCATAGCTTGGTGTGGCACGAGCCTGCAGTTCCCTTCCATACCTGACAGCTCCCTTTCCTTATACGAACAAGAAAATATCAATGAAATTTAACCTAAAAGCAACATTAGAAAATGTCATACGCCAGGCTGGATGCAGAGAAATGAGTACTTGAAGATTTCTCAGTAGAAAATGGCATTTCTGTGGGTAACAAAGTGCAGTGTCCATAAGGTTAAAGCACCATAGCACAAAATACAAGAAGTCAGGAAAGATGATAACAAGCTATGGTCATTAAGGCTTTTTACCCTTTACTGATCTGTGAATTGTTGCCCTACGTTTTTAGACAAAGTGTATTCAGCACATACTTTCAAACAACATTCAGTAATTCAAACAAAACCATGAAAACACAGCCAAGCAGCAAAACAAATGTAAGGTTTGGAACCTCAGGTAGCTAATAGTATGCTAATGATAACTGGAGGTTTTCTATTGCCTCTATTATTAAGCAAGATAATTCCTCATTTTGCTTTTCTTCCTGTGACTCTTTCTAGCTGTGAAATAGATGACTGTCCATAGTGCCTGGGATGTGGACAATCCCAGTAAATCCAGTTGCAATACTCTTCTGAAACAAGGGTACTGGATCCTCATTATTTGTGAAGATGCCAGATTGGACCTTTATCTATTAATTTATCTTGGAAGGTATTTTTTTCAGCAGGGGGGCATTTATTGTGCAGATGAGTACATTCCATACATGACTATAAAAGGTTTATTTGAGAAAGGAATCTACAGGGTATTTTATTTCTTGGGATCTATTTTCTCAGTCTATATATTTGAGCACATTAATAAAATACGTGCTGTGGACCCACAGACAAAATCACCAGCATTCAGGAAAATAAAATTCACTGCTGCATTTCGTTTTGCTTTAACTATTTCACACACCTTTCACCTTGTATATTCATCAGCCTTTCAACAGCTGCAGGAGCTCACAGGCACTGAGTAGTTCAGCTGGCACTGAAGACATAGGTTACATTGCTGTGTTTATTCTCAGACCTTCACTTGTAGAAATTTATGTGCATCTACAGCTACCTCAATATTCAGATGTTGTGGTGCATATGGAGCTGAAAGAAAGATTTGTTTTCACTTGTAACTTTTTTTTCCCTCTCAAGTTTCATATTTGCTGGAAGTCCACAGAACTTCCAGTTAATCATTCAATTTCTGAGAGGTTTTATTGCCATAGGAGAAGCCCAGAGATTTTCAGACTTGTCAGCAGACCGTATGTGAGCAGGTGAAGTCTAAGCCCCAGCACAAGCCTGGCCTGCCTGTTGTAGGAGCGCCTTTTCTTTTGCCAGCCAGGATCTGATTTGGTGACCAGCAATGTAAATGCTCTATCACAGCAGTTAATGACATTTTTCAGTATCAAAAATGTCTTGAAATTAAAGGAAGAAAAGATCTGTGAGATTACCTAAGCTACTATCCTCAAAACACTGGACTGTCCTTGGCACTATTTTTTGAAAAGCTGTATTTGAAACAGTGATGTGTTTTTGTTGTGGTTTTTTTTAGAACTTCCCTTGCAGCAAAGGCAGAACCACACATCATCACTGGAAAAGGGCTCCAGAATGGCCAAGGTCTTTCCCACCACCTGGTGCCAAAGCCAAGCCCACCCAGACACCCCGCAGGAAGGTGGCAGAGGGCACCAGGTGGTGGGAAGGTGGGCAACACAGCAACCTAGAGAATATTTTTCACTGCCTCAATGAAATGTTATGCCAGTGAAAATCCAAACATGCTCTATTAATTGCCATTCCATTATGACTGTTCATCAGTGAAAAATAAGTAGCAAATATAATGGATATTAACATATAATGGGATATTAACTTCAGAAAACCGTGGTCATTAGAAAACACACAGCCATGCACTTCCTACTTCCCGAGATGCATTTTTTCATTTGTATTCAAAGCAAGCAATGCTACAATTTTTGGACATTCGCTGGGGTACCGTAGGTATCTAACATGACAATACAAAATTAATTTTTCAGCTTTCATTAGAATTGTCAGCTACTTGAGGAAAGAAGAATCGCAGCTGCGCTTCAGATGCAGTGCCCAGTTCCACCACGTTAACTTCAGCACCTTTCAAATCAAGTCTTTATTTTTTCCTTAAGGTGAGGCTGCTTGTGACATCCCTTTGTGCATTCGCTGTGCTGATCTCCAGTACAAATACAGAGGAAATTGTAGCTCAAAACTAAATGAACATTGTGCAGCATGGGGAGCTGATGTCAAAGTAGACTGAATAGGTTTTTATCTAATACTGAAGTCAGTGCTTCCTAAAGCTCCTGGCTCAAGGCATAGTAATTCAATGGCAGATTAGCATAAAGGAGACTCATAACAGACTTTGAAAATGAGCATTATAGCCCTTCCATCACACAGACAAAAGAAATATCTTGCTGTAATACGTGAGATTTTCCAGATCTGATACCCTGACGAGAAACAAAAAATCCCTACATACACACCAAGTATCACAGCTTAGCCATTGCACACATAAGCACGAAAGAAACAAATACCTTCAGCAGTGGGTGAGATTTGGACGAAAAAAAGGACGTTACTGGCACATAGCTGAGAACTGAGGAGCACTATGTCAACAGATCAGAAGTGTACTGGAAATGCAGCGATGCAAAGTCATAATGCAGAAGAAGCATGGCACCAGAGCAGCCATCTGGTGATGGCTTGCATTCTCAGGGAGGAGTTCAATGGATTCACTGGTTGAGGGGGCGCAGAGAGCCAAGGAGTTCAACACATTCCTACCTTTAAACAACAGCTAACAGCTGGAGAAAAGCAGAATTGCTAATCAAGGCAAAACCAGCATCTTGCACTTCTGTAGATGATCAAGAATTCTGAAGTATCTGCTCTACTGCAAACAAAGAATGACCTGGTCTCCTCTCAAACCGTCTTATATACATCTGGTCACAGAATCCTCTGTTACCCTACCCTCTTACACGGCCTCAGATGGATCTCATGTCATGTCAAATAGTATTTTCCACAATAGTTTCTCCCCCGTTTCTGCCCCAGGTGGGGGTCAGGCCATCTCTTCCAGTATTCTTTATTGCTACCAAAGAGTGCTGGTGCCTGACCCAGCCCTTCCTGCTGCCCATCCTCTGCCAGCACTTCCCTGTGTTCCCCAGCCTTATGTCACTCCCATAAGCTTTGTGCTCGTAGGCTAAAGTTACATTTGGCTCACAGAAGTGCAAAAAATAGCACTTTTCTGCTATTAATTTTGTATGGCGACTTTGTAACGTCCAGTACTTGCAGCACCACAGTCCACTCACACCACTGGCACATTTCAGTTCACGTTTCTGCACACAGCGATCGATGCAGTGAGAAGGCTTACGCTGAGACTGGTCTCTGGAGGAGGTAGTTAGCAGCTGCCAGCTGATACTGCCCTTTCTAATAGGATGTGCTGCAATTTTTTTCATCAGTTAGTTCCCCACACACATTGCAACTCTTTCACTGATAGTTTTGTGCCTTCTAAAAGGAGAGCTGTACATATGGGTATCCCACTATCAGTAAAGACCTGCTTCTCTCTTATTCTAGCTTTATTTATAAACTCCCTGACGGGTTGGTTAGTCGCCCATAAAATTAGAGGAGGCTTGTTAAAAATAAAAAGTCCCACTCATTTGTAAAATCTCCAGAATCATTTTGCTGCCCTTAACTGCAGAGGTGCTGCTGTTGACAGTGCTTTCACCAACTTGGCAAACTTTATTTCTAATTTAACGTTAACCTGGAATCTCTAATCCCACACTTGAAATTCCTATTACCAGAGGCTCTAATCACAGTTGGCTTGGCAAGAAAGCTGTTTACACAGCTTTGCTCTGTTAGTGCCAACCTAGGCACAAACACATCCTTCTCAATCAAAAGTAACCATCTTCAGGTTGGAAACTACCTTGTGCACTGGCCCACAGTCATACAATTACTGCTTACAGTGCCTGCAGAACCTGTAGTTTTTTACATCAGTGTTAAAAAGTTGGGATTACTTGGGACTTATAAAACATTAATGGGAAAATGAGAAACGTTAGGTCACTATTTTCTTATTCTTTAGACTTCTTCACCTGGACAGAATCTCCTTACAGATTTGTTTTGATGAGAAAATGCTAAAATAAATAGGTCTAAAATATGCCATAGGAATCAGTTTTAACTTCATCCTTTCAAGCAGAAACACCACTACATGACTGCTTTTGCCAATTCTAAAAATATCATCGCCTGATATCTCGCTTTTCTCCTTTCTTCACGCACCCAGCGCTTCCACTGAGGGTATTCATTCATTACCTCCCTCTGCCCACTATCACAGTTGCAGATGAATATAAAAGATACTACATATTTTCCAAACTGCTCCATGCATTTCATTTTTTAAACTGTATGTTAATCTCAGCTCTAATGCTGAAAAGAATTGAAAAAATCCTTCCTGAGTAGGATGACAAATATCTAAATTACAGCAAACTAATTCATCTCTAATTTCATGCTTGCCCTTTTCATGAAGCTCATTAAGATACCACACAGCACCTCAGCTTTTCTTGAATTTACTGATCACATCCACACTACTCTGGGTAAAGGTCATTTTACAGGTTTGTGTCAGTCTTTGTTTAAAGGAGCTTCTGCTCACAGCTGCACCACTGTACTCTTAAAATCCTTGATGTTGTTTCTTTGTCCTCTTTCTCTTTGCTTCTTTGGCATAATTTTCAAAGCATTTCACTGTAAAACTTCACATCAGATCCACTTTTAGCATCTGTAGGAATGCTGCAGGGGGCAGCAGTAGGGTCAAGTCTTTTAATCTGAACATTAATGCTCTCACCATCAAACACCTGAAATAAAAAACATTCACATACAGAGATGACATCTCAAGTGTTTATTGCAGATGTTGCTATGTCCACCTCAATTGCAACCTTTTTTCCAATGACACAGGTGATCAGTTAGCTAATTACCAGCTACAGGCTCTATTCCAATCTAATGGTGTGAAGCTTTCTTTCTGCCAAAGCATTCAGATCAGCAAGCATCCATACAGGACACACTGAAAGTTTTACAGTCTGTGTCATATTTAACACCTTAACACAAAATCTTGGGACTATCCTGTCCTTTAGCAACAGCACAGAAGTCATGACAAAGTCAGTACTTACTGCAGCAAGGCTCTTTATGAAGAACTAGACATTTATTCTTGGTGCTACATATTGATCCTTATAATGTAGAAGTAATTCTCTTCCTGAAGAATTAGAATCAATGCCTTTAGTATGTCATTTTGTTCAGCTGACAAATTTAACAGAAAATATTATAACAAAATGATGGGGATTCACTGTAGTTTATTTTGGATTTGTACACTTATGTGACTGGTTTCTATTGACTGCAGAAATTTCTGGGGTAAAAAAACCTGTTCTTTACACACTTTTTTTCTGACAAAATTGAGTCAGAAAAGGAAAGGGATGCAAAGAATAGTATATGTTTGCACAGAATGGGAGCTGACTCCCTTGATTTCAAGCAGCAAATAAGATTTTGCTAGTTAAGTATACTTTCACACAGTGGATCTACTACATTATATACTCACAGTCTACATAATACAGCTATATATTATTATTATAGCCATGCTGAAGAGTCTAACTCTGTGCATTAAATAGGAAAAAAAGATGCTATGGAATTTGTTTTCCTGTTTAAACAAAACATTTGTTCATACCAGAAGAGAGATACATCATGTGGCAAACATGCATAAGCAATTCATTTGCCAGGAAGATTTATATTTAATGCCTAAAAATATTACTAGATGTGGAGCAGAGACAAAAGGTCATCATTCATTAAGTAAAATGAGTGAGGGAGAATTCATCTGATTAAAACATTAGCATATAAATATGATAGGAAACCTGAACCACAGTGCATTCCAGAAGCAGCCACAAGTTCTTAGAAGCCTTAGGGTACAAGTCATCCCTGGCATGGATGATATAGCAGCAGTCACACTGGCAGAGATTTGCTAGCAGGAAGGAAATAAGGTGAACTTCAAGAAAAGTTATGGCTTTAACAAGTCTTTCTCAAAAGTTTGTGATATGCCATTGGAATACATCATAAATTCCAGAGGCTTTTAAATATATTGCCTGTGAAGAGAAGTATACAAATACACAACTAAAGCATAATTGAATTACAAAAGCTGTATAAATTACAATTCTTCATCTCTGTCACCACTGCTGACTGTGCAGCCTTTTAGCCTGTATCAGTTGCACTGTAAACCTCAGTAAGGATCCTTTCAGCAAATAAATTTCAATTTGCAATTGACGTGACACGGCGTGTGCCCAAAGGCAGCTCAGCTGAGCTTGGGAGCATGGGAGAACACCTTACCCCACCCTCTGAAGGGGATCTACTATGAAGCAGGAGGAAAAATATTTCAGAACTCCTGATAATAGATGGAATTTTATAAAGCAGGATACCCTCCCTTACCCAAACACATCTTCTATTTTTTTATCTGCTGACTACAGAAACTACACTCTGTAACTGCTACATACACATCTCCGGTAAGGAAATGTTGCCATTGCGGTCTCTCAGTACTCCTTTACTTCACAGTAGTATTTTCACTGCTGCCAAAGGCAGCTGGATGTCAACCGTAATATTTTAATAAATAGTTCAGAAACAGATTCGGTCTCAACCCTTATTATCCCAAGTCTCTGAAAAAAGTAATTTCATCGTATTTCAACTTTTGAATCCTGCTTCTGAGAGACAAGGCATCCTAATGATCCTCAGCAAGAAATTGTTTTAATTGCTTTATTCAGAGTGCCGCAGCTTTCAGAATCATTCATCAAAACAAACAAATAAAAATTCTATCTGATACAACTCTGCCTCTCCATAAATCCACCTCCTCAATTCCATTAATTGAGAGATAAAGAAATAAATGCGCAACGTTTTAGGATCACAGATTCAGAGTTTAAATGAACTCAATGAATAAGCAAGTTCTAGTACCATTAACACTGGAAGCTAGATTCCTCTTCTGGTCACAGTATTGCCAGGGCTATATACTAAGCACAAAATATATCAGGTCCAGAAATTATGCTATTTTTTACAGATGTGTATCTATGCTACATATATTCTCAATCACGGGAATCAGCTCTAGAATCTCATACTACTTTTGTGTAAAGTAGCTATAAAAGTGGAGAGCATCCTAACTCAGGAAGTGTTTAACAGTGGCTGCAAGCATTGTCCAAACGCACAAAGAAACTCATGGGAATCTTATTTTTGACACTAAATCCTGGGCTCAGGCAACCTAAAGATCTGGAGTCTGAAGAGAATTTTATCTTTTTGGCTTCTGGGGACACTCCATCAGAGCAAGATGAGAACAAAGACTTTCATGGAAGCTATTAAGAATGCTAACTTCCTTGGAAAAAAATGAAAGATCCCTATGATCTCCCCTTCCCCTTCCCCTTCCCTTTCCCCTTCCTTTCCTTTCCTTTCCCTTCCCCTTCCCCTTCCCTTCATCATCTAGAAAAGACAGGATTGGAAAAGGGCACAAGATGAATCCTCTTAATATAAAATACTTTTACAAAGAGGAAGTTTGATCAATTATTCTCTGTGTATTCTGTGTCTGCTGGGGATAGGACAAGAAATAATTGGCTTCATTTTAAGGTGAAAAGGATTTAGATTGGGAAAAAACTCTACGTGAAAAGGTAATTATAATGGAAAAGGCAACTAAGTGAGGTTACAGAAACACTGTCATTCTTAATAGACACAGGTTAGGCAGACATCCATCAGACATCGTACAGGTATACCTCGTTCTCTCAAGAGCTGCAGTTCCTAAATTTTTTAAGCATGCAGGAGGTTTTTATACGTACTAGATTTCAGTTTGAACGTAAGCTTTGCCATGTGACTTTTTACAAAACATGTTAAAATGAAGGCAGTTTCAAAGAGAGCTGACCTCCTGCACCACCTCCATAGGCCTTGCATGTCCTTTTCAACAGTATTTGTGTACTGGAAAAAAAGGAAAAGAAAAAAAAAAATAGAAACCCTCCAGCTTTACAAAGAGTTACTGGTTAGTTCTGGTAGTCCTCATAGCAACCTGCTCCTCTGCGCTCAGTGCATGGCAGCACACTTGCCTCTGCAGGCAGAGCACAGGCTCCTGGCCTTTGCCTGGCTCTGGGCGATGGCTGTGCAGGAGCTGCAGGTTCTCATGCCTTGCTCTAAGCATTTCCAGCACAGGAAATGTAAGATGTAAGGTAGGAAGCTGTATTCTTCTCAGGCCTTGCAAGGCCTCAGGTAGTTCAGCCATACCTCTAACATGCTACTGACTACTTTGAAATGTATCTCCGCTTTGCTGACCTGTTCCACCGAATTCTGCTTGCAGAAGGTGGGAGCACTCCCCCAGTGCCAGCCAATGCTTCAACAATTTCTGTCTTCCTCAGCAGCACCAAGAGAAGGCACTTAGCTCTGTCCAGAAGTACTCCCAAAAAAATTCCACAGGATTTCCTTATGATTTAAAGTCCATTTTAACTGTCTGGTTGCTTTTCAAACTTGAAAATACTCCTAATATTCTTCCTTAACTGACTCCCATGGAAGGAATGAAGTTGTAACTCCATCACGTTTCCTGCGTGTCCCAGTATCAAACTACAGACTGCCAACAATGAGTCACAGCATGACAGGAATCGGTCATGATGCACATAAATAGTAGAATTTGAAAACTACCTTCAGGGATTGGATTAAGTACCTGTGATGTATGGTACAGCAATGTGGTGACAAAAAGAAGCCTTGCCAGGTAGACCAAACTGGTGGAAAAATGAAGTTTCATTTTCCTGGATTTCATAGATGTTGGAAAGAAGAAAAAAAAAAGCATACAGCAGCAATAAAGCAAATAAACACACCCTGAAGCTCCTATTCAACTAGGAATTCAAAATCAGATGTGCAGGCAACAATTTATCTTGATATTCAGAGACAGAAGGTATAAAAGCGCTTTAAATAATAGTAATGATATACATGGGACTATAAAGTGATTATGTGTCATGATGGGGAAATGAAAAATGAAGTCAGTGTATTCACATTCTTAAGTCAGTTGCTATAATCCACGTATAATGGTAAAATCATATAAAAAGGATTGTATTCTTCCTCCCTTAGATAAAAATGCTTAAAATCTACTTTACTGATTATGCATTGTCTGAAGAAAGTCAAGTTATCATGCAAAGAAAGCTCATTTAGAGCTGTTTGTAAGAATTTGGATTTGTACTAGTGCCTTTACTAAAAATTACTGCCACACACTTACCCTGCCACACAGTACTCACTTGATTGCTGCCTCCCACCCACAACGTTAGCAACACCAATTGCATCACCAAGATGCTGTTGTGTGCTGTGAACGCATGAGCCAGTGCTGCTGCAAATAGTTCAGCAACAGGGGGCTACTTGCTATCTCTCATTCCCAGTCCCAGCATCTCTTCTGCATTGCTTTCATTAAGTAACTCAAAAAACCTGAAGCTATTTACAAATTTGTATCAGTCAAATTAGACTTTCTGACAGAGCAGCTTTGGAGCACCGACAGTACAGCAGCAAGCAAGGGAAGCTGGGCAGAATTGCTGTGCACGAGGCTGGCAGTCAGGAGAGAGCAAGTGTTCTGCCTGCACTTCACACTACAGAAAAATCTCAGTAGAACATGGCCTTCACAGAATCAGAGAAAGGCTTGGGTTCAGTGGAATCATTTTTCATCCGTACCAGTGGTATTGTGTTTCTTCTTGTGTTAAAACTTCAGGTTACGCTGCAGCATTCAACTCACTCCTAAAGAATTCTACTCCATCAACCTCAGTGACGAGTGGGTGCTGTTCTCATAATCACAAGCAAAAACTGTAGTTGAGAAAATAGACGTGTGACTTCAGAGCTACACAAGGAACATCTTGACATTTAAATCCAATTACCCTTTCTCCTTCCCGATGAAAATATGATACCAACTTGTGGGAAATTGTGCTAGACCAATATATCGTATTCTCCAGCTTGCCAGGCATTGCTTTTGGTATTACATATTGCATTCTTTATCAAAATAAAGGGTTACAAGTGTGCAGAAACTTACGGGTGGCACCTAGAAATCCATAAGAATTTTGTTTGGGAATTTTCCTTGAACACTGGTCTTCTCCCCAGCTGAAGTCATAAACCGCAATGCTGGAATGAACTGCAAGGTAAGGCAGAGTACGGCTCTTTGTAATAAATTAAACTGTCAATCACTCAAAGCATCCTTAATATCATACTATTTCCCCAAGGTCTTAAATTACAGGCTGAATTTCATTTATCTGCCTGCTGTATGTGAAAAAGGATTAATTAAACTCATTCCAGTATTACAGTAAGGCTCCATTTCTCTTAGTACTAAAGAATAATCGACTCCAAATGAATTGGAAAGTGGGCTGGTAATTGTAGTTATTATTCTGATGTAAATATTAGTTCACTTTTGACATTTCAAAAGATTTAGTAGAGGCACTTTAGCGATAAGACAGATCATTACCCTGGCTAGGAAAAAGAGATAGAATAGGGAAAGTTAAATTACAATAATTAGTTTATATACCTAAAAATATCCCTACCATTTATTTTCATATAGTTATGTGCCTCACAAGAATTTTTCATTAACTGTTGCTCATTTATTGTATTATGTATACTACAGTAAAGTCAATGCTACTTTGGAAAGAAGTCAGAGGTATATGGGTTATCTTTCTGGAAGAGGAATTAGTAGGAAATTTGTCTTTGAGGTGGTTGTGGTGCTGCCAATTCTATAAATTCAAATCAGCTGACTGCCACTGTGAATCACAGAATGGCTTGGATTGGAAGGAACCCTAAAGCCCACTCAGTTCCAACTCCCTGCCATGGGCAGGGCTGCTCCCCTCCAGCTCAGGCTGCCCAGGGCCCCATCCAACCTGGCCTTGTGCTCCTCTAGGGATGGGACACCCACAGATTCTCTGGACAGTGAAGTATACTTTCACACAGTGGATCTACTACATTATATACTCACAGTCTAAATAATACAGCTATATATTATTATTATAACCATGCTGAAGAGTCTAACTCTGTGCATTAAATAGGAAAAAAAGATGCTATGGAATTTGTTTTCCTGTTTAAACAAAACATTTGTTCATACCAGAAGAGTGCTTCGCCTCTGTCTGAGTAAAAAATTTCCATCTAACATCTTGTCTAAGTCTGTTTAGATTGTCTAAGTCTATTTTAGATTAAAACCACTCCTCTTGTCCTCCCACTATCAGGCTGCTTAAAAAGTCAGTCTCCATCTTCCTTAAAAGCTCCCTTCAAGTACTGGAAGAGCAGAATGAGGTTTCCCCAGAGCCTTCTCTTCTCCAGAATGAACAATCCCAGCCCAGCAAGCTGCTCGTATGCCAGCCACACTTCTTCACCAAGCACACCAAAACTGCCAAGGAACACAAAGCATTACAGGCAGTGTTTCATTTCTCTAAGAATCTCTCTGTTCTTTAAAGATAACCACCTTTATTTTCTCCCTAAATTAACAAAACTCTTCAGTAGTTTGGACTACCAATTAATTTTATACATCTTTGAAAATACATTGTCATAAAATGTATGCAGTTGAATGTTTGGTGTTGGCAGGTTTTCTACATTGCGTGTAAACAGGATACGTGTCTATATGTAAGCTTTGACTTTTTGTAAGGATGCCTAAGGGTGAACGGAAACAAAATAATTTAAATCAGTTAGTTCAGCTAGTTAACTAGCAGATGGAGATTGTACAAGAAAATAAGAATCTTGTGCAATCAACTTCAGCAACAGGAACATCCTTCACTGAAATGCAGTTTATCAATTGCTCAGAACAGTCAAGGCGTTGTTGAGGATAAAGACAGAAACACAAGCATACTGAAGTGAATAATTAATAATTTCCAGCTATGCTTTAAAGACCATTAATATCAGGGATTTCATATTTTCTCTTTCTAGGTTTGCTCTGAAGTACTGTATTGTCTAGATATTAAACATTCTGCAATGTAATAATTAAGTTTGTATTTTGTTGTACTTTAGGTAGCAGATCAATGTGGCCATTGAAGCAGAGTGATTCTTTAAATTAAAAACAAATGTGCCTGTAAATTGGGTTTTGCCACTACTCTCTCTGCCTGACTTGTCATCAATTTATTTTTTTTTTTATAGTGGTCACACGATAAAATAGAAATCTGGCTGGAGACAAATGAAGAAACTCCATTCTCATTACATAGGTAATTTCCCCAAAATAT
Source organism: Lagopus leucura (assembly GCF_019238085.1). NCBI lineage: Eukaryota > Metazoa > Chordata > Aves > Galliformes > Phasianidae > Lagopus > Lagopus leucura. The sequence continues at coordinate 7,034,417 of NW_024962271.1, read as the reverse complement.
GAAAATAAATGTAAGGAGAAATAAAAAGGGACAACAAAGTAGAAGTTTGATTAAGTTATTGATATAAAACTTCTGTAGAAGCAGTTGTAACATTAAGGATCAATCGCTTAGAGTCCATGGAAAGTTCAATACCTTAAGTAAACCTTTCAAAGAGCCATCTATGACTCTATAAAAGTCTTATTATTTGACAAAGGATAATTATGTACTTGAAAACCTACTAATATCAGAGGATGACGCTGATTTCAGGCCTATACATAGGATCATGAGCTTTATATAAACACTGTGGCACTGTTGGGAATGATGCAGAATTCTTATTATGAACAACAAGAAGATGATAAAGTCAATACATTTCACAACGATCTCTGAGAAAAATATTAGCAAAACTTGCATTCATCATACAGATGCACAAAGATTGACGTGAAGGGCAATACTTCAGATAAACCAGTCACTGCTTAATCAAACCCTCAGTGCAAGATGAAGGGTATTTTCAAAAGTACTTCAATTCTTAAGAGACCAAATTTGGCTGATAAAAATAAGGATCTTCAACATCTTGCTTGAATAGTATTCACTGGCAGATGGGATGGTAACAAATACGGATCCAACTTTTCCATCAGCTAGCCTCAGAGCAGTCATTTATTTCATGGAGGGAGAGCCTCTGAGTTGCAAGCTTTGCCTACCTGTCACAGCCTGGCCTTTTTTAACACTTCAGCTAGCAATGCTTTGCTGCTATCTGAAGTCATAACACCTTGCTGCAGAAACCACGCAAAATAAACATCTCAGCCTTTAATCAAATTCTCAGATGTTACCAGTGAAATAATAATTCAGTAAGAACTGGCATACTGCATAGCATACATAATACTCTAGTTTCTCAAAAATCTGAGGAATGTTGGATATTGAATGGCAATAAAATGGTAAAATAAGATGGCAATACAATTGCCTAGGAGGTGTATTGCAGAAGCAGAAGACAGTACTATCAGACTCACCCTTGGGTGTAATTGTGAACTGCTGATTACAGGTAAAACACACAGCTTTATGCAGTTGGGATAAACCCATCTTCTTTCTAAGACACTAAGATTTCTTAAACAGTGGTGTGTACCATACAAATACATTAGCCACTTCCCAGAGCTTCTACTGTTAGCACCAACGTAAATATATAGGGAAGAAGAAATGCAAATAAGCAGAAGCAACAGATAACTGTTGAAAACTGCAATCAAGGAAATGCTTTGAGGCATTCCGTGCATAGCAGCTTTAGGCAAGCATCCAGAATGAAACAAAGTAGGAGAGTCTTGCTGACCCGGAATGGTTTGGGCATTTCTACAACAGAAGTTGGAGTAAGAGCGTTTTGACTATTTAAGTGAGTCTTCATAGAATTAAAGCAACATTTGTATCCAGTATTGATTCAAACCAAATCAGTAGAAAAGCTGTTATTTGTCTTTTGCTTCAGTACAATTAATATATTGCGCATTTGCTTAAGCTCTACAGCTAGTTACATTGATTTTGTCTAATATCATACCAGCATGATGCTTAAGTTGTGTGTAACGTTCAAATTGTGAACTATTCAAAATTTCTAAAAATCCAGGATGTTAAATTTTGGTGTGGAAAGTAGCAACTACAATCTGTATCTATTCACATCTCCTTTGTGTGCTTAAGTTGGGAAAGCTTTTCGAGCAGAAGTCTCTCATGCCCATACATGTGTGCAAGCAGCATTTAGTTGATTAAAAGGCATCTTTAATGCATGATAATCAATTATAAATATCAGATTAACAGAGAGGGTGCAACTGAAATTGCACAGCATGTTTCAAATTCAGTATTATATTAATGATATAGTTCAGGTTAATCACATTGTTTAAAATTTCCATTTCATAAAGGAATCAAGAGAACCTTCAGATCGCAGTCAAAGCAGAGGTTTAACAATGCCTGGCAGGCTTCTTTCTTTTGTAGTTACATTTTGTGATCTTCACTCTAGTGACACCTCATTACCTAAATAGGTACTAATGCCAACGTTAAATTTCATCAAGCTCATGCCTGTAGTGGTCTTTGATCTAATTGTTGCATGTGTGCATAGGAGAGGAAGAGTCTTTTATGTCTGGCTTTTGGGTTTTACTCTGATCCATTTTTTTGTGCCTCAGCTAACGGACATGCTCTTGCTTTTGTCTACAAAGTACCCCACACCTCCTTCTCATTTATATTATAACCCTTTCCTTATTGTCTCAGTAGCCTAGCAATAACACAAATTGTGTTTAGCCCAAACTGAAAAGAAAACATCTTTATTTCCTTTTGCTTTCAAAAAAGATGCAAGCCAAACAAATCACTGGGACAGTAATTCAGTTGGATACTGACTTCAAAGTACAATTTTATATGTGCCTTTTTAGAACTGAATACTAGGGTGCTATCAGGAACTGAAGAGCATCTTTCCCAAAGGTTCTGGAGCACCAATCTATCTTTACAGAAATCATTTCATTGTTCCTTTGCACACACCTGAACCGGTCAGTTCAGGATTTCAAATGAGTTTCTGGCTTAGCACTGCTTGCTTCAGAAGAGACCTGCTTTCAGAAAAAATAAAAAGGCAAAGGCATCTAATCAGTTTAGCTATCTGTAGGGTCACAGGCACCACGGAAAATATTTCTAGTACAAAAAAGGCTGTCCAGTGGTGTGCTGAAGTTGTTCTGTTAACTAAGAAAACCCATTTCACATTCACTCAAATAAGTGGGGGCTTTTTTGTTGTGGCTTTGGTTTGGCTTTAATATTCAAATGCTGTTTCATTAGAAGGCAGGTTCATATTGCCTCAAGCAGAAGGAAAACACTCAGTCTAGACATCCTACATTAATTTTACTGCTATTCTACCAATACGTGTTCTTTTTCACTCACGCTCTTACACATCCTAGAATATTTCTTCCTGTTTCCAGTTTTTCATCAGTCCAAATATTGAACTACAACTTTAGTTATGGTCCTGTTGCTGGATACTCTATTAAATTATGATCACATTGAAATCCTGTGTTGCCTACTATGACACACAAACCCAAATTTACTTCCTCATAACTTCAAGCATCACAATGCACACAAGCCATTTACAAACACACAAAAGATTCCTTGACTGAATTTCTACCTAGTTACTCTTAGAAATAACTTTGAATGAAGATGATGCATTCTTAAATGCTATGAAAAAATTCTTCCAAGAATGCCAGAAGGCAACATCTAAACACATTTGTATGAGATTAAGAGTTGACTTGGAAACAAGTAGTAAATAAGGATGAAATTAATCTGAAGATTGTATTTCAGACATGTGCTTCAAAGATCTGGAATTCCAGAATTCCACTACTAACAAGCTTGGACTCTTATATGGAAAATTCTTGTACTGTTTAGAACTGGAAGTTCTAATGAGAATGGAACTTCACTTCAGCTGAAAAACTGTCATCCCAAGCAGTTCCTAGAGAGTACAAATTCTCAGTCTTAGTGTGTTATTGGCTTATAGGCATCCAGAACTTGATGAACACTTAGAGCCACAACCACAAATCATCTGCACTCAAACCTTAAGGTGTCACAAAAACAGAAGATATGAGGAAATAAAGGGCACCTACTGGTGTGATTTCATTAGGCTTGCAATAAACAAATGTATTCCAAAGTCACTGGTTACACAGCCTTCCCTGTTTTTTTCAGATAAATAAACATAAAACTACTTTATGGAGCAAGAAGAGAAAGGGACACTATGATATATGTTCTCCCAGTTTGAGCACAAGGAACAAGATTTTAGATCCAGAAAATGCACAGACACACAAAGCCCACAACCTTTCTGCAGTGGCTGAAGGGAGGAAAGAAGCTGCAGTTCCATCAAATGGCAGATTTGGTTTAAAGGGGACTTTTACACAGAACCAAATGTTCAGCAACTGCTCATACACAAAAAAATTAAAAAAATTAAAAAGCAAATCACACATACCACTGATATTTTGTGAAAGTTCAAAGCTAAATCCTGCTCCCTTGGAAACCATAGGGAATTTTGTCATCATGCTTACTTTCCCCCATTACTGTCAGCCAAGTATCTCCTCCCCCCATCACAGCTGGAAGGCATCCACAGAGTTCTTCCAACTCTGCAGACTGAAGAAATAAAGCTGCACAGTTGCTTTGTAGATCTGGGTAGATGAAGGCATACGTTTCATAGTTTTGTTTCATCACTTCTTAAAATTTATTTCAACATTTTAACTGCTAATATACATACATTAAATCTGATAATCCAGATGGCACAAAATCATCTTCCTACAAAGCATCAAAATGGGTGACCTTTTTTTCTTTTAAACCCCACACAAAAAGAAAAAACATCCTTAATTAACAAGTTCAATATTAATTAAGAGTATATAGATCATCTGCATGCACTGCAGTTTGCCACATGTCCATTTCTTTTCTGCTGCTCCTTAATTTCCTTTAAGTCCAGTCAGAGGTCTAGTAGGTCATTAAAGAGGGAAATGTGTCACATCATTAAATACTCTGTTTACTCTCACACTACATCACACACATTTAACCAAGAGATGGACAAAGATTATTCCTCAGATGGAAGAGGGCTAAATTCATGCAAAAAGGAAAAGAAAAAAAAAAAAGAACCAAACAATATGCAGCATTAGAAAATGCTTTCAGACTAATAACGTCCTCAGATTATGCCTGGATACTGGGAAAAATTTCTCCTCCAGATTAGTGATGAGGCATTGGAAAAGGCAGCGCAGGGAAGTGGTGGAGTCACCATCCCTGGAGGTTTTCCAGAAAAGGGTAGATGTGGTTCGTGGTATGCTGATGATGGGCTGCCAGCTGGCCTTGATGAGCTTAGTGGTCTTTTCCAACCTTAGTGATTCTTTGATTCTGTATCTGCTACTATAAATCAGGAATTAGAGTACTGGACACACAGTGACAGAATAACACTGTTAATGTTGTGTGTAACATCTCATGATGATGACTTACTGAGACTTACTGGAGATGTTCAAGACCTGCCTGGATGCCGACCTGTGCTACCTGCTGTAGGGAACCTGCTTTGGCAGGGGGTTGGACTCGATGATCTCTGGAGGTCCCTTCCAACCCCTACAATTCTGTGATTCTGTGATTGGTGTCATCTGTAGCTGGCTTTGATCAACAGAAGCTCAACAGAAAAATCGGTGCCTGTGACATTTTGATTTTCAGTACAGCATCTTACAGCTCACAATCAGAAACAGGGCTTTCAAATTGCTGACCTAATTTGTTTTGGTTTTTTTCTTTTTCAAGCCAGGTGAGATCTCAAACAGTGAAGATACTAATCTCAATTTTAACTTGTCATATTTTAATGAAGGGATAATTTTAGTTAAAATTAAAAGGGAAGATTCAGCTGTATTGGACATTAAAAGACCATCTTTCTTCAGGACCTTTCTGTTTTATGATCTCTTTGTAGCTAAATTACAGGAGAACTTGTCTGTCCTCTCTAGGCTAACATGAAAAATTACAGGTGTTGGAAGACTGCCAGCACTAAAGCATGAACTGACAGGCACTAACCTGAATCCACACAAATGGCCACAGCAGTAATTAGCCAAGTGGCAGCTGCTTTGGTTGCAGGGAATTCATGCTATTATCAGGATTTTTGGTGTGAATAAGACTGATTAGGGATAGAACCACAATTACTACTTGACATTGGAAGCATTCAAGAAAAGGGTGGACGTGGCACAGGGGGATGTGGATTAGTGGGCATGGTGGTAACATGTTAATGGTTGGACTATGTGATGTAAGTTTCAGTGGTGAGTGGAGACAGGACAAGGGGAAACGGCTGGAAACTGCAGCATAGGAAGTTCCACACAAATGTGCGCAAGAACTTCTTTACAGTGAGGTGACGGAGCACTGGAACAGGCTGCCCAGGGAGGTGGTGGAGTCTCCTTCTCTGGAGATGTTCAAGACCTGCCTGGATGCCGACCTGTGCTACCTGGTGTAGGGAACCTGCTTTGGCAGGGGGGTTGGACTCGATGATCTCTGGAGGTCCCTTCCAACCCCTACAGTTCTGTGATTCTGTGATCTTAGTGATCTTTTCCAGCCTTACTGATTCCTGCTTGCCCCGAAGAGCTCGTTTGGAAACTGCAGCAAACAGCATCACTGTAGCTCACCTGGGGCTACTCTCTGCAGCACTGCTGCCTGTTAGAAGTTACATCACTGATTTCCATGGGCGATGAGGCCCATATACTGCAATATCTTGAACACCAGAAAAGGGAATTATATTATGGGAAGTATTTCATCATGAAGCTTTCTTCACGTGACGGAGGACAAATTTAATGATATAGGAAGAATCCAGACAGAAATACGCATAGCGTTTAGAGATAAAGGGGCAGAAAGGAACAAAAATAAGCTGTGAAGAAAAGAGGGAGGCTTGCTAACAAAGGGGTCAGGAGCTACGTGAAGAAAGGTACAAAGACCAGAGGATAGAAAGCTGATTAGCTGTTAACATACGAACAGATCCGAAACCACGAGCTAATTGTTTCAGGAAGCAAAAAGAAACTTCACAAAATGATACCAAGCACATTAATTTCTGTGGAAAAAAAAAAAACGTGTGTACGTTTGTTTTTTTTTTTAAGAGAGGACATTATGCAGTTGTGGTTTTTTGTTTGCTTGTTTTAAACGGGCATGGGAACAGGAAAATGAAACTGAGATGGGAAAGAAATCAGAAATTGCAAAAGGTATCTGAGCAAAGGGAAACCCACAGAAAAAAAAAGACCAAATGTGCAATGCATTTAACATCAGCTGCCCAGCGTCTGTAATGTCACTGTATTGATGTTTGGTGTCCTGGAGCTTTCTCTTTAAACTGAAAGGGAAATCAATTGAACCTCAAAAAGCAAAACATAAGCTCTGCAGAACATGGCTTTAGGCTTCACTTATAGGCAAAATTCTTGCAGAAAGGAAACTGCAGACAGTTAATCTAAATCACGATCAACCTAAAATGAGTAAGGAAGTAAAGACTCAGGGCAAATAAATTCCAAAGCACTAAGATTTAACATACATTTTTCTTTGGAATACTCTCCTCTGTTTACATCAGCACCCACCAACTCAATAAGCACAGCCAGGTATTGTAGCTCTGCTCAAAAGTACCGTTGAAAGTAATTCATAAAATTTCTTTATAATTCTTTTGGGAATCACTGAAAGTGCCACTGAGACCTTAATGTTTCCAAAGAAAAGTGTTTTACTGTGGAGCTGTGAAATGCAGCATTAAACAATAGGAAATATGAACGTAGTAGGAAAAGATGACCTATTCAACAGCAAGGGTAACACAGAATTGCAGAAAAATTCATGCTGCTCATGCTGCAGGTCTCTAGCACGGCCTCCTGCTCCAAACAGAGCAGACTTCAGAGTCTAGTCAGGTTTCCCCGGACTACTGTACTTCCACTGGAGGTTACCACTAGGATTAAGTTTGGTTCCTGGAAATACCTGCTCAGTTTCCTTCCAATTGTCTCTAGGATATAAGAAATAATAGTCTGAATCCTGTACAACAGTTTTACACATCAAAGAAAAGTCAGACTTTACTGTGGATGCTGCAAAACCATTAATTCAAAGCAGATGCTGCTGCATATTGACGAAGCAATGGCACCACTCCAGCCAATGACTAAGGCTCCTTGAAAGGAGGACAGCATGGCTTGTCACAACAGTGAATGGAAGCTGTCATAGCTATGACCTCATTTAAAGCTACACACCAATTTGAGAGAATTCAGAGTTGCACTGTATTGGTATTTCTGTTTGGAAAATATTGCTTCTGATCCCAATAGTTACAGTTTGTAGAAACTGATTGTCTCACAGATAATGGATTTATTTCTTTTGCACGAATGAGCGTGCTCATAACTAACACAACTTGGTGGTAAAGATGGAAGAGGAAGAAAAGGAAGCTTCAGCCCCCATACAATCAAAATCCCAGTGATGTTAACGGGCTGTTTACACCACAACGGAATTATCCTGAATAGCTGAACAAACCAGCACCGCAGCCCAGAGGTTATAGCTCAGCACCACACCCCCAGGAACACAGAAACAGCACAGACTGGTTAGCAGGCCTGAGAATGCTTACGGCTAGAGAAGAACGGCTGAGAACTGTGGGAGGCATTCCAGCCCTTCTCTCTTAAACAGTCAGTGAACTACACTGAAGAAAACAAAAAAATAGATTCAAAGTATAACTTTTGCAAAGCAGTCACTAGTTTCTTGGAAAAGATTTCAAGAGTAGGCTTTATGAACACCATAAAAGCTGTGAGAAAGCTCCTGCATCCTACCAAGACTCCCATTAAACTGTGCTGTCCAACAATCACTGTGCTGTTAAATGCCAGGCTGCTGCTGTGCTTTAAACAAAGGCCACTAATGCATACACTAGCAAGTAAGCACTGGATTAGTCCTACTGCTGAGGAAGGCAAATTAGCACTGTTTAATAGAGATGTGCAAATCGAGAACCAGTCTCAAACTTACAATGACATTTTTACACAGATTGGTCACTTTGCCACCACAGTTCAACTTTCCACTCTAAGTCACCTGAGCTGTATTCATCCCTTAAATGAATGAGGGGCCTGAGGGAAATGAACACAAGAGACAAGTCGTTTGCAGCAAAGCCATTCTGCCACACAACATGCACATGCCTACCAGAAGCACACAGCTGCTGGGCACTGTGCTGAGGTGCTGCCATCCTTCTCATGGTCTGTCAGACTCAACACAGCTGGGCAGCCACTGGGGAGGACTCCAATGCAGCCATGCTCTATCAGTTCTTCCAAATTTGAAGTGTTTTTGATGAGATAAAGCAAAGCTACACAGTACTGTTGCTCGCTCATGAATCCCTCTGAGAGAAAGCACCACAAATGAGTACAATTTAGGCTGTCAGAACTGTCACTTTTCTACATGTTTTAGTTAATGCAGATTTATTAATCCACATTAACAGTGAAGTGGAAACCTTTTGTTTTAGGAGGAGAAAAAGGATACTGCAAACCTTTCAAGTTTTTACAACAGCTACTAAACATAGGACAATACTAAGAAAATTCTTATTTTACAATCCCTGGAAGAACAAAGGTATTTTCAGTGTCAGCTACATTAGAACGCTTTCTCATTATTTAAAACCTAACGAGACAAAAATATCTGCAGAGATGTTGCTGGGCTTTTCAACACCTGTGGCTCACAGACCTCCTGAGGGTACATTTGGCTGCATTCTGTTCCCACATGAGCCATTCAAAGCCACAGCAGCCTGGCTGCCCACCTTGTTCCTTTGTCCCTGCATTGTCAGAGGATTGCTCTTGACTTAGATTTAAGACTGCTTTCACTTGGGCACGGTGACCCTGATAAGTTACACAGTGCAAGAGGAAAGCACAAATTGCTTTATTAGACTCACAAACACTGACAACCACTAAATTGTACTTGAGTCTATCATGGTCTCTACGTCACTGAACTCTTCCCAAACGCATTGCTACCTTCAATCACACCCACACAATGAAATGCTCCAGCTTTTTCATAACTCTCTTGCTGATTGACAGAGGCTTCTCTTACTCTGAATTAATTCCTTGGGTTGTTAGAGCTGTGGAACAAGCCTCTCAGAGCAGCTGTGCAAGCCCAATCCTCCTCATCCTTCCCAGAAACACGTACTTTTCATTTGCTGAACAGCAAAGGATAACGTCCTGAAAAATACCACAATGCTGCATGTAACAAGGGCATCCGAGAAGGCACATTCCTTCTCCATTCCACATTTTAATTAAAAGGTGTGTGTACAAGAAGCAAAGTTGTCTGCTGTCCTGCAACTTAGGATTTATCTTTGTCTATGCAGACCAGACAGAAGACCACACTGCCCTGCTCTAAGATAGCGCCTTGTGTCCACACAGCCACCACTGTCAGGCGAAGTGGAACAAAGAGGGAATTGAGCCCAGAAAATTGCTTTTCAAGTTGTCATTTGAAGTGAGACTTGGCACGTGCCATGTACTCTTTTCAAATTGAATCAATACCTATAATTGTCCATAAGGTGAGGAAGCTGCCGTGTGAGCTGCTGAAGGTTTAGTTTGGCTTTGTTTCTCTTGTCCTGATATCAGTACAAAACATGGATATATTTTACTAAAAAAAAAAAAAAAAAAAAAAAAAAAAGAGAGGAAATATAAAAAGACAAAGAAACTGTTTGAAGTCAAGACAAGAATCCTATAACAAAGACAAGAAAACACCAAAAGTGAATGTGCATCCTGTCTTAAGTTCACATTTAGAAGTCAGAAGCACAGTATCCTTCTACACTGCAATCCTGTGAATTCCTATCCATTGTACTTTTTGAGATCAGCCTTTATTTATAAGGTGCTCTGAAAGTAATGCCTCTTATTTATTTCCTTAACACAATAACATAATTTGATGGACTAAAACACTTTTTCAACATAGTCAGCACCATTAGCTATGCGCTGTTGTCAGCAATGAACAAGAGCTTGCATGCCACACATAACAATCAGTACCAGCAGAGGTGACCCGCTGTCACCATCACTGAAAAGCACCACCCACAGCCTCGCTGTGCTCACATCCACTGTTTGGTATCTGTAAGTGTTCAGCAGGCATCAGTGAATGTCTATCAGCACAATTTTTTTCCACATGGAGGAATTCAGTGACACAGCTTTTCTTCATCCACACTTCTGTGTCAGATGGCATTGTGTCAGACTGCCCCTCAGCTGCCATCTGTTGCACAGCAACAACACGTAAGTGGATACTGATGGGAAGATTCAGCCCCTACTGCCATGCTACCACCACCATGCGCCTCTGACGCCACAGGCTGACCTAATAGAACAGGAGTCACTACTTGTTATGAGAGAAGCTCTCATAACTTGCAAGAAAATTGAAGCTTCGAGTACTTTTTCCCAATACAGTAGAGACAGTAAAACATATTGCACATCTACATTTATTAACCTTCTGAAACGACACACAAATCAAAATAATTCAGTTACAAGAACAGGGGTTTACTTCTATTTTCAGCAGTTGCAAGGTGTAGCAATATTGTGAATTATATTTTTTAATTTATTTTTGAAGTCTCATCGTGATCCATCATTTCCCATTTCAGTGGCATTTGGATACTACCAAGTTTTTGTAATATTAATAACATCATAATGTTCATTAGTATGCAAATCTATACCATCTGACAAGCTCCTGTTCTCTTCCATGAGCTCCTTTGTTGCTGCAGCCTCATGAATTTCATTACGAGACTAGATTATTATCAAACAGAGGGAGGGGGGAAAATGGACAGGATGATGTGGAAATTATAATCTCGGTTTAATAATGAACCTCGTTTCATATTGCAGTTCGTTTTCTTGCACCAGATGCTGCTGAGAGAAAAGGGACCAGGAGGGAGGAAATTCTTACAGAACTGTTCCCACACAGCAACCTTTCCAGCAGATGCCACTGGAGGGGTGGGCTGATGTTCCTTAGGCCCTTGCCTCATCTACATTTCAGATAACAACCGTGATTCTGTCCATATGTTTTTGTGTTTCAGAGCATTTTGTATGGCATAAGAAAATAAAAATGTAACTCCTGCCATTCAATAGCTGATGGCCATTTCCTCTCCAATTAAACTGGTATCAAACCATCAGTCTTAGTATGCAATCACAATAATTATTTGTTTAAAAACTATAATTATTCTTGGAGCAGTCTGTAGCTGAAAAAAATAAGTAAATCTGACAGCATAACAAGCAGCTTTTAAGAGTGCAACATTCTTTCCTATCCCAAAGACCAAGGGCCCAATCCCTGCCCCTCCTGGACATGGCATTTCTGAATGTCTGGGCTGCCCCCAGTTCTTCTTACTGCCCTTCATTGTCTCAGCAGCTGGGTACCTTCGGACTACAGGAATTTAGAGGAGAGCTCACCTTTTCCTTGGTCTGTACAAATCTGAGCTAACTACATCCCTCTAGGCTGCCGTATTTATAGCAATATTTTTTCAAAGTATTCTTCAGCAGTTGAGCTAGAGATAAGCTCAACAGGCTGGCATTTTAGGCAAACCACAATACAAGGTGTTCTCTTTAATAAAGGGCTGTGCTCTCAGCCCCTTCCCCACCAGAGGGGCCCATGCCACATCTCCCCATGCATATCACATGGAGAAGTGCATAGGAGACATTACAGCAGGGGAATGAATGTACTGCTGTTATTTTGCACCAGAAGGAGATCTGGTGTTTTCTTGGTAGCAAAAGAATTTTAGTCCTTTACAGTCTTACAGAACCTGGCAAGATTGGTAAACATAAATAATTCCTTAGAAAGCAAATAGAACTTACTAAAGTTGTTCTGAGATCCAATACTAAACACAGAGTTCTGTTCCTGCCATGAAAATTTATGTTTTATCTGAATTATTTCTTTGCTATTAATATCAGAGTCGTTTCTTTTATTAAATCCTACAATGCTCTCTACCAAGTACCACATATAAAAAAAACATTTTCAAAGTCCAGTCAATTGCACAAAATTCAATCACTATTAAGTATGGGTTATTGTTTCCTTTCCTACTAAGTACAATTACATGTAGGTTAATTTGAGCATGTGAACCTCAATAACACTCTCCACTTGTGGTTTAAGTTAGCAGGTGCTCAGCACCACACACACACACTCACTTCCCTCCTTTCCAGTTGGATGGGGAAGAGCATAAAGAAAAATCCATGATGACAAAGTAGAGCTCAAGTGTTGAGATAAAAATATTTAGTAAAATAAAGAAAATAAAAAGCATAATAATATTGACAAATTATATATATATATATATATATATATATATATATATATATATGAAGACATGTATAACAAGCGATAGACAAGTAATTGCTCACCACCCCTCAACCAATGCCCAGCCAGACCCCCGAGCAGTGGATGAGAGTGATGGAGTCCCATCCCTTTCAAAACTCCTTCTGCATGATATCATATGCTAAACCTGTTCTCTTCCTGGGCCCTTTGCTGAGAATGGCCTTGGCTCTGTACAGCACTGCTTAGCAGCAGCTACAAACATCAACACTGTTGTTTACCTACAACCGAAATATAGCATCTCACCAGGCACTCCGAAGAAAGCAATTCCATTCCAAGTTTTTAGAGGTCTTCTCAAAGCACAGCTGGAGCAAGAATATATCTCCAAAAAGCTCTATGAATTTTGTAATTAACCTGAACTATTAAAATCTCACAAAATTCAGAAAAAAAGATTCATAAATTCAACAAGAATGCCCAATTTTAAAAGATGTTTGTATTATCAAAAAATATTATGATGTGACCTGCAGCACAAGACTACTTCTGTGGTTTTTTTCCTATTTAAATTACATATTCGGATGCTAATGTAAAAATGTTTATTTTAAAATGCAAACTAGCAATTCATAGCTACACATTAATTAAACCACCTCCAGTTCTTGTATTTTCCTAGTAGGGGGCTGTCAAAAAAATCAGAACTTTTGTCACACTGAAGTCACACCAACACATACAGGTTCCCTTTGTTCTATTCCTCATTAAGGAAAAACCTGTCATTAAGAGAATCTATTTAAAGCATGAAGGGAAACGTGTTTGGACTTTGATTATGGCAATTAAAAAAAACTGCTATTCAAAGATGATTTTTTTTTATTATTTAAATAATATTCCACATTCTTCTAACACATTTTACTAAGAAGATTCTTAAAGTAAGTGATAAAAGGTTACTTTTGTCTTTGAAGCTGAAATATGTAACTATTATTTCTTATCTGCCTGGAATTAGAAAAGCTTCAATATCATACATTTTAAGGGACTCATTATCAAAACTCACCAGACTTCATATAACAAACAAATGCTTCACTCCCTGCCCTTGTTTAAATTCCAGCTAGACAATTTTCTTTTGCTTTTCAAAAAGGAAGACTTCTTTTGACAGAGCAGTATCTTCTTGTTTTCAAACTGCACAGATTGCGGTTGGGAAACTATAACCATCTTCTTTTCAAAGCTTGAGAAATGGGGACAGTTGTCAGGGATGTATCTTAAGAGGAAGGTTTAAATAGGGTGGGCAAAGAAAAATAGCACTGTTTTGTTTGGGTTGTTTGTTTGTTTGTTTTTTTTTAATCCAGAACAAGACTAACATGCAACTGGAATGGACAAATAGGTCACATCTTAATGCAAAAGGAAGAATCACAACAGTCTTAATACTCTTTACCACCTACAGATTTGAAAGTTGGTGACCGATTCCTACCATACACACACACGAAAAATATCTATTGGCAATATACAAGATCTGCAAAATCATGTGAAGAATTGCACTTTCGTGTACTTTCAAAGTTTTGAAAACTAATCCATCCTGCTGAAATTACATCATTTCAGATCTCCGAGCAGACTTGCATCTTATCATCATTTTTACCAACCAATAGTATTCCCATCACTAACATTCAAATCTACACTTTCTACTAAAATCCAAATGATGTTGGCCTAATGACAGGTTGCTGCTGTATTCACTTCTGGTCAGAGAGGTAGGAGTCATTTGTAATGTAGTTTTGATCAGAATTCAACTAGGAACAAAGTAAAAGCCTTACCCAACACATAATCTAAGGGACAAAGCAACGATGTGAAGGATAAAGACTGAACATATACATCAGATGCTCGTACATTTACTCAAGAAACCTGAGCTGTCTCATCAGCTCCTGAATTCAACCCTTTGTTTTATGTAAAAGAAAGGCCGCATTGTGAAATAATATTAAACAAAAATAAACTTAGCAGACTTCCTTTGGTCCCCTATATCACCATATGCTCGCTGCTCTCCTGTCAGCACAAGGAAGCAATGGTTTCCAGGAGGGATCTGTCTGTACCTGATGCTGCTCGAGTCCCCATGATGACCTGGCAGCAACACTTGCTTCAGAACTTGGTTATTCTTTTTTTCATTGGTTAAGCTGTAAGTTAAGCTGAAGTATTTTTCATTGATAAAGCACGTTAATGCAGAACTGCACAATACATCAAACCATTCTGCCTTTCAAATGTTGCATATATAGGAAGCAGGAATAGATCAGCACTGCACGTCGGAAATAAGCTCTCTTCTGTGACCTGGAGTTAAACAGGATTCTTTTCATTTCTTCTTGACTCCTTGTTGACTCGAGCATGACAACCTGTTATGAATATTTTACTAAATGCCAGCCAACTATCTTTTTTTCCTTTGTGCTTTAATTAAAGAACATTTACCCTTGTAATAGATATTTAATAGCAGGCAATTTTTCTTGACATCTAATACACTAAGGTTGTCTTGCAGTGACTACATGTTAATGGACATGGTAAATAGGGTAATTATAAATGACTTAGACTGGCAAAGAGCTATGAAAAATCCTTAGAAGCATTAACTTAGTAAGAAAGGAAAGACATACTGCTTTAGAGTCAATGCCGAATAGTTTTCAATTAAAAAAATAAACATAAGGAGGTTTTTTTGTTCTTTTCTTGTTTCTGCTTTGCACACACTGCTGCTCAGTACTTCTGTTTCTGTAGCTGTCTCTTTGTCTGACATTACACAGTCCTACCTTTTTTTTTAAACACTTTTGACCATTTCTATGATGATGTTTATAGGTAAGTTTATAGATAATAGCATTATAGCTACAGAAGTAGCTCATAGTTTAGCATTTAGTAATCACAAACGTTACCATAACTTTGATGGTATTCTGACTTCAGCCATTCAGCACAATACACACATCTGTACACTGCACGTCAACAGCAGGCAGAACACTAAATAGCAATGGCTTGTGAGACCCACAAGTGAGCTAAGATCTTACTGCTCAGATCATAAGGCTGTGTTGTTCCATTTTAATTTATTGTAATGTTGAACACTGAGGCACATGTTGCATTCTAACTCTAAAAGAGAATAAAAACAAAAGCTCTTAGCCACTTAGTCTAACAAAGGGTGAATGCAGTGCCTACAGCACAATATTTGCAACCCACAAAGTTAGGGCAAGAAGTTAAAATGATTTTTATCAATTATTCAGTCTCAATTACCACAACTACAAGGTCTGCCATACCAACTTCTAGCACAGCTCATCCCACCTATTTCAGCGTGAATTATTCACTAAAGCACTGCAAAAACAGTGTCAAGTGAAATGAAACTCCTTGCAAAATTGTTGTAATTTTTGTAAAAATGCCAGATTTTGAGAAGGAAGCATTCTCTGCAGGTTCACTCATTCAAACAAGTAAAGGCACAATGCAGGTTTGGCACTTAGATTACATTATTCTGCAAGCCTTGTCCTTACAAACATTCCTAAAATGAGGAAATGCCTTTCTTTAAAAGAAGCCCAAGTTACAGTAGTAGTCATACTAGTACTTAGTAAAAGCAACTGTTGTTATTCATACTATTTAAAAGAACACTAATACCTGAGAAAATCTTGTGTTAATTGGATGCATTAAGATTGACTGATACCACTTTTACAAAAAGAATTTTATCCTATTTTTATATCCAGTATGTTTCAATTTGTAACAAGATTCATGGAACCTGTCAAATGAAAAAATCTGTAATACTTAGACCTGTTTATCTTTTCCTACATGGACCCAGTAAATTTGGACAGTCAGAAACACAGCATATTATCAAATATCTACAGTTAATTATTTAAATTCTCAAAAACAGAAGCATTTTGGTCCTAACTTATCTGCTCTCTGAGAATACAATGTGCAATTCTGACAGCTGCAGTCTGTGTTATACTTCAAAGGAAACAGGATAACAGCTTGGGATGTCTTTTTTGATTGCATGCCGTTGTGACCTCCTGCTAGACAGAGAGCTATCCATGAAACTGGACTGACACTGTAGTTGCAAGCTGACTGTTCCTATTTCACAGAATATTTCTGGAGATTTTATGGTGAAGGAGTGAAAAATGCATACTTTAAAGAGGATAGCTCAAGCTTTAGAAACACTGTCAAGTTTTGTGATAAATTTCTCTTTTGGTTTGAAGAAAAAGTAATAATGAAGGTTTCCAGTTCATCATTTTTTTCATTGTCTCCAAGTTTCCTCTTAGATA
This sequence comes from Lagopus leucura, assembly GCF_019238085.1. Taxonomy (NCBI): domain Eukaryota; kingdom Metazoa; phylum Chordata; class Aves; order Galliformes; family Phasianidae; genus Lagopus; species Lagopus leucura. The sequence continues at coordinate 7,017,501 of NW_024962271.1, read as the reverse complement.
TCGAGGTCTGTAGCGTCTTTTGTTTGTATCTGAATGTGCCAGTACTCCTGAAATAACACCACTAGCTAACAGCGTTTAAAGAAGCCTCTATCTTTAATCCAAGCAGAGCAAAACTATACAAAAACTTACCTCTTCAGAAGGCAGAAATGTTTACTTCTGAAGGAAAACATTCAAGTGTTGGTTTAGTATATAGGTATATAGTATGTAGGCAGATTGATCTGGAATAATACTCCAGATGTATGAAAACCAATAAGAAAAATGCATAATGAGATTTTACAGTATCTAATTTTACCAGGAATCTACTACCCTTGCTAATGAGAGCACCGTCACACAGCAAAGCTAACCCAGCATCCTGTTTGGATGACAGGAACATGGCATCACTGGCCTCTTATATCCTCTCAGACAAGTCTCTTCCCCTTCCCTCATTTCCTCCTTGCTCCTCTTGCTTCTCATTCTCCCCAGTACAGCTTGTGTTAATCATATCTGACACCTCACCACCACCAGTTTAAAAGATTTCCTCTACTTTCTTAATCCAGCAGCCTGATTTATTCTTAAAACCACCAAGAATTCAGGTCAAGCACCCCCTGGAAATCTCTAGCTCCACCACGTGCCCAAAGCAGGGCCAACATCATTCCTCATCCTGCATTCATTGTACCGAAATCAACAGACCATCAGGAGTCTCTGGTCTAGGAAGCTTCACCATTCCCCTTCACTTGCCTTCCTAAGTCATGAGGAAGTTTTTTTTCTCTGCTTGTCTCATTACAAAACATCACTTAAGGCCCTCAGACAAATTGTGCTGTTCGTCTTAACTAGCTTCAAGCCAGTCAAGTCAGTCAAGAATGATCTGGCAAGGAAGCCATCATCTAGAATTCCTTCTGAACCTAGCCTCATTTACCTTGGCCCTAAATAGTCAGCCTGCATGCTGAAGAGCATCAAAACCGCCTTCATACCTCCTTAGAATAACAAAGTGCACCAGCAGCTGCATCCCACAGGTCTCTAACATGGCTGCCTAAACAGCTACTGCTAAGAACCTTGGGAGCAGAAGGACTCAGCATCAAACTCCAGAGAGCCTGCAGGGAAATCCTTGCATCTGATCAAGGAGGAACATCAGCACATCACAGTGACAGAACTAGCTGATTTCAGTTTGTGCTTTTCAGTTAAACCAAGAAGAGTTTAATTTAAGAATATAAACCTGAAGCATGGCTTGAGATCTTGGGCTAAATAATCAGAAACATTTCTAAAACAAATATTTCAGCAGTACTTAAACAAACCAATTCTTACAGAGTTTTTTCAAGCATTTCTTCCTTTCTAAAGACTATTCAGTTAAATAAGCAAGACATAAAACTAACAGTATTGCAAATCCAAGGTGATGCATACTTTAAAGAGAAAAATTACTTCCTTAGACATGCTTATAATCAGCTCAACACCACTATCCAACAGTTTTCCTTTAAACATTAATCATACTGCAGTGCTTGTTTGCTTTCAGATTTTCATTGTGTTGACTTTGTTCCTTTTTTCCTGTTACTTCCAGAAAATAAACCAGAAACAGACTACTGCATAGCAGTAAATGAGTTCTACATTAAGAATAAGTGGATAATTACAAAATTACCCGTTCCTCCTGTTTAAGGCAGATATAATCTATCTTCGGAGAAAAAAAAAAGACCCACTTTATTAAGACAATACAAAACTTACAGAAAAATGTAGTTATCAGAAATCACCTTGGGATGCACAGAACACCAAGTTAACGATTCAAAGATACTTCATCACATGATAACAAATGGAAATGTTTTTAATTGTGTAATATTAAGTCTTCATCTAAATTGATTTTAGAAAGCCTTTATAACCATTTATTTTACTGTGCTTCTTGGGAAGGCAAAATCATTGAGCCATCATTACTTCTGGTGCAGACATTACGATCACCTGTAAAGATCATAAGTATTTGTGAAAAAATATATACTAGATGTCCATTTCTCAAAGTGCATTACTGTTTCCCTGTTAATTGGTAGCACTTTACAGGGTTTTTAGTTCATTGCAACACTGCATGCCTCACATGGCAATCTGACAAACTAGCATTAGTTGCATAGACTTCCAGATTACTGTCCCACTGATGTATTTTGTAGAATGATGTACCTGTAAAATTTCATTATTTATTGCTACCCACTTTCTGCATTGCACTGGGCATCCTGCTGCCCACAGTCCTTTCTATTTTGAGTGTGAAAAAATAATTTGCAATACAATTCTTTATCCTGATCTCAATTTCATATGCAATGGTTAGGTGGTTTGGTTGTGGGGTTTTTTTTGGTTTTTTTTTTTGTTGTTGTTTTTGTTTTTAAACAGAGGCAAAAAATGGGGGAAAAAAAAAAAAGATTTTGTCAGGCTCAACTCACAAGACTCCCTTTATACAATATAAAAATCTGAAATGCATGTAACTCTTGCTGTTTTTTGATATCTATAATTCATTTCATCAGACTTTCTTTCATGTACCCATAAAGGGATTCAAACAATGGAAACGGTCTGAGTAAATATAGAGTTGGTTTTCATTTTATGCCTGGAACAACTTAGGCTTGAAGATACAAAATTTCAGTTATTACATTTAACAGACAGAGCTGTAAGCCTTTCAAACATACAAAGTTATATTAACCTCCAACAAATGAGATTTTGACTCTCACTTGGGGTAAATCATTATGCAGTGCTACATCAATAATAGCCTTAATTAAATCTGTTCTCTTTTGGGGCAGGTTGGAGCCCACAGAAAGGCACAGTTGGCTGTCTGGGCCTTTTGGCTATGACTGCATTATCAGTCAAAGCATTGCACAAGCAAGCTTCAGGTCTTAGTATGCCTTCCTGAGGTCGTTTCTGCTCACTTTACAGTAGCAAGAGATGCAAAGATACCTAAACAATGTTAAAATATGTATTTCTAGCTAGCTGAGTGGAAAGTGCATTTTGTTGTTGCACCACAGGAGAAACAGCAGTCCTGGCTTGTTCTGCTAAGTGTGAAAAACCTTAAGACCTGGCTCATCTTTTGCCTGACAGTGCCATATCACACATCACAAGCTGGTTTGTGGAGTGCCTTCCCCTGGCAGCTCGTCTTGATGGACAAGATACACTTTGTATACACAGAATTATAGGATCATCTCGTTTGGAAAGGACTTTCACAATCACCAGGTGCAACCATCAACCTCACCTGTTCAGTCTCACTACTAAGCCTTTAGTGCCACATCCACCCATCTCTTAAGTATGTGGGGCTCCACTACTTCCTGGGACAGCCTATACTAATGCTGATTTCCCTCTCCAAGAGGGAATTTTTCCTGAAGTCCAGCCTAAGCCTCCTCTGGTAGGGGAGACTTGTGACTATTTCCTTTCAGTCTATCACTTGTCATCAGAGATAGAGACCTCCTTGCAGTAGCTGTAGAGAGCAATGAGCTCACCTCCTCTTCTCCAAAGCAAACAAACCCATCTGCTCCTCATAGTTCTCATTCTCTAGTCCCTTCACTGGCTTCATCGCTCTACTCTCCACACCTTTGAGCAACTCCATAGCCTTCTTGTAGTGAAGGGATGTAGGGGTGTATTCCTGTAGTAGGGGATATATAGTGTACAGATACACATCTTGTGGCAAGTGTGCGTACGTTATCTGCTGAAATCAGTTACACAAAATGGATCTTTTCCACTTACTAACGAGCCAAATCCCATGAGTTCACACTCAGTTATAACTCAGATAGCAACAAAAATAATTGTAACAAATCAGATTTGGTTCTGCTCCATGATAATTCTCCCCAAGTGGAATTCAGTGCTAGATTCACTGCAATCATGAAGATTTAAAAAAAAAAAAAAAAAAAAATCTCTGGTCCAAAGGTTTTCCACCTGAGGTAGACAAAGAACAAAAGCATAATTATTCCCACTTATAAAGAGGAATGACTTGCCCAACATCACACAGGGAGGCTGCAGAAGTAGAGTTCAATGCTGATAAGCTGATCTTGGTTCCATTGTCTGCTTGTGAACAGCAATGGAGACAAGATGCTACTGGCTAAGGCTCTTGGCAATTAGAAGGAATCTCATCTTGCATGGAGTCAAAGGAATTCATTATCCTTGAGGCATAAGAACAGGAAGGACTAAGCAAGATAGTCAGAAAAAAAATATATGCTTTTTATGGAGATTACTGAAATTTTTAATCTATTTATTTTAAATATACTATGGAGCTCAGTAGGAAAGCTGATTTATCCTGTGAGTGCACAGCAGTTGCTCCCTGCTAGAGTTACTGTTTAAATCTAATTGGAATACACAGCACTTTTGTAACATTTATATCACAGAGATCGATTACGAAAAGCAGAACGAGCCTCTCAGTTCACCACACATTGCCCAATGTGATCCCAATCACTGAACCTAAGTGGAAATATATGAGCAGCAGAATCATTTCTTTGCTGCCTGTTTCAGGCAGTAATTCCAGAGGCAGAAGTTGTTGCTTGTAGAGGAAAATTAAAATGGGCCAAGACCAGCAACCTGGGGCCTGGAATGGGATGCAGAGCCTTTCATGTCCAGGTCACTGCTCTTGATTCCAGCACAGGGCTGTAGTAACCAAGAAGTTATTGCCATCAAATGGAGGTTCAGTGGCCTAAGAGAAATCATTGAAATGGCTTCAGCTTCCTACAGGCACACACAGCAGAGAAAGGATTGTTACATTTGTGAAACTGCGTAGTCATCTCTGATGTGGAAGTGTGGCTTTACTCTACATTCCCAGAAAAAGAATAGTGACAATGAAAAATCCTGTTATGCTTCATTTGACCAAGAACGTTTATCATAAACCTGAAGACTTAGTTTTCTTTTTTTTTTAATTGTTTCCTTAGTTCTATTTATACATGTTGTTTTATATCCGTAGTTTTCTCTGCATTTCCCAATGCTGAAGATCAGAAAATAAGTCTTATGAAAATGACTTTTTAGGAAAAATAATTTACATAGATACTGTGAGGTGAAAAACCTTCAAAGGCAGAGGAAATACAAAATCATTCTGAGGAAAACTGCAACAACCTTGCAGAGAAACACAGTTAGAAACCAAGCACTCCTCAAAAGAACTAAGACTCCCAGAGAAGCCATAGTCTGAGCCTTGGTGTTGGTCAGGCACACCTCCCACTGCCCCCACATCACCTTGCTCTGCAGCACGGAGCTGGCCTGCTGGCCAGCTGTGGCAGATGGCCCCAGGGAAGATCCTGGCTTAGCAGAAGGACCAGCATGCCATAGAGCCAGGGCTTCCATTGCTAGCACGCTGGCATTTGATTCAGCCATTAAACAGAACAGATTTTCAACTGAAAGCTTCCAATTTTCTACAGAACTTGGGTGAGTGGTCTATAAAAATCTATACAATTTCAAGAGAAATATTTTAATAAAAGCTGCTTCTAAGTAATTTTAATATCAGAGCATAATGGCTACGAGCAGTTAGCTTTGTGCAATACATGTGAACGTGACCCTACATAGCTGTCTGCATATATCCAGCACTCAGAATTGGGATGACTAGGGATTCTTCTGGATGTACAAAACTTTCTGTAGCCTTCACAATGTCCATCTCAGGCTCTGATGGTCTGGTTTTAACAAAACAAAATCAGCTTTGCTTATGGATGTACGAGTTTCTTTACACACTCAGATTAGCCACTGAATTCTACAACGCTTATGTATGCTCAAAGCAACACAACAATGGCTGTCCCTCTCCTTCCATTCAGAACAGCATACACAAAACATTAAGAGCCTCCCTTAAACCATAACAAGGACGTTAAGAAGTAGATCTTTTCTGTTCACCATTTTGAACAAATAGTCACAAAATTATTTGGCTATAGCTATTCTGTAAAAATTTAGACATTCTTTCTATTTAATGACACCAGTTTATGTTGTGAAAGCTGAGACCAATGAAGTGACCCTATGGCACCGTACAAGCAATGCAGCTGCCTCCCCTAGAATCCACACACAGCACTAAAACACAACTAACCACACACTGCCAACGAGCATTTGGAAAAGCCAGTGTAACGACTGGATTCACGTAGAGAATCTTGTGGTACTTCGTATTCCTTTAATATTCCTGATTTTGTTGATCACGTTATATGGCTACAAATGTTACAGAAAAGACCAGAGGGTTATTCACAGTTTAATAGTTAAAGAGATGACTGAACTAAAATTTGTGCTGTTTTACTGTGAAAATTCTGTGTTCAATAGGCCTCCTCACATCTCGTTTGCTGGTATGCTGGATTGGTTTAGTAGCACGTTCAGCAGTAGAACAAAAGCATGCAAGGGCAAAATTTCAGGAATCTTAATCGGTCTTTTTCTACTCTGCAGGTACAGTTGAACACTCTGCTGTTAGAAGATGCAAACACATAGGATTTCTTTACTGATACAAAGTTGTTTCTACATATTAGAGCTCTGAAAAGTACTCTAAGCATTACGCAATTTAAAGAACTGCTGCAAATATTTACAAGATGCAAACACTGTTTAAACGCTATCAATATATGACAACAAAAATGCAATAACAACTTCAAACTGAACATGCTTCCACTACAATTCATAGTGCAATGTTAATGTTACTCTACATAGATAGTGAGAATACAATTCAAAGCTATGACAGATACCTGAATCCTTAATGCAGTCACTCCGGGATGCACTCTTTTGGGTGCATCCACAGAAGTTAATAAATTTCATTCCTATTTAAGAACAAGTGAAAGATTATAAAAGACCAGCATCTACTGAAGTGCATGAATGGATTTCTTTCTAGAAAGTATAAAACTACTAAAGCAAGCTGGGCTTTTGTAAAGGTTAGGCTTCACTGTTCTGCCTTTTGGTCGTGTTGCAATAAATGGCTCACTTATTTCAACATTTTAGTTTCTCCTTGGCGCATTAGTTAGGTGTACAATACAGTTTGATCTATAATTCAGAGGCCAAGCTTATTTCATCTTCACACTCAGGTACATCTGCAGAACTGTAGCTATGTGAGCCATTTTTAAACACTATGGAAAAAATCTTGTCCCAGTGAAGTGAGTGAAATGGCTTCAGCAAACAGGTTTTATACCATATATTATATTCCTGTAGTGAAGAAGAAACAAAGACAACTACAGTGAAGTAAAAGAGGTCATTTCCAGCCTATGTTTTAAGGGAATACTATCTTTTTGCAACCTTGTAGGTTTCTATAGCAGTGATTCTTGTCCCATATTCAGCTCGTTCCACACCACAGCCATCCATCACATACTTCCCATGATTCCTAACAGTTGAGCTGAAAAGCAACTCTGCTGATAACCCCCTGCCCTACATAATGTGGAGATGGTACCTCAGCACCCAAGCTCAAGGATGCGATACCTGAAATCCCTAGGCTAACCTGAGGTCTCCCAACAGAAACCTGCCACAATGGGCATAACAACAGCCCTGCTGCAAGGAAGCCTCAGAGAGGTAACTGAACTTGCACCACTGCCAGGGATTCTGATCTGTGGTGCAAATCATGCAGATCTCAGAAAAAAAGAGAGTATATAGGGAGGGATGACAGGAAGAGAAACAATGAGGTTCTTTCAAAATTGAATTTAAATAACCTAGGGGACAAAGGAAAACTGAGGTAAAGCAAAATAAGGTTGAAGGAGAGCAAATTCTTAGTTATATATCTAACAACAGAGACAAGGAAGCTGTGTAGGAAAAACAAGGAAAGTTAGTCTCTTGGGATAGATACAGGTGAGCAAACTCGTGCACACATTTCTGCTTCCAAAATGGGTTCTGGCTGAAAATTCTTCATGATCACCATGAAAACAACATACCATGAATCTCCTCAGACTGCAGGCTACTTGCTCAGTGAATTTCCACTTCTGCTACTTCCCCCATGTTCGTATTCCTCTATCCCCAGTATTCCTCCTCCTTTTGCCAGAAAACATCTCAGTCTCTCCTGTTGGAGTGTTCCCCAGGCATCCACAGGCAGCTGACACACTCATTGCAAATTCAGGGAGCTGGATCAGTGAAAACATCTGAGTTTTCTTGCTTGGAAAATTACTCCTCACTGGCTCAAGAGCAGCCCAGTCTCCTGCCACTGCAGAACTTCAGCACACAGACTGCAGTCATTCAGACCTCCACAGATAGACTTGGCAGGAAGAAAAGGGAGTGCAGAGGTCTGATCTTTAATATCTGTCTTGCTTTTGTCTGTAACAGTGACACACTATAAGCCTACGAGAAAGTAGGATGCTAAAGCCTTTTTCTTATAAGAAATGGTGTTAAAGATGATAAAGGCTTCCCCTGGCTCTTGCCCTGCCAATCTCAGGTACCTCCTGATTTCTTTAATTACCAGTACAAATTCAGTTACCACATTCACAGGGGGAATCTTCTCTATTTCCATGTCATTCTATCCACTCTATAGCATTTACACTCTTAATTCTTTTGTTCTTGCTTCTCTTTGCTTATTGACTAAATATCATTTTTCTGGATACCTGTGATACCAATAGACCTAAGTAGTTTATAAATTAAGATGAATACCTAACATATTTAAAAACAAACATTCTAGACCAATATATGGTGGACAACTGGCATAATTACACTATGTTGCAAGATAATGATTTTGGAGGCACTGACTCAAGAGTAGATTGCTCATCAGTGCACAAACGTGTTCTTCTATTACGTTAACACAGTCAAATGAAAACAGCCTCACTATATTCCTCAGTAATGCTGTCACATCTGATGTATGGATGTTAGCAATGTGGATACAAAAGTGTTTATACCATCCATAAGTTTTGGAGGGGCAGGAGAAATGGGATTTACAATCCTGTTATCCAAACTAAGCACTGAAAGAACAGTATCAAGAGATAGATAAATACCAAGGCAATAAGGAATTAATGACACATGAAACGGCATCTTTTTGCTCTCCGAGTCTCTCTTCAAATCAGGGGTATCAAACAAAGGTCAGGAAAGTAAGACTTGGAAAGCAATAAAAATATAACAGTTAGAAAAGAGAATCATAAAAACGTCACTATTGTGTCTTTGTTAAAACCACGCACCTAAGCATCTAAAAATCACAAGTGTAACACCTGAGCACCGGTCTCTTCTGATCTGTAGCTTGCTTTCTAGAGCTAAGGAAGCCATAACTCCTCTTAAGTTCTTTTCTTGTCAATAGCTCAACTGCCCCAAGAAGCAAGAGAGCTGTGCACAGCAATCAGTTGCTTCCCAGGTGTCTTAGGACTCCCTGCTTTACACTCACCAGCCACAAATTCTGCATGCAGCAAACAAGTGTGGAAACAGTGTACGTATACCAAATAATTCTCCACGAATTCATCTAGCTGGGAAAACAGCCATCATTTACAGAGGTACACAAGACTAGTTTTATAGCATGAAAGGCCTGTCAGTGTTGTCCATACATGCGATCTAATCCTGACACTCCACTGACTGATGGCAACAAGCGTGGTTCTGAACCAAGGCTTCCCTGTGACCCAAGACTTGGTGGTCTGCCTCAGTCTGCCAAATTCCAGAGGTAGATACAAATTTATTATGCATTATCTGTCTCATCACGTCAGAAAAATCTTAATTTTCCCTCAGGTTGCTTCCCAATACTTTAGGTGTCACAGAAATATTTGCCTCCACAGTTCCCTCCCAGCACAACTGATCAGCAGTGTGGAACTGCAAGGCAGAGCATGAGCTGAGAGCACACTCTATGGCTATACAGAATGTAAGAGTTTACCAGACGTTAGGGAGCGTTTGGGTTGTACTGATAGCCTTTTTACCTTGTTCTCCATGAAATTCTACTGGGTCAAGCTCAGAAATAAGATTTTAAAAAGGGAAGAAAAACAGCAATACCCTGCTGCAAGTGGACTCATTATTCCCCTTCTCAAGCAAGCACCTTACTGCATTCTCCAAGGCACCAGACAGCAAACAAAAAATAGGTGATGTTAAGTTTCTCATAAAAGCATGAACAGTAATTGAAGTATAATTGTAGTATGATTTATATGGTTTTCAGTTTTGAGCTTGGTAATTACTTCAAATCACCAATCAACAATTGCACTATCAACAACTGGTCACCACTTGCAAGATTGTTTACACTGTCAACACTGCAGGATTCTCTCCTCTTGGAAAAGAAAAAAAATAACAGGCTTTTATCAAGAAAGCATTTGGTCTTACAGGCATGCTTTAATTTTCTCCTACAGTAAAAGGAAGAAAAAAAGAGGCTACAGGTCAGATGAAGTAGAGTCAGGCAACCTGGATTTCACCCTGCTCTATCCCTAATAAAGAAATAGCAGGCATACAGTGGCTGTACCTAGAGTCAGTTTCGAACAGTGAAGTATTTATAGTTCCATCTCCTTGCCAATTTTCTATTGCATGCTAAAGGAAGCAAACTGCACTAATCTGATACCAAGCCATATTGTTTTGAAAAAGGTATCTCTCATAACAAATGCCATTTATTTACCTCTTCCATTTTGTTTAACATGTACTTGGGACTATAACTTATCATTTAAATCCTGACTTTCAAGTGTAACATTCTCTCTATTAATTGTGAAAAATGTAGATTTGGGGGCACTATCAGAAGATGGAAGAAGGTCACAACATTCTAGTGGGCTTTTTCGTGGTTTATGAAACCTTCATTAAACTTTAAGAAGACGCAGCCTTGAGTGGCTTGGGAAAAAGCAAAAACCTCAGAGTGCTCCTGGGGAATATCACCTGTAATTTATTCACTTTAAATGCTTTTTATGGTACAGCTCAAGACAGATGCATGACACGATTCCAACATCCACAAACCTGAGGCATGAAGTAATTGAATCCATAACCAGAAGCTGGTAAATGGGTAGTCTTATGAGTTATTCTGTAAGTGTTACATGGAGAACAGCTTGCCTCACAATCATTATTTTGCTGTAGCGTAGAAATCATGTAATGAGGACTTCATGCTGTTAGGATCCTAACCCTTGATTGTTAGAACATTTCAGTCATATTAAAAAAAATGATATAGTGCAAGCAGATAGGGAGAAAAATAGTAATTGGAAACTCAGCAGTGGGTTAACGCCACAATTTATTCACCATTTCCATCACATTAGATGAAACATTAATAGGATTATTAATAAAGATTCTGTATTGGTTTTGTCACGTAGCAGTAATACATCAAACTATTTTGCTCCCAAAAGCATATTAGTATACTTTTCTTAAGGCTACAGAGAAGCCTTATCTAAAATTACTGAAAAAATGATAATTTTTGTAGTTGCTTAAATTAGAACATGACCTTTAAAGTAGAGAAGCAAAACCAATACACCCATCCAGTGATATTGATTTCTCAGTTACATAAGGTGAATGCATTAAGGAAACTGAACTACAAATTAAAATTCAGCAACAATTCACTAAAAATAAGGTGCTGAAGAAAAGTGATTTTCTTTTCAAGATGTTTTTGCTAATTTCTACCACATTTGCTATCACTATTGCAGTCATTAGATCCTAGCAAAGCTGCTTCGATTTTTGGCCATGTAGTTGTGGTACAGAATTGCTTTGGGCTCTGTAATTGTTGTTACTTCCTCATTGAGTTGAGCTTATTTCTTTGGTCTATGAGACTAGAAAAAACCCTCTTCCTCCTAAAGTTACTTACATGCCCAGGTCAATTCCAGAATTGCGAAGGGGAAGGATGGGTGGGAAGACAGGTTGACCAAAGACTCTGACCTCTGCAAATGTCAGCATATTTTGTTGTTTAAAGCAGTATTTCTTCACAGGTCAGTTATGCACTGTTTGCTCCTTGGACTTTAAAAGAAAATTAACTGTCTCAGGATAAAAACCAAGAAAAAGGTATTCCTCTCAAAAGTATCTCAAGTGAAATGAATCAATTAGATTCAAATAGATTCAGGTTTCTGCTTTAGCAATTTCTCATGACAGCTCCTGCATGGCTTTTTTTTTTTTTTTTTTTTTTTTTCAGTTCCTTCAGTGAAATTTTTATAGGGAGAACATTTTAAGAGTTCAGAGATTAGCAGAAAGACAAGTTTATAAAAATGATGTATATATGACATAATTAAACAAGTATAAAGCACTCCAATTTTTAGTTATTTCCAGTTCATTTAACTTGAAGGATAAATGTACTTGGAAAATTATATTGCCTTTATTTTATATTTATATAGATATATGAAAGTAACAAACCAGCAATATATCTCAGGTCAATCTTAGAACACTAGCATTTACACACAAACCCAGCTGCTGCAAATAATGATGAGATGAAAAGCCACAAAACAATAAACAGGAAGACTTCTCAGGTTAGGGATGGGAAGGAAGCAGCTTGCTTTGAAATAATTATTTTACTGCTGAGCAGAAATGGCATAATGAGAACTTCACGCTGCCAGAAGCTGTAACCCTTGATTGCTGGAATACAGCTGTCACATTAAAAATGACACACTGCCAGTAGATTGGCACTGCTGCAGTAAGCGTAGATCTCGCATCTGTGCTGTGCTTGCCCAATTAAGGAGATTCTCGGTGCAAGTCTAGGCCAAGGTTAATGAAATTATTTAATAAGTTTTATTGTAGCAGTGCTGTTAAAAGAAATGCACGGAAAAGTAGATTAAAACTTATTTTGATTGACAGTGGAAAAAATTGAAAAGCCAGAAGCTGTGCTATCTTTAAAGAAACATTGCGCAAAACCACAAAGCATTTTAACCAAATTGTGAAATAGTTTTCCACATGGCCCTGACTTAGGAAAACATGCCTAAGAACACCTTAAAGATAGAGCTCATTTCTAGAAGAAATCACACATTTCTATATGAAATCCTACTCCTGAGGTTTGTGAGACACACAGCCCTCGCCGTACTTCAGCTCCTTACTAACACCTCCCAGTACAACCCAGTGATACCTGCAAACTGGGCTGCAGCTGCCACCAGGAACAACAACTGGTACATGTCCAAAAGCAAAGCCAAGTCCTTTCACTGCTGTTATCATCTGCTCAACAGAGCACTGCCTTATGTGAAGATCTGTAAACGTTCACATCTCTGAAAGAAGGAAACTACTGAAGTTTCATAGATAAATACATCGTGAATATCTTCATTATGATGAAAACAGTAAGAAATCTCATTACCTATCTAGAGCAATGAAAAGTCATGAATCAGATTCTAAATTACTATCATTTTAGCTTAATAAGTTTAAAGGTTGAAGTAGCAAGCAGTTAAATGCCAAGTAGTTACTTTGCCACATATTAAGATCCCATTTTCCTAGAAGCCAGATCAGTACCCCACAGAGGAAAATCACCTCACAAAGGCACAAATAGAAGCACTGTCTTTCCCTGTGACCTGCAATATAAAATGGCCTCCCCTACTCATGAACCCATCAGATTATGATTTGGCACTACACTGTTATTAAACCTCCCTGAGAAACAGTGATGGTTACGAAATCTCTTCCAAAGAAATGACAAGAGCAGCAGCAACAGACATTTGAAAAGTGTCTGTAGGTTTTATTATTTGCAGTGCTGCTTCCGTGTTCCAAAACAGGCTTCTAAAAATAAAATACACTGTCAGAAGGAAAAATATGAGGGTTCACAGATGAAAAATCAGGGGGGCAGGGGAGGTTAAAAAAAAAAAAACTAATAATAATTGACCTTGCAATTAGATATCCAAGTGTACTCAGAGAGAAAAAGCAGAGTTAACATGGAATCATTTGAGTTGGGAGGGACCTTTGCAAATATCACCTACTTGTGTGACAAAAGATCCATTTATCAAATGCCTTGCTGTGAGGTACAGTTGAGGAATTTAAATGGGTCACCAGTCACCAGTCCTGAAATCCCTGGGAGTTTAATGGACTCCACAGAGCACTAGGTCACACCTTTGCATGCATGGGAGAAGTTTGGAAACAGATGCCATCATATAGCTTGAAGAAATGGAGACATCTCTGGAACTCTGGCATTTCTCCAGACTGAGTAGTGGGCTGAGAAAACAGATATTTGGTATGATTTTTTTGCAACTAGATATAAAGTGTAGCTTTTTCATTCAAACTTTAATTTCAGCAGGCAACAAAAGTGTTAGCAGTCTAGCTAGTAGTCTGTCAGGAAAGAAACTCACACTTCAAATAATCTAGACAAATATTTTTCTGTGTGCATCATTGTCTGGAATGACTTAGTACTACCTGCTAAGGATTCCACGTGCCCTCATGCTCAGTTCTCCCTCTGTCCCACCAGAATTTAGAGATAACCAAGATAAGCAGTGAATGAAATTACATACCACTAACACCTGCTAAGGTGAATGAGGAATTTCTGTAAAGCTTTGTTCTGTTACAATACAAGCATACTAACACAGTGGGAAAAGTCAGCCACGGTACAACCGCCTGTAACTACATTAACTTGCAATTAATTTTTGTTTGAATAATTAGCTGGTATTGAACATTTCACTGAGGTAATGAAGCCCACCACAACCAGGATTCTAATGGACACAAAGCCATTTTTACCAGTACAGACATAGCCCACAGCAGTTTCATGCTCCATTAAATATATACAATTACAAATTCCAATCACTGGGAAAGCTGAGATTTTTTTTCCCTAATATTTTCTTTACTATACTGCTCAACCCATATTATCAAACTGTGTCATGTATTGCCAAATAAGAACTGTATTATTGGCCTTTATCTGATAGCCTGATGTAAACAACGCAGTGCCAAGCACAGAGGGCAGAGATGCTGGCACCTTGCTGCCAAGATGCATGCAACCATTAATGGAGCAGGCTGTCAGTCAGGAGAACTTGTTAAGCAATTCTTAAAAATACAACAAGGAAGATTGCTGTTAAGCTCCATGTCACAGTTTCTTCAATTTATATTCTTATTGCTTTATTTTTGCTATATTAAGGCTACTTGGGCAACAAGTACTAATGAGAACAGAGGGAGGAAAAAAAAAGATGCATTTCCAATACTTTGTTATTATGCCTTACCAAAGAATTTAATAAGTTGAATTTTCCTATTAATGCAATTGAAAATTTAATGAGCTTCTTAATTTATGACTTCAGCAGGCTTGAATTATAAAACAATACAAGCTGCACTCTAATTGCCTGAGCATGTCTGAAGATGACAGGGTGTTTAGGCTTTCACGTTAGCATCTAATCTAAATATATTAACAGTACAAAAAGTCTTTACAGTCATTCAAAGCAATAGGACAGATTTTTTTTTTTTTTCTGTGACAAAGCCACACCATTAAAACCTTATTTTAACCACATAATTGTGGAGGATCTTCAAGTTCTTCGCTTAATATTAATAAAGTTTTGTGATACCCTCGAGAGGTCATTAAGAAAGACTATTCCCTCTAAGCCAATAACTAGAAATGAGACTGAGCTGGAAGTATCATGAAAATTTAGGGTCTATGCCAGGTCTTAGAAGGTACTGAACACACTCAGCTCTTAAACGTGCCTAGAGCAGTAGATGTGCATCACTTCAGGGCAGAGAACAGCTCTAGCTCCTGTTTTGTGTTACTGCAGCTTTTTTCTCTAAAGGCTTTCCCATTCATTTTAAAGCTTACTTGTTCTATACAGTTACCACAAAGTCACTGTGCTGATCTGCTCTTGGTCAAAAGCATTGCAGCTGGGAGTTCCTGTAGTCTAACGTTGGGCAATGTTATGTAAAATCTTAAGACCTGCCTGATCTACCCTGCATATTGAACACATGCACGATGTAACCTCTGGGTTGCACTTGGTCAGAACAGATCTCACCAATACAGCAGGACTGGTCAAAAAGAACGTTTTCCATGTGAAATTCAGGCTTTCAGTTTATGTTTACTTATCCAAAAAATTGTTATATTAAACAGAAAATCTGGAATTCACTCTCATATCTGTTTTGTATTTTGTTTTTATTTCAACAGTATTCAGTTGTTTCTTCACTGTTTACTGATAGCACTAACTGCAAAATTGTTATGTTACATAGAAACCGACATTCTATTGCTTTCATTTTTGAAAATCATTGTCAGTAATCTATACTTTTCTACTCTTCTCTTTAAAACAGAAAACACACACAGACGTGTCACTTTTTTTTTATTTGCATTGGCTATGTTACTAAAATTCAAAAATGCAGTACATTGATTGCAAGTGGTCTCAATGACATAAGATAGTTTTTACTTGAAGAGACAAAGATGGTTTTGTGGTGGGTTTTCTTGTTTGGTCAGTTGGTTAGTGGTTTCATTTTCTTGTTGAAAGGTGGCTTCTTTCCATAGACACTCAGAGCTTGGAAAGGGGAGGAAAAAAATGTAAAGGAGGATGCCACTTATAGACATTAGTATTCAAACTGACTTTCTCCAAGCTGCCATGTCCTTCCTCTAAAGAAAGCACACAGAAGAACACAAACTCAAGTAGCCGCAGGGTCTAGCAGTGCCATTTGTCACTGCCAAGATTCATCAGTGATATAGGATTACAAGAGGGAACAACTTAAAGGTTAAGGATTTATCTAGAACATCTGAAACAGATACTAAACTGAGATTTATAGCAAAGTGCTTGATGAAAATTAATGTTTAGTGTCTAAGCCATGGTTGCACTGGAAACAAAGGAACTTGTTCCTTCACCAGGAGTCACCAGTTACCTCTTCCACTGGTTACTACTTAGGATCAGGTACCTATGTTTAAGGTTTTCTATTTTGACTGGGCAGAAAAATCAGAAAAGAAAGTGAGCCTGACAAAGGTGTGGAGCACTGTAAGTGCACGAATAACGGCTTCACAGAATCACAGAATTGTAGGGGTTGGAAGGGACCTCCAGAGATCATCGAGTCCAACCCCCTGCCAAAGCAGGTTCCCTACAGCAGGTCGCACAGGTCGGCATCCAGGCAGGTCTTGAATATCTCCAGAGAAGGAGACTCCACCACCTCCCTGGGCAGCCTGTCCCAGTGCTCCGTCACCTCACTGTAAAGAAGTTCTTGCGCATGTTTGTGCGGAACTTCCTATGCTGCAGTTTCCGGCCGTTTCCCCTTGTCCTGTCTCCACTCACCACTGAAAAGAGTCTGGCCTCACCATTCTGCCCCCCCACACCTTAGATATTTATAGACCTGGATCAGGTCCCCTCTCAGTCCTCTTTTCTCAAGGCTGAACAGACCCAGTTCACTCAGCCTTTCCTCATAGGGGAGATGCTCCAGGCCCCTCACCATCTTTGTGGCCTTCCGCTGGACTCTTTCCAAGAGATCCCTGACTTTTTTGTACTGGGGAGCCCAGAACTGGAGGCAGTACTCCAGATGAGGTCTTACCAGGGCAGAGTAGAGGGGGAGGATCACCTCCCTCGACCTGCTGGACACGCTCTTTTTAATGCATTTTCTGGAGCTGCCTGGGAGAAACTGTTTTTGGGTGTCTAAATATGGCTCACTATCTACTGAGACTAAGACCATGTGCCCAATAAAGACCTTATACAAGCTAATAAAGACAGCTTTATTGGTTTTGTAGAGTCATCATAAGCATTTTCCTTTCAATATCTATCTAATGATGCACTTTTAAAAAGAGTTATAGGCTTGTAAAGATCAATGAAAAAATAAAAGGCTGTGAGAAGTACTACAAGCACGGTGTCTTCATGCCCATGCTGCTACATAGGCTCACCTTGATTCACTGAGAGATGGTAGCACTGTGGTACCATGCGAGCTTCTTCTCAGGAACAAAGCTGCATAAACCAGACAGGTTGTTGGCTTCACTGCTCAATCCAGCTATGAACTGCATGTAATTCTAGAAGAATACATTCTTCCTAGTATGCTACTGCAAAAAATAATGCTTTTGTATACACTAAAAAAACCTTCATCTGTTAATATAATTAAAACCAGTTGAAAGAAAATAGATTCTTCCCT
Organism: Lagopus leucura; assembly: GCF_019238085.1. NCBI lineage: Eukaryota > Metazoa > Chordata > Aves > Galliformes > Phasianidae > Lagopus > Lagopus leucura. The sequence goes on along the minus strand of NW_024962271.1, from coordinate 6,999,777 downwards.
TGACCCAGGGTTTCTGTATTATTTTAACTCAGTGTTCAATAATTAATTCAGTAACAAGTGAGTTAAGGTTTTCAACCCCTATAGTTTTAATAAAAGAGAAATTCCCATCTGGATTTCTACCTAGTTAAAAGATATACGAAGCCACATGAAAATACAATCATTGAATCATAGAATCAGAGAAGGTGGGAAGTATTCAAAACATTAGAGATCCTAATAGGAGGTTTTTCTCTCAAGACGCTTCTGTATACTCATTTTAGAAATTGTGGTGCCTTTCGGGTGTTGAAAGAGAAGAAAGTGAACCCAGTAAATAAAGAATAGACACAGTTCTGCGGGGAAAACTGATGCAGAGCAGTAAAACAGCTACTTCCTTTTGGAGGACTCAGAGTACGGTTCAAGCAAAGAAACTAAAGCTAGTTTTAAATCTCTGTAGCTTGAATGACAACAAGAGAACTTTATATTATCTTATGACAAGGGTGAAATCGACACTAAAGATAGCTGGAGCAGGTTATTTTAAACAACCTTGGCTACGCAGGTTTTCATAACACAACAGAAGCTACTATTTTAAAAACTATTAGAGCCTCCTGACTTCATACAGGTCACAGCTACATCTGAATAAGCTGGAAGCATTCTACAGAACCAAATAAAACTTATACACAGGCACCCTAAGAATCATACATACACAAAAATAACTTCTGCAAGGATTTTTTTCTGCTGTTTTCTGCATTGGTTGTACATGGTGACATTAGGCATGAGTGGATGTGAAATAGTGGATAATGACACTTGAAAAATCTATTGTATCAAAAGAGGATATGCAATGAGAATACAAACGTGTTGTGGAAAAAGCACACATGCCAGCGAGCCTGACTGCCAGCATTAACTTAAAAATACAGAGCTTGTGAGATATTCCAAATCAAAGAAGGTAGTACAAAATACCAGGGGAAAATCCTCGGGGGAAAAGCTAGAAAAGAAAAATCCATTCTTTTTTCAAAAGCACTGCCTGTATTCAACAATAACCCTGAATTTAAGGAGACCACCACAAGGGTATTTGCAGAGAACCACTTACTTACATTCTTGATCGGTCAGTTAACATGTGCCATGCTCCAATTCACTCCAAATCAAATTTGCCTGATATTTTGTCTTGTGATTTGACAGAATTCATTGTTAAGAAACACAGAATTATGAAATACAAAATCAGTCACAGCAGAGGAGCCCAAAGCCCAGATTTGCAGGAGTACATTCAGAATTTATAACAGAGGTTCTGTTTCTAAACTTCTCAAAGGATATTGCTTCTCTGTAAAAATAAAGAAAGCAATGAATCATTCAGTCTTCCAGTGAGTTCCGAAAGCTAATGCACCAGTATGAAGCTGGGATAACTGGTAGATGAAAAAATATTTCAGTACATTGATATAAAACAAGCTTGAAGACCACATTGTCCATCTTTCCCATAGTGTATTTCTGTTATTATAAATGTAGTTTGAAAGCCTTATCTGAAGAGTCTGGCAGCCACCAAGGAAATCACACATATTGCATCCTGCAGCACTTGCTGTCAGCAGTTACCACCTTCCTTAATGGGGGAAGAAGGGAAGCCATGTAAATGGATTATCTCAAAACCCACTTGTTTTTAAGCAAAACTGAGCCATGGATTCAAATTTCTGACGCAAATGGAGATTATTTTAATGATTTTGTTTTGTTCATGTAAGATATATTCTTATTCTAGATCACTGTTACATTGCACCACATACAAGCCATGCCAGTGAAGGCATGATCTTTTTCTCAAATCCCTCTGCGTAATCAGCATGAAGGTTCTCTCAGGAATATATTCTGAATATTTTCATTTTGTACAGACAAACCAAATGCACAAGCAGTTATGGGAAGGGATGAAGAGACTCAGCGACTGAAGTAAAAATATCCATTATTTTATTCCCCCACTCCTCTAAATTAGCTACAGGAACATAAGACCACCAAATCAGAACTGCAAATAGCAAAAGACTTGTTTCTGATGAATGCCATTCATTTTAAATGCAACAGACACTTGCAATTACAGTGAAGTCACACACACAACTTTAAATATAAATTTATGCTTAACATTTGATCAAAAGTGAAAATTGAGACTGAAATGAATTAACTTGTGAAAGGAAAGCATTAATAAGCAATTAAGAAGAAACAAAAGATTAAAAGTGGAAGGCTTCCTAGTAGTGTTGCCTATACTACTTTCAAAGAACTAAAAATGTCTTATCAAACATCAATACATAAGAATGCAACCTATATGCATTCTGAATGAAAACTCAATAAGCTAGTAAGATCAGCAAAAAATCCACAGCTGTAGGGATGAAAGTGTTGCATTTCAGATTAAAGAACTCATCAGATAGGTAAAGTCCTGTATGCACATAGCTTTCTGCTGTAGCCTTGGGGTTTAATCAGTACTGGAACAAATGCACCTCAAAGAATTACAATATTGAATTGCAGTGTGTAGCCTGTATAGAGTCCACAATGTGCTTCATTATCAGGAATCAGTTCCATACACAAGTCTACTCAGAAAACTGAATAAAAGTGGCACATTCCTTCATTTCTGTTCATCAATAACAAAAAAAAAATGAATTGTATATACTGTATGCAATGTACCGAGTGAACCATTAATATATTGAAATGCTCCAAACAACAATCATTGTTGAAAAGCTTTCAATCAAGTCAGACTTAGCTGATGGAAGTACAAGAACACGAATTATGTTCATCATTATCAGAATTCAGTAGCCAGTTGACAACTCTCCATTTAGGTAGTACATAAAATCAGATTCAATCATCTTAAAGAGCATCCCAAACTTGGGTTGTAAAGGTAGTTGCAATCAACTCCATCTCACAGCCCTTCGGTGGGCTGATGAACCACCCTATGTTGGGGTATTAGAAAAATTAGCAACTGAAATTATACACGAACAGAAAACACAGGTAGAGACATTATAGTGGCAGAGGAGTTCATATTCCAGGCATTACTAATGGTTTAGAGAGTACCGAAGAGAGGCAAGTACATCAGAGCCCTTCTGGTTCATGCAGCCAGTGTGCTGAAGAGGCAGAAATAGCATCCATTGGAATTATCAAAGATTGACCCAACAGAATCCTTTCCTTTTCTCCCTGCCACAGCAGATGTGACCTCTTTAAAAGAAACTTTGCCAAATCAAGTGTGAAGATAAAAAGAACAATAACCAGTCCCCAGAGAAGGCTACTTCCCATCCACATACCTGAGGGACATTGCCATACCACTGCTGCATCTTTCTTTTTACTACTCTTTCAGCTGGGGAAAGGAAGGCAGTGATCTGGCAGACGGAGACCAGCAAAGCAAACAGGAAGACTACATGAATAGGGAAAATTACTCTCCTTGGCATTAGCTTGCTATGCAATCTGCCTAAAGTTTTTGCAGCCACGTGTGGGGAGGCAAAATAAGGCCAGAACATAGATGTACAAGTGTGCTGGGAAATGTACAGGACAGAGGCAACAAAGGCCTCCAGCGCAGACACCGAGCTGCAGATAGATTGGATCTTGATCTAAGCAGTTTCAAATTGTAAGAGTTGTGAGCAGCGGTTAACAGAGCAATTGTCCTCTAAACCCTGCTGTTGCTAAATGGGTCCAGAGGGTCTCGTGTTATAATGCTTCATTAAGCTCAAACCATATGTTCTGTAAGCACTTGAACCTGTAAAACTCAAGCAGGTCATATGAAGCATTAAGAAAAACTCAGCAACAGATGCCCATTTTTAGCACAGCCTAGTACAAAAGAGTTGAAACCTATTGAGAATCGCCAGCCCTTATATGATAGCAAGTATTTCTGTAGATTTTTTCCAATTTCTATCTTGAATAAATTTCTTCATTTATTTCAAATCTTACTGGGAAAATCTGAGACTTTTCAGTCTCTCTCTCTCCGTTTGATACCCTTTTCTCAAGTTACTATAAATGTATTCTGTTTCCTTGGGTTAAGCTGGGGACATCACAGGCAACAAGAACCAGTACCTAGTCATGCCTGTGTACTCAACCCTATTCGTCAGAACAAGAGAATTCCACACTCATTTAAGAAACCTCCCGTCCTCCAGCTCTGTCCCTTACACTAAGGTAAGACAATGTTTGACAGACTGTCCAGACACAAGGTTCTTCTCAGATATCCAACCACTATTCTTCATTGGCTACTTCTACGTAGCCAAGTGGAAAACATGAACACCAAACAGCCACTTTATTAATGGAGAGGCCCCAGAGACAGTAACAATACCTGACTGCCTCTTAGATGTGTTAGCATTGTTTTGCCAGGTGTAGGTGCCACACTTGACATCTGATACTTGTTCCTCTAATGATTGGAGTTGAGAACAATTCACTTAATTTGTGCCTCAACTTAGTTATCAACAATTTATTGCATTTATTGAAACAACGATACAGCATCTGGAGGCTTCCCAGTATTAAAACTGGAAGCCTCTGGGTGGAATTCATTTATTCCCACTCCTTTGTTTTAAATACATTTCTTACAGCTACTTTTGAGCACGCATCTCTGATTTCTTGGTAAAAACACTGTTATTATTTTCAAGGATATGAAAGGAGACCTGCTGTCACATAAACACAAAATGCTACTATCTTCAACACCCCATGATACAAATGTAGCATGGTACTGTACTGCCTGCTGCCTAGGGGATGGAGAAACCCCAGATTTGTCTGGTGTAGCAATAAGAAGCAACTGTTCTACTTAGATGCAGTGCCTACCTCTTTGAATCTGACTCTGATCAATACAAAGCACAAGATCAATATGAAGCAATTCAGTTTGTGTGCACAGTACGGGACCAGTAGAACAGAAATCAAGGGAGAAGACGGCTGTCTTTTTTAGGAAGTATTCCACTTCTCCAGGACTGCTTGAGAGCAAGTCACTTATAAGAAAGCATTCAAAGTATCTAAAATACTTTAACAAACAAAATACAAAGTATTTAAATACAGCGTGCTTGGCAATGTTATGATTGAAACAAAAAGCAGAAAACTAAGGAAAAAATGAGTTTTTTGATTTACAAAGAACCTCACATATGAAGAATGGCTTATTAAAACACAAAAAAAGAAAAAATAGTCAGGAGCTTGCTAGAGCAGGAAGTTACTTGCTCAGAGTTAGGCCTAACTACTTGGAGCTTCTCAGGGATGCTTTGGACACTGGGAAATAGCCAGGGAAACATTCTGACCATCCTCTTCTGTGCAAATGAAATAATGACAAAACCTGCTTAAGAAGCTCGCAGCTTCTTTAAGTCAGCAAGATGGATTTAAGAATTGTGATCTTTACTGCTAAGCATATTGGAGAAATCTAATCTAGTTTTTACTTTAAAATACATAGATAAAATCACTGTATGAGTCGGGACTGAAATTCTTCAGAGTAAAATTTATCAGCTAATATGGGGGTTTAAAACAACTACTATTTGAATTCAAAACATGACAACTTATAACTGATTTGCCAAAATGATCTGATTTTAAGTTCTGTAAGAGTAAAAGGTGCTATGGAGACAGCATTTGACTGCATTCATCTCAAGAATTACAGACTTGGTCAAACATCAGGAGGCTTTAAAACTTCCTCCATGTACCCTGCTATTCACAGAGAGTGAAACTCTCTCGCCTTGTCCGCAAAAATTAATGTAAAATTAAACACAAGCCAAAGTCAGACACTGTAGTGACTTGGAAATGCATGACTTCATAGTTCTCTGTAAAACACTGTGATGCCTGTCTTGTCACTAAGCATTTAGCTTTGACAGTGGTTCAGCATTGTATCAATTAACCAAAACACTCAAAAACCCTTGAGTTTTAGATATAAAAACTTAATTGCTTACTATGCCTGCATGTACAACAGATACACATGTACTTTCTGATTGATTAGGCCTCAATTTTAATATAGAATTGTTTCCTAACAAAGTTTCTGTAATTAAAAAGTACTCCAAATATGTACACTTAACAATATTTTTTATTGCGAAATATTTGGTTTTACATATACAACAGCAATTACATTTTCCCATTTTAAGTAACTTAATTAAAATATGTAAACAATTAGATGCTGGAATAAGTTGGGATCAGGAATGGGCATTTCATATATACAAGTCAAACTAACAGTTCTTTTTCCAGTTTCTTCTTTTTTGCATGTTCTTTTTTTTTTCCCCTCTGAAATTTAAAATCATCTGACCAAAATTCTGGGGAAAACCCTTTTGAAACTGACAATTTTTCACACTAATCAGAATTCTGAGTACTAATCCACTATTGATTCTGTGATTAAGTATGTGATGTCTTCCCTGAGTAAGCACATGGGAATGGGACACTTGGCTCAGATGTTCGTGCAATGACGTGAACAGCCCCCCAGAGTATACATAGCTCAAAAATCAATTAAGATGAAGCAAATAAGTATATGCTGCTTACAGAAGACCACTAAAGGAAAGGAGTTGCAGAAGCAGACTTGAAGTTATCATTTTTATTAACAAATATTTCAGCTGCAGTGCGGTCTCAGAACAGAGCAAAACACCACTCCAGGCAAACCAAAATTAGGTCTTGAAGCAGAGATAGAGGAGAAGGCAGGAGAGGCAAAGCTATATAATATTACACTGGGAAGATGAAGGCCATTTTATTGTGTTGCTAGCAGCATTTAAAAAAAAAAAAAGGAAAAGCTCACAATGCAACTGACTGTATGGTAGGAATGGATGAAGCATAAGGCTCATATTTCTTGAAAAACAACAAAAGCAGACCAAGCTCAGGTTTGGAAAATCACGGTTGCACAAGGGAAGGAGAAGAAAACACCACGAAAGCTGACATTAACAGTGTACAATTGATAGAATGATTCTGTCTCTTGGCTATTCTTTCTCTGTCTGAGCACTAGTGAGATACTGGCACCAAACATTAAATGATCAACTACCTGGGCACAGCAGACAACAGCCTTTTATTTACAGCAAAGACAAATTACGATCCACGTTACTTCCTAGCTCTCAAATGTTATTGCCAAGATCACAAAGATGCAGCATAACATTAAGTTTACACTTGATTAGCAGAGGAGATCTGTGCAATATGCTTTCTCCAAATCCACTGAACTTAAGAGGTTTTTTCCCTCATGTACCTTTAAATCTGAAGTGACAGACTGTATTACGAGAAAGACAGCTAGAAGAAGCCAACTCTTAGAAGTCACAATTCAGAAAACATTGAAGAGATTGGCAAGTGCTCCACCAAACATTTACATTGAACATGAATTGTTGTTCTGATTATGTGTGAACAGCAGTAAGTGAAGAATCATTTTCAAAAACTGTTACTCATTGCCTACCAGCATTTATTTATAATTTTTCAAAGCACAGCCTGTGAGTGCAAGATATTTGTCCCCAAAACAAGCTACCTTTATGAAATGATGCTACAGAAACATAATAGCTCATAATTAATCAAAGAAAAAAACGGGTTCCATAGCTGCTCTTTGCACCTTGTTTTTTTATTATTATTATTCATAGCAGGTACATGCAGACTTCTATGGGTAATTACACTGAGGATGTGATTTTGCTATAAACTATCACTGTTTCCACTGATGTCAAAAGAAATGACTGTAACTAAACAAACCTGTCAAGAACTTAACACTAACTCTTACATTACTATCTAGACACAGTAAATGCTCAAATACTTGCATTTCATTCAGTCCAAAACAATGGTTTACTTTCCTGACTAGTGACCAAGTCTTTCTCATCTATACATGCTTTCATTTGGGAAAAATCTCAAAGAGTTTTTGGAAACTGAGAGGAAAATAAGATACAATGCCTACAAACTCCTATCTTTTGGGTATAGTTGCAACACCAGTTCCTCTGCCTTACACTCATAGGCACAGATCATTCACAGTAGGATAAATATTTTAAATATGTAAACCTTCACTTATGAATTTTGGCATTACCAAAAACCAAAGTACATTTCCATACCTCTGTGACAGAGAATAAGGCATGATTTAACACTGAAACCAGTTTAAAGAGAGATTTAGAAATGAAACACTTAGAGGTATAAAAGCAGAACTGAAATTGGTAGCCACTGTGAGTAATTCTTATAACAACACTGATACAAAGTGCATTATGCTAAATTTACTCTGGAAATCAGAAGAGTCGACCTACAAACTAATTTTTTTTTTCTGCATTAATTTTTCCACAGCTGTATTGGCACATATGATTTCTACCTACAAGAGAAGGAATACTGTAACAATATTATGAATTTGAAAGAAAACACACATTTAATTTCAAACACTGCTATAAGAAAGCCCAAAGTAAAAGTTCGACAGCTACTCCATCTAGCCTTATTAATGATGCCTTAGGCTATAGGCCAAGCAGCCAACACAAATTCAGCTCAAGTGGCTTAAAGTTATGCCTCCAGGGTTACAAAGCAAGCAGAAGGTTACATCTGCTGACAAACAGAACTGATTTATGGTTTAACCCAATCATCCAGGCTCCAGTATGAATATGTATAAAGTGCTGGTGCTCAATTTTTTTAATGCTTGTTGGACAGCAGATTCCATAACCTCATTGCTCTGTAAAAGTACACAGGAATGGAAAAAGAGAAAATCCTTAATTTGATCACATCAAGAACTGGATAGCAAGTCAGTAACATAAAGCCTAGTACAAGACAACCAGCTTAAGTCTTTCATAACACAGACAAGGATGCTATAGACCACTTCTTTTTCTCCTTAGAATCTCTCTCCTTAATTTCCAGCTAAACATTTCTGCAAATAAGCTAGAAAAAAAAGCTTAAGACTCATGTAAGGCATCTGAAAACTACTTCTGATAAAGTAAAAATAACATGCCCGTTGCTTTTAATAATCCACCTTGAGTTTATTACAAATGTAACGCTGTCACGCAATGGAAACCACAGCCATGACAGCAGAGTAGCAAAGTTCTAGGCCACAGTAAGCAAGGACTTGCTCAAACATAACAGCTGTAGGCACAGAAACAAAGGAAAGAATCTGCTTACCTGCTTACCAGAATGCCTCAGGTAGGCAGGAATCTCCAGCAAAAAACTTTCACCTCCTCTGCCAGCCCTTAAATGAGGAGTTTAGGAAAAGGTGCATCCTGGCTCCACCCCTTCTGGTCACTCAGGTGCACTGCATGCACTGAGCTCCCCTGGGTTGGCCCTCCTTTCCACCAGGTGCTCAATCAGTGCTTCAAGCCATAACTTAGCATTTCTGCTACTACTAACAAATTGCTGCATTTTTTTTTGAGGATTAAAACTCAAACACGAATCAAAGAAGCGATAAGCATTGCTAGGATGAGCTCCAACAGCATAGAAATAACTTCAGCAATTTGACTCAGACTACAATTAACACCAGTTTGTAGTTTTGATTTAAAAGAGGAAAAAACACCATGATTGATTGTATAAGTTGGACTAACTACTATAACTGCAATTAACTGAAGTGTGAATAAGTAGGCGGGCAAGAGCTTTCACAGCATTATGAAAATGAACCCAGACTGAGCTAGTCAGTGGTGCTTTCACTTAGAGTGTCTTGCAACACCTTTACCTGTAACTGTCCTTGTTGAAATGTTGTGGCTTTGTAATGCAGATTTATTAAACTGGAACTACTGGCAGCAAATGCTGGTTGTTATAAGCTGAAAAGCTCCGAACTAATTTTATAATTAAGAAATGTTTTCCATTATGCATCCTGTATTATTATACTAGCAGAGGATAGGAACAACAAAAAGATCCTATGTCTCTTACAGAGCTCTCATCTAGGATTTTCACATCTTTATCATTATGTTTTCAGGCAGACAGGCACACTATATAAGACAGAAGATTTAGCAAAACACAGTTCTTTCTTACGTGTAAGGCAATTGTGCATTGCTTTGGTTTTACAGCAAAAGATAGTACTCAGTGCACACTACTGCTGTGATTAAGCACCCTAGTGTCCAAAGTTTGGGAAAATTTAGGAAAAGAATGCTAACGCAGCTTTAGGTAAGCACACAAAGAACAGCGTTTCTTAAAGCTCTAACCTGCAATCAGGAGTTTTTTGTTCTTCTGCTGGCCCACTCACTGAGGCTAAGTAGACTTTTCCTCCATCTCAGTTTCCCCATCTGTAGAAAAGGGATAATGACATTTACTTCCTTTCACAATGGCTTTTCATATATAAAGGGTCCTTCAAAGGAGTATTGTTACTATGAAATACACATTAATTTCAGTTCATCATAGGTCCATACATCATTGTACCAACATGTTTCTGTTCTCCCTGTTGTTACTGAGAGGACACACATTGATATCAGTCAAGCAAAATTAACGTATGTGCATTTTTACTAAATAATGACTGTAATTTCTTTCTTTGTTTAGGGATAAAATATAACATGGGACTCCAGCAACCAAAAAAAGTAAGTCTCCAGAAGTACATAAGGAGAATTGTATCTCTATTCTGAGTTTAGAGTAAGAATAGAGATGGGTCAGATAACATCACTAGACTAGAGATGAAGCTCTCAAACAGAAATATGCATCAAAGCTTTGCCATTAAGTGCAAGTTTTCCTCTTAATACATGAATTTTATAACCTACTCAACTTTAGCTTTATGAGCTTTTTTCCTAGGCTGGATGTTGCTAAAAGGTACTGTAAACTTCGATTAATATTTTGTGAAATTGCACTGAGCAAAGGAGATGCACTTAAAAATAAGCCAAAGAAAAATCCTGGTGAAATTCCTCCATCTAGTGGCTACTAACACACTCGCAGCAGCAGTGACTGCCCACAGCAGCTACTCGGTTTCAGGTCAAGCCCCAGCACTAAGTACGCAAAGGAACAACTGCGCTGCTGCCAGCTGTTACCCAAAAGCCACTGCCTATGAAACCAGTGAGATCCGAATGACATCCCTCCATCTCTGTAGCTTCAGCCTGGCCTTCTGGACGAAGAATTACACTGACAGAACACGTTCAAATCGTGACAGTTTCTCAAAACCAGGAGGTTCTTTGTTACCACGCTGTAAATATCTCGGAAGTCTGAATCTGATAAACATGAAATATCAGTGATATCACGAATAAGTAAAATCAAATTTCTGCCACTATGTGAAGGATAATAGTTAGAAATAATGTGTCACATCCTGTATTTTACCTGGACAAAAATTTCAGTACACATTTGACCACTATAAGCAGCCTCTCAAGATAAAGAGAGAACTATTATTCTCGACAGCTGAATAGATAGCATCTTGTGTAACAAATCATCAGTTGCTTTCCCAGTCACAAAACCACCATTACCAGAACAGACAAAGCTTTCTAGAAGCCCAAATTCTACAGCACAAAGTGCCATAACAAATTGCATAGTACTCTACCAATTTTGTTTCCCATGTGTATAACTTAAAATTCCTCGAATATCTTATTTTTCAAGTCACTTAAATGCTATTAGGAGGCAAATAAAGACTGCAAAATCTGCATTTTATGATTTATAAAGCAACTACATACACATCAAATATTTTTGATAAACAATATACACTGCACAGCTGTATGTGTTTCTTTGTTGAAATGTTCCCTATGGTTCCTACGCCACTCAGCTCCCAGATGACTCCTCAGAACAGGGCTGACAAGGAGTTCAAGTATATCCAGAACGTAATTTCAGCTGTAGAGGCAAAGACTTGTAGACAGGGATTTAATTCAGCTGCTTTGAGAAGCAGGAAGTAGCGGAACACACCCAGGCTGTGTGCCAAGAGGAATATTAACCAGTGAGATCCTCTTAATGAAAGAGAGCAGGTCCCAGAAACTCCTTATCCAGAGACTCACTTTGCTTGCTCTGTTCTCACTCTCCTAATCCCAGTCAAGCTTCATTCTTATCATTTGCTGCTTTTCATCAAGTGAGAATTGCTCTGGTCTCCAAACTCACCTCACTCCAGGCTCCCCTTTTCCCTGTTCATGCTGCTCTTACCCCATCCCTTTCTACTCATTAAAGGCTCCATCTTCTCACTGCAGTTCTTTGTTTTCTTCATCCCACTCTTTTGCCCTCCACATCCTTACTCCACAAGCCCCATTACCCTTCTTTCCCTGGAAGGCTTCACTCTGGGAACAACTGTCCTCCGTGCCAAGATACCATACTGAAAGAAAGGGGTGGGGGACAAAACATGAAACAGATGTGTGACAACAGGCAGCCTGGAAAAATTAAGTCCTCAAAATATGCTGACATTTCCACCAAAAGAATTTAAAGGGGCAAAAGTCTATCAAAATATGGGCACAGGCACCAAGTAAAATATAGCAAAACCCAAATCTGAACCAGAATTTACCAATTCAGGCTCATATCAGCCTTCAGAATGGGCGTAAGCATAGAGAAAAGTCAGCTGCACAGCACAGGCACCAAGGACTTGCAGCAGTGCAATCACAGCTCTACAAAAAGATCTACGTTGTGTTGCACAAGCTGCTAATAGTGACAAATAAGTCTCTCATTCAGTAACATCTTTCATCTATTTTTCTATCAGGACTGCGTTTCCAGCAATAACCAGGATAGAAGATTAAGAAAAAGTACTGCAGACGGGGTAGCAACAGTAAAGCTGAGTGGTTCATTACACCCATCTGAAAATGTGCCCTCCAAGCTTCAAAGCATAGACAGAAGGCAAAGCAGCACAATGTTTATGAAAGATTACCAAGAGAAAAGTGAGGAAACTAATTCAGTGAGGCTCCATAAACGGAGGAGGAGGTTTGTAATTAAGAAGAGCCCAATTCTGATTTCCATGAACAGTTCCACTCTCAACTTGCCCACACTTAAATACGACGACAGAAATAACAAATGGAAAAGTCTCTACCAGATACAAAGCAAAAGAAAGCAAATAATGAAGGAAATTTGTTCTAAGTACAAGAGTAATAACAGAAGAATAATCACTCCTTACCACGTTTCTAGAATATTTGTAGAAGACAAATACAGAGTTTTGTACTGTGAAGTACCAAAAGCTGGCTGCTCTAACTGGAAACGGGTGCTCATGGTTCTCAATGGGCTGGCTTCTTCCACTAAAGATATACAACACAACACAGTGCACTACGGCAACTATCTAAAAAGGCTGGATGGGTTTGACCGCAAAGGAATTTATCACAGGCTCAACACTTACACAAAGATGCTTTTTATTCGGGAACCTTTTGAAAAGCTGGTATCTGCATTTCGGGACAAGTTCGAACACCCAAACAATTACTATCATCCCGTATTTGGAAAAGCCATCATTTCCAGATACCGTGTCAATGCCACCAAAGAAGCATTAAGGACAGGCTCTGGAGTCAAATTTAAAGAGTTCATTCAATATCTCCTGGATGTACATAGGCCAGTGGGTATGGACATCCACTGGGATCACGTCAATAGGCTTTGCAGCCCATGTCTAATAGATTACGACTTTGTTGGGAAATTTGAAAGCATGGAAGAAGATGCAAACTTTTTCTTGCACCTAATTGGTGCTCCACAAAATTTGACTTTCCCTAAGTTCAAAGATAGGCACTCCAATGAAGAAAGAACTACCACTAAAATCACACAACAGTACTTTGCACAGCTTTCTCCCTCTCAAAGGCAACAAAGTTATGACTTTTACTACATGGATTATTTGATGTTTAACTACTCAAAACCTTTTGAAGATTTATACTGATTTGAGTGCTGGGACACTTCCCGTTTCAGTTGAACTTCATTACAAACCCAGGTGGCTTCTGTTTATACACACGTCTGTTAGTAAGAATTGATCAAAGAACAGGAAAACAAACCTAAAACAGAACATAAGTGGTTAGTGATGTTTACACCTTCACCTTAAATGCCTCCTTTTTCAAATCATTTATGACGTGTAAGTATATACGTGTATAATAATACTATATGTCAGGGCTCCCAAATAAAGCACATAATTTTCCATGCTGGTATGGCTTGTGTTTACACTGAAGGACAGTTTGGAACTGGGGGAACAAAGCTGTAAGCTCGACAGCAAATGTAATATTTTAAGTTCTTCACTAGTTAGAAAATGAAATCTTTGGAAATTACAGGATAAACAAATAAACAAATATGGAATAGATATACTTCATCAAAATCTGCAGCGCACCAAGCGCACGCTAAACAGGCATTATGTATGAAGTTGGTCAAATATTGCTATTTCCTCATAATTTAAAAAAAAAAAAAAAGAAATTATCACACTGTTCAAAAAACACATTGGTGAAAACAATTAATACTCAGTCACCATGTGAGTGCAGTATTAAACCAGATGTTCCAATTCAGAGAGAGGATGCGTTCTCCCCATTTAGTATCTCCCTTATGGCATATTCATCTGCAAGCAGATAAAATGCAGGCGAACATTTGCATCTTTATGCATGTTATTAAGATTCTTTTAATCCTTTGCATTAACATAAATCTCTGGTTTAATCTTCATAGTCACCAAGAATATCAAATCTTTTTTTTATAGTAACAAGTAGGAGTAAATGCAACTTCCTGCCCACCAGGATAGTTCTTTTCTTTGCTGCAAACAATTTGCACTTGTTTATTTCGGTAACAATTACATTCAATTTCACATGCAGAAAATATTCTAAGTGTTGTCATTCAGCTGTTCCTTTTCTACATAGAGAAGACAGTCTCTAATTTTCCAGCAAAAATCTCTTGGGAGAATAGAATACCATACCTTCTGCTGTGCCTTTGTTAATCTTCACACCTACTCTGGATGTGGTATCCTTGTCTACATGTCCTTTAACCATGTGAAATAAATAATTTCAATAGTTCAGATGGAAGGCTGTACTGGACAAGTCTCAAATTCTACAATACTGTTGAACTTAAATGTCTCAGTAATTTTAATAATTTGTATTTTGCAACCAATTTCAGAATTTCACCAGAACAGGCACTGTACAAGTGTACAAATATCTAAGGTGTTTTTTCCTGAATCATTTTACATTTACAAATGTCCAAATAAAACAAAAACTACTTATACAGATAGTTTTGTGCATCACACGCATTGATTTACACCTCGCTTTCCCTTCAAACATCCCACGTTTCTTTGTTGCTCTCAATTATAATAGAGAAGTGTCTAAAGTGGCCTAAAAATAGTTTGCATTGAAAGATTATTGATGTTCCACCTGACTAACGTCAAAATTTCATTCCCACAAACATTTTTCACTCAGTGAAGTGGATGTTTCAGAAGCTTTCAGAAAGATAACAACTTCCACTGTTCCATGAAGCCCGTTAGCATCCATCTGCCTTCTGTTCCTCATCACTGTGTCGCTGCTGCAGCCCCCATCCTGCCTTCCACCCACTCAGCTGCCCAATCAGAGGTAACAGACTTTCAGGCAAAGTAACTTCTTTTGCTAGCACCAAACAGGCTGGGGCTGCTCTGCCAACAGACAGGTGCTGCTGAGAGCTCCTCCCTACAGGTCTCACCGAGGAGTGATCCGGGGAAAACCAGGTGCCTTCGCAGTGCAAGTAGAGGAAAGTATTGATTCTGATAGTGATGGGATTATTACTTGTGTGTGCACGAAGAACACCACCAGTAACTTGAGTTATGCTCTCCTTATCATTTAATTGAGTGCTCTAAAAAGTGATGGTACTCAAATTGGTAGAGTTTATTTGCATGTAGTTAAGGAAGCCACAAACACTCACTACATGAGGAAAGGATATCATAAAGATCTGAGCCCTCGTGGTTATGGAGGTTAATTCCAAAATGTGGCCAAGGTAAAGGCCGGGTAGAATTTGTATTCAGCCCTCCACTAGTGTTAGAGAGCTCTAGGAAATATTAAAGAACTTAATCTTCCAGCTAGATTCACATCAAAGACCTGACTTTCTCCTTCCATTTCCTTTTCCTTCACCCTGCTTTTTTTCAGTTTGATCTACACACACAAACTGATAGAGCCATATGGTCATGCTTACATCGGACAGACTTTTTTGGTAAAGTTGCAGAATGCATTCACTGCCTATGTGGAAAAAAAACAGCAACACTGCACTTCTTATGTCAAGTTCAGATGCTTATTCTATCCCTCAGCTCCCAAATCTATTTTACTTAAAAATCTTTACTACAGCAATAAAAACCAACAACTGTGAGAGGAATAAAATTTTTAATGACAAATGAAGATGAAGACTTTGGGAGGATTTTATTTTATCTGGACTAACAAATCATCATTTAGAGAGAGGCTTAGGTTGTGTGTATGTTTATGGCAAGCTGTACACAGGGAGATGAGTAACTTAATGAGGAAATCTGCCTTTTGAATGATCTATTGCTGTTGGTTTTGACAGAGTAAGAAGGATCCACATATATGCACTGTTTGTACAGCTCAGTATAGTAATGCTTGCTTCTGTTACCCCTCCCGTTGGGGTAACACTATCACTGACAACAGCAGCATGAGCACACTTGCCACATAAACCTATGTACAATTATCTACTTATTACATGCGTATGAAGCACACGTAGAAAAGAAAATCTGTGCAAACAAGGTTTTATGTGCTAAGGGTACCCATCAAAAGAAAGATGTTAATATAAGAATCCACATGTGTGAAGAGATACATAAGAATTACAGAGGATTATAAAAAGAATACAGGGAATATCAAAGACGCATTGCTTTAAAAAGTTTTTCTTTCTTTCTTTGTGTAATAAATGAACTAATGAGTTAGGCCAGCTCAGGTAGTGCAACATCATCTGGAATTCCAAATTAAAGTGAGGGTTTTTTGTTTATGTTTTTTATTTGTATTTATCACTGCCTATTATTGACACTGGTTACCTTGAATCACTGAGTTGACAGACATTAATTTCTTCTTCCCAGCAAGAAATGACATTGGTAGTTGGGCATAGTCCAGCCAAACACTGGGGGGGAAAGAAACATTACCATGCAAATCGCAGTCTGATCTACTCATTTTAATTTCAGTGGTACCAGAACAGCATCTGCATGCAGCAGTAGTTTGTTTTCAGAGCACAACACAAGAGACAGTCACAGCACAGCCAGTTTGAGCTCGCATTGCTTCGAGGGATTATTTTCAGGTTGGCACTGTTATCTGTGGTGACTTCAAAACCTCGGCACGTATCCATGCACACTGAACAATGACCCAAGCTTCACATGGCAAGACGGATGTAATTACATTTCCTCCCAAGAAGGCAGCTGCTGGTTAAGAAAGGTGAGCAATTTTCCTGGCTTCCTGCAATGGTACCTACCAGACAAGCCTACAAACTTCTCAGATGGTTCCCAGCACAATACTGCTGTAAGAATACACTGGAGTCGACATCTATGTTTCGTGCTTAGCTATAGTAGGGACTGACCTGCCACTGGTCCCTTTTGCTCAAATTTTTCAAGACTACCCATCCAAATAAAGGCAAAAAAACTAAACGTGTATCTACACACACAATGGATTCAAGTTTTAAGAACGGCAAACACACACCGGTTCTACTTTTCAATTAAATCATGACGTATTTGGAAGCGTTGAATCCTTGGGCAGTAAGGACAAGATAGCATAGAACATACTGACACATAACAGGATTAAGCTTTGCTTATTGCCAACAAGCCATTTGGATAATACATTATGAAGGGATTGATACAGTTAACTATGACTCACGCCAGAGAATAAAAATCATGTTTGCTTTATGGCTAACCTAATAGAAACGTTCAGCCTTGTAAAAAGTATTTTCTTGTCTGTTTCAATGAATGTCTCCAAAACAATGTCTCTTACAAACAACACTTTTGGAAGTTCCATTCCTACACATAGCTCATCAGACAACTTATTTGCATGTAGCAAGGAACACAGATATCCAATACCTTCCAAATAGACAAGCCTTTAGAAGTAATTTTCCAGGCATTTTAGACTTCATTGAGTTTTACCCAGCCATACAAACAAGCTTTTTCCATGTTCTGCAATCCACTATGAAGAAGAAAAAAAAAAGGAAAAACCTGAAACATTCAACAGAATTGCAGTGATCAATTTTTCTATTACACGCCTGCCTTGTAGGAGACTTGAATTCTTCTGTTTAAATTCATCTATTACTGTAGTGCTGGCCCTATGTTTCACATTCTGCTTTATAGGACTACCCGTGATCTTTTCTAGCAGTGTCATCATTTTTTCCTGGAGCCTAAAATTATGCTGTCAAGTTATGAAAAATGAAAGAGGTGCTCACAATCCAACTCTTCCACAGTTCTCTTCCCAATCTGGGATTCCTGTCCAGATTTATTTTCACTTAATACAAGAAATTTCCTCTCAACATACCCAAACATAAGTAGTGTCACCAGCTGCAAAAGGTGTTAAGATTAAGTTCAAGTAGAGGGAAGCAGCCTAAGGCAACTGCATTACAAGAGCTTGTCCCAACCCATTAAACATTAGTGGAGGTGGCTCCTTTGCTAACAAATGAAAGCTCCAGGCTACAGTTCACCTTGGAATTCATGGATATAGACTAATGTACATTATGATCACGAGAAAAAAGTTATTTTATCATTGTTTCAAGGATACATTCAGTCAGCATAACCCTTTCTGGGTATCATGACGTAGCCAAGGAGGAGCCACATGACAGTGATGCCAGCCTAGGTATAGATATGCAACTGAAGACCATAGGGCACAATTTTAGCTATTTCTATGAAAGGTCAAATAGCTGAACTGTTTCTACAATCAATTCACAACGACACCTGTACACCTAGTAGAAGTCAAGTATACTAATGCTTAGAGCAAGTAACGGGGAGATTTGGCCTAATAATTATCAGGTTTAACTCAGGTTAACCAATCTGGTCTGGGGTCTTATTCCCTAGAATTGCCCTGTACATTTCTCTGTGTCTGAGAAAAAGTGTCCTTCACACTGATGTGATCATTAGTGCTTTTCACTGCATTGCACTTATTGAAATCAAAACCTTGCTTTCGATTCACCTATAGAAAAAGAGTCTTAGCCCAATTCTTTTTTTCAGTAAGATATCCTTTTGTAGCAGAAAATAAAACGCACAATCACGACAGCACAGGCAATCTGAACAATAGGAGATGACACAATGGACTATGTAAACATTGTAGCCGATTGCTCTAACATTAGATTTCTCCACTGAAACCCATACAGACGTTCATCTTGCCTGAGTGACACTGCATTTACTCCTCAAGGTGATATTGTCTTCATAAATCATGCATACAGTGACCATTTCAAGCAGTACAGAAAGCGTGGCAGACATGAGACAGGTTATTAATCTGACAATTTATCCATGTTTATCTCTCACGAAATGAGATTATTTTTTATTATCTGAAATAAGTCTGAGAACTTCATTAGATCATCCCACCAAAACTGAATGTCAGGTACACATTACCATCAATGGAGTGCAGAAAGCAGGTAATTATCGAGTGTTTTACCTTGGAGCTCTCTCTCAGGGAGTTTCAAAAACAGTCATTTGGAATAAGAAACAGAACCTGGCTGTATTTGACCAAACCTCGCAACCTGAAAGCACTCAAACACACGCAGAACTAATGCTGATTTTAGATAAATGGACAAAACGTGCACCGTGAAACTCTGAAGATTTGAGTAGAGAAAAGAGATGGCCGGTGAAATTCTAGTAAATGATGTTGTGGGGGAAGTGTTTGGTTGTGTCTGTTGTGTCTGTTGTGGTGGTGGTGGTTTTGGTTGTTGCTGGCTTTTTTTTTTTTTTTTTTTTTTAAAGTTCTGTATATTTTTTATTTCAGCACTATCTGCTCCGAAATAGCATTTGACATCCACCTAAACCTACCTAAATGCTAACTGGACACCACTATCCAGCTGCTCCGGTGTAACCAAGTTATGCACAAAAGTAGCTTACTAAATCTGAATTTCATTAAGGTAAGGGTAAAGATAGCAAGAAGTAAATTTGATCAATGACAAAAATGACTAATTGGGGCAACTTGTTTCAGTCAAGCTAATCAGGCTGCATACAGCTCTGACTGCACAGGAGAGGCCAGCAGTCAATAACATCACACTGTCATCTTTGATTCAAACGACACCGATGGCCAATTGGACTCACACTACAGGTGATGCATACTCAGAAGGCTACCAGTCTGATAAAACTGATTTGTAAATGAATAGGTTTTCTTTGGTATCTGGATACTTCAATTAATTTAAAGTGCTTTGTAGTGACTTAACTTAGTGACAAATTAGTTCAGTTACATCGTTGCAGTTTAGCTGAACTCTTGTCCTCTCCCATGGAAGATGGATTTCTGGTTATCTTCTGAATGGTTGAATTGCCCATTGGTTGAATTGGAGCTCTCAACTAATATAAGCCATTTATCCATTTCCTACCCTCTTCCACAAGGAGCTGTTTCTCCCTCACTTCTTATGAGAAACTACAAGAAACCAGTAATCTCCAAAATTACAGCCCAGGCTGGTTCTGAACACATTCTCCTATTCCCAAAAAACAATAGCTTAGAAATAAGCTTCCTTGCTGACGCATCTGACAAGGCAAAGCAGCATCTTCCAAAACCCTAGGCTTCCCAATCCAACTGATTCTGGAGTACTGGTTCTTCCTTTTTACTGAAGAAGCAGAACAGAAATAGGCAAGTACTGCCATTACTTGTTGTGTAAGACTATTGTCCACTCATAAGTCACACTACGTAGCAATGGGTGTTTGAATCTCAAAAATATCTTATTCCACTTGTCTTCAATTCAGGTTTACACAGCCTTGCAAGTTCCCTATTTTATCCCAGAATGCTTTCAAACCAAGTTTTTGTTTCTGGCATACCAAAGTCTCTTACCCCTGCTCAAACATCCACAAAGAAATAGAACAGGTGAGAAATGACATTGCCCTGGCAAACTTGCAAGCACGGTTTTCAGTGGCCTAAAACTTCTCAGCACTTGCATCTTCATTTGGATAAATATCCTTTTGCATGTTTTACATGTGTCAAATATCACATGATGTGAAGCAGACAGGTCTGCCAGCTTTGAAAAATCTCTGTTGGTAACATGGATACAAATTCTTTGAGCGCAATCAAAATCTGCAGAGATAGCCTTACAAATCCAAGTTTATGAAACAAATGCAAATGCAAGTTCAAGTATATACATACACGCTTCAGTTCTGCCTTCATTGACTGATTAGTAATTAAGGCATGCAGTTGGTCCCAGAGATGCAGGAGAAAAAACCTTCGATCCTCAAAGGACTCCATCGAATCTGAGCCCAAGGTTATTAATCACATTGCCACTAATTGTATATAAAGTATCTTTACTCCCTCTATTTTTTTTTCTTTAAATATTATGGGATTTTAAATATGTCACCATATTCTGGATATCTTGATTAGATCTCCTTTAACATACTGCCTCAATAATTTCTAATTTATTTAACACCACTACAAATCTCACAGAAATGAAGAACTCTCAATAATCATTAAGATTAAGCAGAATTTTTAGCCTGACAAGACTAAGAAAACAAGTTGATAAGGAGGACTTTTTTTAATTTTTTTTTTAACTGCCTTCTTGTAATTGAAGTTTCAACCAGAGTCCCATTAGGCCAATACTGCTCCCCCATGTGAATCACACAGACCCTCAAGTCTTCACGTTTTCAGAGTTAAGTCTCACTGGTAACAAGCATATGGGATGATTTTGACTAAATCAAGCAGAGAACTCACTAAGATTAAAAGCCTGAAGAGTTTTGCTCCTCATTGACATTTAACAAATTTTCTACATCATTCTCCCAGTTTATCAAGATCACACACTATCACAAAACACTATTTTACAGGATTACTTTGCAGGAGAAATATAGAAATTAGCACCTACAGCCACTGTATTTGAGTTAGGTAGCCAAAATGCATCCAGGCTCACTACAAGTGTCCTCATCCAGTAGTCTCTAAGATAAGTGCATAAAAATCAGTACAGCGAAAGTCATGCACAAAGAATCTGTACTAAGCAGAAAGCCAGTCACAGGGTAAAAGGAGAGAAGTGCTATGCAGAGCACGTGGCTGGAAGATGAAATTGCCTTGGAGAAGCATTATGGGATCCACCTCAAGGAGAGCACACTACCTATGCATTTGGGCAGTCGAACTAGGATTAATCCTGAGGTGTCACTGCTTACATGTTCTGAGGAAGATCATCTTAAGAACCCTCTCCCCAATGCTTTTTTCGCTCCACAAACCCGGAAGACGTGCCCACAAAGTAAAGCACAGGCAAGGAATTAAGATCCTCTGAGATGTTAAAGGATCAAAGCCTCAATCTCACAAGAGTGAGATCAACTGCATTAACCATATTTAACTGCATTAAAGACTGTTGTTCAGTAGATATGGGTAGTCAATACCAGACAGTTTATTTCTCCAGGTAGATTCACTGATGCAAACAATAACTGAAAAAGGGTTGCTACTGCCTTTATACATATATATATATATATATATGTAGTAATAAGACTAGTAAAGCTTTTAACAAACACATCTCAGAACAAACATTGACTTGGATCAAAGATGGTTCTTCAACAAGTATTAGAGTAAGAGGGCACTGTACCTTATTCAATACCATAAACGCGTGAGCTCTCATGATAGTTACCATAAAAAGAAACATCGGTGTATACACCAGTTTTGTTTTGTTTTGTTTTGTTTTCCAAAGGACTGAATAGCTAACAGTATTATAGCGGAGACATTCAAGACAGAGAAAGTAAATCAAAGCACCAAATGGAAGAGAAATATACACATACTAGCTCTGCATTCAAAGTTAGCTTCCTGCTTACAGAAAGGTTTTCCCTTTCATTCTCTTCTGAGGCATTCAGTATAGCTTACTGCCAAAGGCAAGATTTCATACTCAGTAGAAGCAAGGTTCTGATGCTCTATAGGAAGCCCTCTGTAGCTTGTTCCAATATACTTCTGATGCATCCCAGTGCCTGCCAATAGCCTTAAAAATTGAGGACATTTCATTACAGATGTGATCTTGTGACAG
Source organism: Lagopus leucura (assembly GCF_019238085.1). Lineage (NCBI taxonomy): Eukaryota > Metazoa > Chordata > Aves > Galliformes > Phasianidae > Lagopus > Lagopus leucura. The sequence goes on along the minus strand of NW_024962271.1, from coordinate 6,977,016 downwards.
AAAGGTCTAAGCTACCAGAACTGACTACAGAGATATTTCAAACCATACATGCAGAGAATAAAAGCTTGAAGAAAGGAGGATGACAGGGTAGGAGGGAGTGACATTCCATGTCACGGTGTTTGTCTTCCCAAATAACCATCATACATAACAAAGCCTTCCTCTCCAGGAAATAGCTGAACACCTGCTGATGGGACGTAGTGAATGAATTTTGTGTTTTGTTTTGCTTGCACAACAGCTTTGCTTTATCTGTTAAACTGTCTAATCTCAATCCATTCCGTTTTCTCAGTTTTCTCAGTTTTACCCTTCCACTTCTCTCCTCATTGTACAGACAGAGATTGAGCATGTGGCTGCATAGGGCTCAGATGTTTCCCGTGGCTAAGTCACAATAAAACATCAGAGAAATTTTGCAAATGGCTGCAGATGGTGCAAGGCCACTTCAACAATGAACTCATTTACGCAAGTCACTCAGATAAGAAGGGACATAATGCAATAAGAAAAGAGTCAGGCAAATTAAGTACTCAAGTTATTGCTCTCTTCCATTCAAGCCTGAAGTGTCATTAATCCTTTGCATGTCACTAAATGGATGCATGGGAAGTCAAAGCCTTCATAACTTGAAATTCAACACTTAGTATGAGACAAAATACTTGCAATTTACCACAACAACAACACATTACATTCTAGTAGGAAGCAGCCAAGTAGTTAGCTCTGTTCTGACCACTGGTCATTTACAGTACAATATAAGTCCAGTTTTCAATGGTGAGAAAAATTCTCATTTCCATTCCCATTCACAGGTACCCCAGTTGTCCTGGCCACAGCTCTCAAAATGCATTACCAACCTCCTACTGCAACATTCTGATGAGTTGCTGTTCAACTTGATAAAATAAAAAGACCTATCTGAAATGAGAAAAGGAAAATCTGAAATAAGAACAGGAAATTGCAGTATAAAAAGTACTGCCTCCTTTTTTATTACACTTGTCCATGAAAGGCAAGATGGATGATGGGGGTATGACAGTAGAGGTTTGAACCTTTCCTCTAACGCTCCATCACATTTTCTTGCTGTGTGACAGATGGCAGCAGAGGGGCAGTCTGAAAAATTGGCATCTCATGTGGAAATGAGGATGAAGCAAAGATGTGTAACTGAATTTCTCCACGCAGAAAAAATTGCACCCATTGACATTCCGAGACACTTGGTTAATATTTGTAGAGTCCAAGGAGTGGATGTTAGCACATTAGTTGGACTGTATGGGCACTGTTCTCCCAGCAACAAACGCTGTCACAGCAGCTGTGAATCAGTGGGTCACCTCCACCGGTGCCAATTGTTACAAATGCAACATACAGTCTTGTTTATCACTAGCAAAAATGCACAGCTAGTGGTGGTGACTATGTTGAAAAATAGTGTTTTGTAGCTGGGAATTTGCTCTAGAAAATAGTGCTGTTGTGCTTTACTTTCTCGTAGTTTACAAGGAAACAAAAGGGAGGCATTACTTCTGGAGCAAGCTATATATTTTATGTATTGATACAGAGCTCACCGCACCGCAAGACAGCTCCTATCTTAACATGCTGTCCCGTATTTTCCATTCTCCAGCGGCTCTTCCTTTACCTGACTGCAATGCTAACAATGGTTCCCCTCACACAGATTCAGCATAAATACCTGTATTCGAGCATGGGGCTTTTCCTTGAAAAGCTGGGAATGTTAGTCTGCATCTCAAGCAGTAGTAGTAGCAAGTTTAAAAACAAACAGACCAAAACCTTTGTAAACTTTCCCAATGATTTTGAAAGATCTGGCAGCTGCCTAAGAGGGAAAAAAAGTTTCCCACTAATAGAGGCTGTGCTGCTGAAAAATGTCATTTCTAAAACTGTTGATCATTAGTGAAACACCATAGAGATCAGGATCTTTTTAACCAGCAGCACTAGAATAACTTGAGAGGGAGACTAAAGACAGTGAACAGTTTTCCCCATAATTACTGAAAAATGAAACTAATTCCTTTTCACCCTGGATGGCTTTCACCTCTTGCCAGCAGCATTAACATAGAATATGGATGTTAATAATGAGGATAGTAGGAACTGGAAGTGTTTTAAGATAAAGGCTGACTTTTTAATGTTGTTCTTGTGTAGTGTAGCATGCCATATAATTAATGCAACTCTTCTTTGCCCATTCAAAATGTGTACTTTTCTACACAGAACTGCAGTTCTGAAGATACTTAGGGCAACGCTCAGTTCTTTTGCGTTCTCTCTTATTAAGTACTTTGGATGAAATTTTAGTAATGCACTTTTTATTCATTTTCTAAGGTTTTCTTCTTTCCAAGTATAATATAGGCAGACTCTTAGGATGCCTTGTGCAATCAACATCCTACCTAATAACAGGACTGGGTGACAAAGTACTGCTTGATAGAGTATTAACTCTAATTACTTGATAAGAGTATTAACACATTCAGTAAATCTTCCCTACCTTTCTCTAGGCACTGCCTACATTGCAATTGCAAGTGACAGTGGCACAAACAAGCACATTTGTTCCAACTTTAAGAAAACTAGCCAAGGGTACATGCATCAGAGCTGGAACTGAACAAGGCACAGGCACAGAGGTACAAAGTCAGTGAAGAATTTGGGAGTGTTCTTGATTTGCTCGTGCTAAAATCCATACACCTCGTTCAGAAGTACTTGTCACCTGCAGAAGTTACTTGGAAGTTATTGAGAATTACCAGTTTCTGTTATAGAATCATAGAATCATAGAATCACCAAGGTTGGAAAAGACCTAAAAGATCACCCAGTCCAACCGTTCACCTATTCCCAGTAGCTCCCACTAAACCATGTCCCTCAACACAACATCCAGTCTTTCCTTGAACACCCCCAGGCTCGGTGACTCCACCACCTCCCTGGGCAGTCCATTCCAGTGCCTGACCACCCTTTCTGAAAAGTAATACTTCCTAATGTCCAGCCTGAATTTCCCCTGCCATAGCTTGAAAACTGCTCTTATAACTGCTCTTCCAGTACACACATTTTCTGGCTCATATAAAGACTGACACTTCCACTAAATCTTTTTACTGTCTTGAAATTCAGCTGGCTTACTCAAGAGTAAGCCTTCCCTCTCCCAAGTTTTCTTGTAGAGAGGAAGAAGGGCAAAGAAAGAGACAGGCAGAGACCAATATATCACCTTTCCTTATTTCTCCTCAATTACTTTATTACTTTGAAGTCAGACTTTGGCAAAACCTACAGTCTCATAGTATTGCTGTCCAGAGAAAAACACACACACACCTTTACCGTTAGATTCCATAGGCAAACTAAGATTAATAACCAGCGAGCTTTTCCTTTGACCCCCAGTTATCACCTTTGCTCCAGCTCCCAGAACAGTCAGGGAAGCCTGCATACCAACTGAATCAATAACTTAACCTTCTGTTTCTTCTAATCTAAGAATATATGTGGTTGGACAAATTTAAAAGTGGTGCCTCTATGATGATTTTGGAAGATTTTTTCTTAATAATTATAATCTTGCCACTCTTCACCCATCAACTTGAGTCTCAACATATTTTATGTTTTTAAGCACTTGAAGTATTGCCCCATCTAGAATAGAAACAGCAAAAACTTAAATTCATGACAATGGAGGACAGGCAAGATAAAATAAATTAAAATTGGAGGAAAAAAAGATCAGTTCTTGACAAATACAAACATGTTGCAAACACAAGCACCAAATCTCAAGACCTCTAGTGTTGCAGTGCCAGCAACAGGCAAATTTTCTAGAAGTGAGCTTGGAGCTTCAGGTATCCCAAAAACTTCTTCTCAATTACTTAACAAAAAAAAAATAATAATCTTGAAGTGTCTAAATGTAAGCAATAACATCTCCATTAATAGTATGGATTGACTGGAAAAATGCCTTTCTAATCATTTACAAGAAAGGAAAAGAGTCCACACCAGAATTCACAATCAGCTTAAATAATAATTGGCTAATGACTGGTTAGCTGCATAGGAACAATATGCTGCTTGAAGGAACAAAATGAGCAGCTGTAGGATTATCACAGCAAGAGTGACTGCTTTCCAGCTTTGAGCTGCTGAAAAAAATCTCCTCTGAGAGCATGAAGCATCCTGTAGTGAAGAACTGCAGACAACCAGCACCAACTGAGAGAAAGAGTTAAGTAATTCTGTACCAAACTCACTTTCCACATACCTGCAGCCAAAGGATACAGAATCCCCTAAGAGAACAGATAAGTTTACACACCCCCAATAAAAAGGAAGGCTGCAGACAAATGCACTCACTTTCTTAACATACTGCAGCAGGTTGAAAGACAGGGAATACAGAGTGGCCAATCACCATGAGGATGTTACCTTTGAAATTTATACAAGCACTAAGTTGTGAAGAAAAAAAAAGAAATAGATCATGCCTTTAAATAAATAGGCAAGCGAAAGCTTACACAGGCTAAAACCAACTGGTTTCTGCTTTGCAATGATTCATGGCAATGAACACACATACAGAGCCAGATGCACAACACTGACATGCCTGTGGCATGGAGAAACACTCACAACTTCTGCTCCTAAAAACGTTTTCTCTTTGTTGCTTCCTGTAAGAGTTATAGAATGATGATTTGCCATTTTTGGCATTGTGGTTTAATGCACATAAAAAAACCTTGAGGTCCTCAGTAAACAAAAATAGTCACAGCTACAAATTAGTAATTTTTATTTATTAAACTTTAAAAGGCTCTTGATGCAGTAGAGACTGAATTCCATACACTTAAGGAACACTCAAAGGAAACTGTGGAAGCATATAATCATGAAATCCTCCTATTTGCAGAAGAACCCTCTCCAAGCCATTGAGAACTGGGAAAACTTTCCCTTTGCATGCTATAATATAAAGGAGAACTTGTGAGTTCATATTCAGGACAGAGAAGAGAGCCTCATAAAGGTTTTTGGTCAGCCATGATTTCTCCTAGCCCCCTGCCAGGTCTAGGACGAAGGAAGAGCAGGGCAAAGGGTGATGAATGAGAGGAGAGAGCACAAATTGCTCTTCAGAGAGCAGTCAGCTTTACATGACTGCCAGCAATTCTTAATAGGTATGGCAAAGCCCACACAATCATTCTGGAGAGGTCCTTTACAAAGTACCCTAAATGACCATAATTTCCAAATACTTGCAAGCACTGTGTGCTTTCTGAAACAACATATACAGCTAGTTCATAACTGAGCAAAGCCCAACAAGACTCTGTCAGCAGTGGGTCAGTATCTTGGGTAGATTGGGCTTAAGGGCAGGTACCATGGCACAGCTGGAGCTTTGTGACGGGCTGTAGGAGACATTTATTTCTTCTGACACTGTAACTTACTGTGTCAGTCTCAATGTTATCTGGGTCACCGCTACAAGTTTATGTGGCATCAACAGCAGCTCTGCTGGCAGGCTTCCCTTCAGTACCTCCCACTACATAAAATAGCATTCAGTCCTGATCATTGGAAAACTTAGGATGCAAAATACAGACAAAACTTCAGCCCAGATTCCAGAAGAGAAGAGAATTATAAGTGAGCAGTAGTGTAATTAAACTGTTCTGGCTGTCAGACATCCAGCAGAGTGGATTTTGCTGCAGCTGCTATTCCATCTTTGACAATAAACTTAGTACACACACTCGTTCTTTCCCTTCTCCCTTGATTTACCATATAAGCAGCAGCAGAACAAACATATATCTTAATCTTCCCCTTCCCGCAGCCCCACACAGGTTGTGCGAGTGCTGCTGTCTGTAAATCTGCAGCAGAGCCACAAGGCCTGGAGAGCCGGAGGGATGCGGTGCTCCTGTGCCGTTTCCATGGCACTGCCAAGGCCTCCGGGCTGAAGCACTGCTGTCTGCCTTCTCCCGCCCAGTTTGCAGAGAGAGAATAAACGTGCTTTCTCAGGGCTACATGGTTATTGTCTTTTTCCTTCAGAGCTCTCTCAACACATCGTTTGCATTGTGTTTGCTTTTCCTCCACATTTCGACTGTCATTAATTAGGCTAGCACTTTGTGGAACCAATAACATCTAGGGCTTACCCAATAGAGCAGGCACAGAGCAGAAGGGGGTCCCTGCGTCTGACAGTGCCACGCTAGCACACTGCATACACCACCATCATACTAGAAAAAGCTCAAGTCTCTCTTTTTTTTCTTCTTTTTTTTTCTTTCCCCCGTAGGAAAGCACAACAATTAGGTGCACATAATTAAAAAAAAAAAAAAAAAAAAAAAATCAACACAAACCATCTGAAAATTAGGCTCCAGACTTCTGGATTCTTTTTTTTTCATTTAATAAATTTCTGGGTACGCTTCCATTTTTTGTCTTTTCTTTCTTTTTAAAGAGAAACACCGCATGACTTAGAGAACAGACCAGGAGCTACTAATCAGGTCATTACAAGTGAGCCTGTGAAAACACAGAGCCATCAAACCTTCACCTGATGACCTTCACCCTCTCTGCTTCCCCCAAGGGACAAAAAAAATAGACAAGTAAAAAATATTCTTTCAAGTAAAAGACAGCCAACACTTGGGAAAGGAAATAAACACGTAGTTGCAGGAGTGACCTCCTGCCCTGCTCTCCAGGATGGCATTAGGATAGGAATAAAATCTCTGTATCCATGTCTAGGTGTGATTAACACAAGATCCGGAGCCAGAGTGAAGGAACTTATCTGCAAGGAAAATTAGCTGCTCTTTCATCTGAACCTTTCTTCTTTTCAAGATTTTACCTTAGGAGAGAAGGGAAAAAAAAAAAAAAAGAACACCAAAACCTTTGCCATTTCTTTGTCTTTCTTATGACAAGCTGTCACTTCTAGATACAGGAGAAGTACCAACATGGCGCTGGAAAGAAAAAACGGGGCACAACTTCCCCTTTCCTTTGATACTAGGAAAGATTAAAGTAATAAAGAACTAAGAAGAGTGAAGGAAAACAGAATTTTTCAAATGAGCAGAGTCGATGTTATTTTAGTATGACATTCCATGAAGCAACAGTGGCATCCAGTGGTATATTTCCATAAGCAAGTTTTGTATCCAACTTTCACTCACTTTCCACTTACATGCAAAAATTTCTGTGAAAGATTTTCAAAGAACCCTTCCCTTCCTCTTCCTCTCTCCTCAGCGTATGCTACCAGTAGAGTCACCATACACCCACAGACACCAGAACCAGCACTGGAGACCAAGATGCGCAAGTGCAAATGCTCAGCTTGTTCAAAGGCCACATATCTTCCTTTCACATTCAGAAATACAAAATGTTACAGGGAAGGCTGTGTAATTTACATAACGTTGTAATGTTGATAAAGATGCATTTTGAATTATTTTCAGAAAATACAAAGGACATTTTTCTCCTTTTGTGCACAAGAGCGCAGCAAGTATTACACTGTATTGCTCCCCTCTTCAGTCCCACACCTCATCTCATTACACTCCAGAGTTATACATAATGGTTTTGCTCATTCAGTGACACTAGACATCAAAGTGAAAATAATACTGAATAGATTCTTTGGGCAAATAAAATTGTAAGAGTACAATATTTAAGTCTTTCAACTGAATTTATGAAATATTTTCAGACCTAGGCCACATTTGCAGTAAAAATGCACCTTGTGCCAGCACAAATTCAGTACCATCATCAGATTATGACTCAATAAGAAGTTCTGTCTCTTCAGAAAGCGCTAAGAACCAAAACTCACCAGTGCTGCTCTCAGGTCAATCAAAAGTACTGGCTTGAATTTTAGGTTAGATCTAGAGAGCTCCTTTAAAATAATCTGGCTTCAACTTCACTAAATGTCGTGTCTCCCATTTAGCTTATCAAGACAGTTAAACTAGAGAAGCTGCATCTTTTTATCTATATATTCCCATAGTAATCTTCTGAAAGCTATCAACTGATATAACTAGGGTCCCTGAAGGAAAACAGAAGCTTTGTTTATTTCACCCCAAGATAAAACATAAACCAAGCACCTCATGAAGCAACTGAAGTTTGGCCTACATCCATTCTTTGTATGACAGTAACTGAGAGCTTAACTGATTTTAATTGATGTGGTCCCACAAGTATGAGAAATGCATATGCAATCTACTCCAAACACACACAGAAAAGGGAAATCATCACCACAAATGACAGAGAGGTAGACTGGGGGGGAACAGTTCAACTGAACTAAACAGTGCAGAGTGGATCAGCAACCTCCTCACCTGAGTCCTCCTTCCACTCAAACTCATTTAGAATATCTCTGATTACTGGAAGCTGCATTTTAGTTCTGCTACTGCAGCAAAACAATTCGCTCTCTGGAGTAAAGAATATTCTTTACTCATTAGGGAGCTAATACATCACAGTTCATACATGCCATCCAAACTGTGATTCTGCCAAATAGGCCCAGTGTGGCCTGACCAAGAACCACTTACTTTTTGCACTGTTCCAGTTGGAACTGGAAAGCTGAAGTACTAGGATTGCAGTTTTAGATATTTACTATCTGTTCTCCCTGCCATAACTGGCCAGTTCCCAAGAAGCATTATTTCCCAGTGAGCAGGCAAAAACTTTGGGTTTGCCCCCAAAGCATGGAAAAGTCGTTGCCAATAGCGATACACAACTCTTACATTAAGTTGTCCTAGAAAATGATATGCAAGCATTAAAAGAGAAGAAAAAATCCATGAGAACAAGACTATCCAAAGGCAACAGGACTTGAGCTTAAGTGGAAAATCCCAGAGGACTGGGGGTGAGGTTATGCACCAGAGATGAGCCCGAGCTACAAAACAGAATTGTGATTGGTCTTGTAACTTTCAGTAACAAAGTCATAACACAGAAGAATCTCCAACTGACATGGAATGATCCGTAGCACTTGCCATAGCCAGTATCTTCCAGACAACTGAACAAAGCTAGGCAGCAAAACACAGTCCTGCTAATGGACAGGCAGACGAAAGTACTACAAAATTTCAGTAAACTGAGAAAAAAAAAGTGCTAGGATGTGCAGTTACGATTTTTTTTTTCTTTTTTTCAAAGAAATGACTCAGGTTTTCTAAGGTAGTTAAGCACATACCATATGAATTTATTTTTCTGTGGAAGACTAAGGGATTATAGAATAAAATTTCTTTGTTATTTTAAGAGGGAAAGATCAGAATTTAGTACGTACATGACTGATTTCCCACAATTACTGATTTGGACAATATGAGCTGTGAGGTCCCAAGACACGTCACTCATCCTCAGTCCATGCCCAGCAGCGGCATACATGTGTTCAAACAGCACACTGCACTTTCGTTATTCTTCCTCTCCTCCTTAAAAAAACTGGAGGTTATCATTCACAGATCTCTTGCTCCTGTTACTATCTTTCCACCAGATGTCACACTTCTCCTTTGTTTCTTGCCCACGCCTTTACCTGTTAACCTCAAACCCTATTGGATAAGCTTATACATAGATCTATTTGGTCCTCTGTGGACCACTTCCACAGTGGCTCCTTAACAAAACGTCAGTCCCTCTACTTGACTGAAAGTAAAAACACTGCAGTAAAGCACCAGAACACGTTACTTTGCATAACTGATTTCCAGTCCTTATTTAAACAGTAGCGCTCACACTGTCATAACAAGAAAAAAAAAGCATTATTCTTAGATGCTAAAAGTACACATTGTTACACATCGACAGGTTATTTAAGGAGAAAAGAATCCCTTTCCCAATGTCCTGTTTTTCTTTGTGCTTTTATTTTCAAGTGTGCCATTAACTTACTCCGGAGGAGAAAAAACGCATTCACATTGGCTAAATGCACACAAAATGAACACTAATTTCAAACACAAATGCCAAAATCCCACATTAAATAAATGCTTTACAGTACAATTTAACACATGAAAAAAAAAAAAGAAAGAAAAAAAGAAAAAAGAAAAAAAAAAAAGTAATGTTTTAAATATCCCTGATTTGAAATTAGAGCAAATTTTGGTCCAACTCTTCTGTTTTGATATAACCTCTGGTTTGTTTTACTTTGAGAACTGCTTCTGAACTGCTGTGTCAGGAGTACCTCATCAGCATCAGCCATCTCTACAGTCTGCGGTCGGCCTTCTTCTGTTTTGATAAAACACAATCCTAATCTATTATTCTAGAAAAATTATCTGCAGAAAGCTAATTTCAAATACAGTGTTACTTCAGCTTCAGAGTGTGCCATCGTACCAGCTGCAATGGTTTAGTTTATAAAACTGTGCTATTTCTTTCCTGTCCCTTGACAATGACCTATTTTTAGGCACACATCACACTGAGTGAGTATGTCACTTGATAGAATACCATCCTGAAGATTCAAGTCTGTCATAAATAAATATGTAAGACAAACTGGTACATACAAGTTGCCTCTGAGACCTGCTTTCAAGTCCATTCCAGAATGCACTGAATGAAAATCATTTCAAATGAATGTCTGCTGGTCTCTGCCATGTTTCTTCTCTAAGAATTGCACATCACAAAACAGCTGAGCATTTCCAAACAGACAGCTCTAAGAAGGTACAGGAGGAGGAAAAGAGAAAGGAAACCTTCTGCAAACCAGGTGACAATCCTTTTCCACCTCTTTCCCCTCCCTGCCTCTCAGAAGGGAACTCATCTATTGGGATTCATTTGCTGCTTCTTCTGTTAACTCTGCAGAAGAGAGAAATTTCCACCTTATCAAAACAAACAAGCAGAAAAAGAACATCAACATCAAGACAGCTGTTGGGGTTCCGGTGATGGATTTTTGTTGTTGGCTTTTTTTTCTTTTTTTTTTTTTTTTAACTCCACCTCACAAATATTGCCTAGCAACAATGGGAGAACCCTCCTAACAAAATGAATCATGCAGGTATTGGCTGTTTATTCCCATGAAGGGCTGTGTTTCCACCCTGTCAAATGACATCAAGGCCATGTTGCCAGAGGCACTGGGAGTTTTGACCTCTAAAAGGCAATTTTCTCACTGTCTGCTCAGAAATGTAACATTTTTCATATTGAAGGCTTTTATATCATATCTTGTAGGTTTTAGATCTATAAATAACATACTAAAAACCTCTAACATAATAAAGCCACAGCTACTCTTTTGCTATTAACACTGTAAATATGAAATATCACAAAGTTAGCACCCTATTAGCATAACTATCAGGCACAGGAAGAAATAGTGAAAAAAAAGGGAAACCAAAAAAGCCATTAAATTGCATGACAAAGGTTAGTGTAGGTGAACAGAGGTCAGGATTTGGTTCATATGAGTTCTAAATTTGAGCAAATAAATATCCACTGAATCACCAGATATCCGTGTAAGCAGGGAAGACAGAAGCCAATAGTAACAGCTCCATTAAGTAATCAAGGGAAGAATTACAATGAAACGTTTTAAGCTACGCTATGGACATGGCTCCATAACAACAATGCTAACAGAAGAGCTAGAAACTATTATTTACACAGAATGTAGCAAATATGCTGCTATTCTCTTCTCTAAAGGGACTCATGTGGGTTTTCCTCCCCTCCCCCAATTAATTCTCATTAAAAGCTCCTGTGTTTTAACTGGAGTAGCTCTGCTGTGAACAGTGAGCTTTGGTCCTCAAATTATTGCTTTCCTAATAGCTCCACAAAGGATAAAGTATTCCTTTATGCAGCATGTGACAACTCAATCTGTCTAGTAAACTGTTAACCACAGTCCTGTATATCTATACTGAACCAACATTTTGTTTCTCAAGCTGAGAGCAGATGAAAAGTATGAGTGAGTCCTAGAACACCACAAGCATTACTGTCGGTGAACTCCACTGCTAAATACTATTAGGTCTTTGCTTGCTTTTGGCCATGTTAAAACAATCATCAAATCTGTAAGAGGATCAGCATTGGCAAGCTATACAAAGGCAGGAGGCTGTCCCTGAAAACAGCATTTGCATAAAACTATTCTATCCTGACACCCTCAGCCTTTTTCACAAAATTATGTTATGCAGCCTACTGACTGAGGAATCAAAATACACTTTTTGTGCTTATGTCAGACAGAAGATTTTTGACAAAACAAGCCACTTAAGTAGGTAGCCAAGAAATTCAGCCCCCAACTACTAAAATGCACCTCCATAGCCAGAGAGAACCCTCACAGAAAGCATCCTTTCTCCTCAGAAATATTCAGAAAAGATTGTGTTTTGCACCTGAACATCACATGTAGGTTAGCAAGCTTTCCCAGGTATTAGTACTTAGGAAAAGATACTTTCACCCGTTGACTCAGGAAGGAAAATTGTTTGTTTGTTTCATCTATGGAAGAGATGTACAAAAAAACTGCAAAATAAAGCAATGCTTGGAATTTTTTTTAATTAAAGCAAAATATTAAGGGTTTTCTCTCCTATTTATGTTTATTCCATCGTTTTCTTAGAACTTACTGAAAAGTTCTGTGCACTTTCTGTCCTAGAAAAGCAGTGTTTCTCTTAATCAAACAGCACTTAACATGCTATTCTGTTACTTTGTATAGGCCACAAAATTAAGAAACAGAAACCTGTTTCCAGGACCCAAGCACTTGGATTAAACATCTATTTCTGGGAAGAGAAGTGTCAGCAGTGTTGGCACACTGCTCCTCGAATAAATAAATAAATAAATGAAAACCAACAGTTGAGAAAAGCTTGCCATGCTTTGCAATGCAGTGTGAAACTGGAGCTTGGAGATATGTAGAGGGCTAGATTTATCCAGTCACTGTACGTAAAGAGTCCAACTTGGACTACTGCCCTTACATTTAATTTGTCACGAGAGATAAACAAGGGGTTGGAACTGCATGGATCTTTGAGGTCCCTTCCAACCCAAGCCATTCTACGATTCTACAGCTTGCTCCATTTCCATCAAAGTCAAAAACAAGTAACTTACAATACATAGATATATATACACATATTTACATATAAAAGTTGGACCATTTTAATCAAGTTACTTTGCTTGAGACACATTTCTGCAAACAATTCAGGCTTATCTTCAATACAAATACGTGTTTAAATGCGCCGCTGATGCCTTATGTATGTGACACACATACAGCTAAACAAGATACTTCAGACTCTTGCGGAGGTATTTACACCCTCCCACTGCCCAGCTGGCAGGGCCAGCATCCTACATTCCATGGAGAACGAAGCAAGCAACGATCTCCACAGGTTGGCCAAAATGCTGCTGTAGCTGTATAAATCCAACGTGGGAGTTTTTGCGGCAAAGGGAGCCACGACACCAAGCTTAGCAAAGTGCAACTCAGGACCTCGGCAGATTTATAAATAGTTTTTAATTAACCGAACCCTAAAATATGCCCTGGTTGCTACAATACCCGTGAGAACACTGCAGCACGATCAGACTCCACACGGGCATTAATTAGAACCGTAGCACTTCCTACCTCTCCGAGGACCGCGCTCCCCAGGCGGCTCCTGGACGCCTCGCGCCCCGGCGCCGGGCCGCAGCCATCGCCCCGCACCTGCGCACACCAACTGCCTTAGCCTCAAAGTCAGCAGCACGCCCAAACCCCGCACGCCTGCCTGCGCTCACCGCTCTGTCAGCCGGCAGCCACACCCGTTCGACGGCGCCACGCTGCCACCCGCGGCGGCCTCGGCCCCACAGGGAGCCGCTCGGTACGCCGTGCCCTGGGTCCTCTGGCCCGCGGGCGCTGCTCCCCACGCGGCCCTCGCGCCCCGCTGGGAGCAGCCGCCGGTTTCCGTGGCAACGGCTGTTGGCGGGAAGGCCAGAGCGGGCTGAGGAAGGAGCGGCGGGCTGAGGCGGCGCGCGGGATTGAGGCCCGGGGCGTCTTCCTCAGAGCCCCCATCACTACGTCCCGGCCCGCGGCGGCCGGCTCAGCAGTCTCCACGAGGAGAAGGAGCCCGGGGCTGTCCGGCTCTCTTGCACAGCTCTGACGAGACGAGAGGCCCCGGCCCTTTGGCCGCCATCTCCTGCCCCACGCAAACTCTGGCTCCTGCACTACAGACGGAGCCACAGCATTTGTCCTGCATTATTCATGCTCTCAGTGTGTAGAAATGAAAATCGAAATATATATATATCTACTCATTTAAAGCTATTTTTCATATCGCTTCAAAATTCAAATTAATTAAGATTAATTAAAAATTAAATAAAAAATAAAAAGCTCTGAAAGTGATTTTTTATTTCACTTACATCTTTAATGTAGCAGCAACTCCAGTGGGGCCACTGTTTTTAGTTTCATGTGGCACAACAAGAGAAATGGGGACTTGCTATCCTGATGTGGCAGCACAGAGGAGAAGGACCGTGCCAGCAACAGCCTTCACTGAAGAAACAAAGGGCAAAATACATCTGACAAGCCGAAGTGGGGATGACGGAGGAATGCTGTTGCCAACGTGCCACGTGAGAGCAGCTGCCTGTCCTTTTCCTTCCCCAAAACCAAGCAGATTTCTTAACAGCTGTACTAATGCAGAGTGAGGGGGAAAAAGACCCCCATCCCTGCTGCCCTCAGCGTGCAAAAGCCATCACCTGGCTTCATCGCTCCTCAGATGTGTGGAAGAACCTTTAATCTCTTGGAAGAACTGCCCTTTTCACAGTGGAAACACCCTGCCATAGTGGGAATATGAATGTAAGATGCTTTTGAAAAGCAAGTAAATATGTGGCCCACAGGGGAAAAAGGCTGCATTTGAATTTCAGGCCTGTGACTGAACAGCAAAACTCCTAAAGGCAGCAGATGCAGAAGCAGTATGGGATCCTTTCACAGACCCAAGTGTAATCCCTGCTCGTATCCCTCATCGTTTAACCTCCCCAGCAGAGCTGATGACATGGCTCTTGTCAGCAGTCACGTGGTGAGCACCAGAGTCCAGGTAAGAAGTGGGTTGCCAGTGTGCTAGGCACACACAGAAACCTGGGAAATGCTTTGCTGCTCCAAATTCTCGGTGTCATTCCCGGAAAAGAGAAATAGGAATTGAGCAGAAAAGCAACAAAAGGAAGGGCTGGAGGGTTGTGGCTCATAGGTGGGAGACATCGAGCAGGTGGATGGTCCTGTTGACCATTTTCATCAGTTCAATTAATTTGTCCTTCTACAGAACCACTAGTTTCTGGTGGCTCCCCAATGTAGTTGTTTGCCAGCAGCTTACTTGGTCAGGTCAAGAGAATCTTGTGGGGAAAAGCAAGGCTGGTCTCCTGCTTTGTGGACAATGCCATATATTCAGAGACTAGAAATCACTATGAGATGCTTTTTAATACAAGACTCCTCAAACGCCTCCATTCAGCAGGGAATATATATATACTCTTTCTATAAAACAATATATGTCTGAAAACGTGCTTGCACTTCTGTTCCTAAAAAATGCCTTGACAACAGAATACTCAAGTGGGTAACACTTCACAAACATTAAACATACATTGGTCCTTTGCATAAAGCAGAATGAGTCTAATATTCAAGGATGGACAAAAACATAACTGTGTAGTTGTTGCCACAAATTATTTTAAGAAGCACAGTGTGCTGGCTCTGATAGCACCACATCATTTTCATTTCCAACTGCATTAAACTAATCTGTTCACAGATTCCTTCAGAAAGTCCCTCAAAGGCTAATTGCAAAATAAAAGCTGGTTTCAAAATCCAAAACTGACTTCCTTTAGTAATTTTTCCATCTGAAAACTTAGGCTACAGCGTCAAAAACTGTGGCATTACAATAGAACATTTAAACTAAATGTTACGTTTATTTAACTTAAGCGTTTGGTTATTCTGTGCACAATTTCCTTCAAATACATATTTCATGATGAGAAACATGCCTCTTATTTAAGGAGTTTACTCCAACTAGAAGAAAGGCATTCTCTTCTCTGTCTGAGAAGAAATTCATGGCAAAAAATGTGGAGTAATACAATATTCAAAGAGATAAGAGCGTAGATCCATGAAAAATGGTGCCATAGCACATACAGGTTGGAAGGTAAGTATGATTTCTTCTGCTTGGGAATATTGTTTTTATATCAGACTTTTGGAGACATCTGTATTATTAACTTCACATACCTACACAACATCCAAAGTGATACCATTGATATTAAAAAATTTAGAGTCAATATTCTGAAATTTTCCTCTTGCAGAATATTTGTCTGGGTTTTTTTTTCAAATGTAGTATAAGTAAAGCAGCGTATGCCGTTGTATCTGTCTCAAAGGATGCCAGGCAGGAGGAATGAAAGGCTTTGAATATCTGCTTAACTGAAATCAGTGAAGCAAAGGAGAAGAGACCATCAGGGAGACTGTTAAGGTCCCTGATTCTCAGGCCCAGTGTAAATTAGAGCCCAGCTGGCAATGGTACTCAGGAGACCATACGCTAGCTGAGGATGGCTGCAGCACAGCATGTTGCGACCATATGTCTGACATACTGTCTCCTTTCCAAGGGTCTCTGGCATAACAGGATTTGGTTAGACTCTGCTCAGTGGGCCAGGTTCAGAGCTCTCATCTTCTTTGTACCAAAACAAAGGCGTCAAAGCTGTGGTTAAACTTGTCCGCAGCAGCATTCAAGTGGGCCAGGCGAAGCAGCACTGTGATGCATCATCCTCTTGATAGGAGTGTGTTTCCACTGTGGCATGTGGTGAAAATGCTCCAGCTGAGTCTGCATGCATCATAGGTGGGCAGGATGACCACTGTGGGGAATGGGACACCGGGCTGAAAACTGGAGGTGTCATGTGGCAGCACCACAATGTAAGCAGATCTGAAAAGACAATCATGCAAAACCACTGCCAGTTTCAAGTCTTTCTGTGTTGCAGCAATAGGAGCGCTGGACCAGAACACTGCTAATTCTGCCTTTTCATACTGATTATTACCAGGAATTAGTTTTGTTTTGAGATGTGTGCTAATTTGCAAGTTAGTTTTAGCTTCACAATCTCCAATTCACTATTCATTTAGTCTAACAGATGAATTTCATGACCCTGAATTAATTTTTTAGTTTTCTCCTCCCAGTTGTGCTTTTTCTGTTAGATATTTTGCAACACGAAAGTGTGCTTCACTCAACTCTTCGCGTGCTGTTTAATACATGGTTTCATGGTTTAGAACTCATTCTGTTGGCTCCCAAAAGAATTTATCTGTCTACTCATCCTGTTGTCTGAGGGTTACAACAGCTTGTACTATCCTTCCACTTACTGTGGGTCTGAAACCATGGTCCTTAAGAATATTTTATTCCTTGCCACTGACATCCAACTTGCATAGAATCACAGAATCATAGGGGTTGGAAGGGACCTCCAGAGATCATCGAGTCCAACCGTCCTGCCAAAGCAGGTTCCCTACACCAGGTCACACAGGTAGGTGTCCAGGCAGGTCTTGAATATCTCCAGAGGAGACTCCACCACCTCCCTGGGCAGCCTGTCCCAGTGCTCCATCACCTCACCGTAAAGAAGTTCTTGTGCACATTTGTGACTATTCTATCCCTTTCTGGAATCCATACCTAAGAATTTGCTTGATTTTCTATTTCTTCTGCTCTCATGTCCATGTCATCGTATTTTGTTGAGCGACTTCTCTCTCAGGTTCTGTTCCAATCACACAATATTCAGACTTCTCAGTCTATTTGACAAAGAGGAAGAGTGTTGAAATACTGCTACATAAATAAGAAGCAACTCTTCTTTGGTTCTAGATGTGCCTGTGCTTATCTCAAACCCTAAAAACAGAACGTAATTTCATCCAAGAGGGGCATTATGGCTCTTTTCTTTATTCTCTGTATTCAGTTAAGTGGCATTTTTGCAGTATAACTTATTCCAGACCTTTGCTAGAAAAAAAACTATGCATACAACCTGCCTTAGAAGTGTATTCAGTTGGGAGCTGCCTGGCTGCACAGGATCTTACACATCGTTCAGCTAAGTCAGCAATCCATATGCAAAAATCAAGCTTTCAGGGACACTGTGTAGATTTGTGACATGCTGTAAAGTACTGTGCATCTCTAAAAACCAAAGAATGGATTACACCCAACCATGAAAAATGTTTTTTTTCTTACCATGACATCTATAATATAGATACGCTTTATTTAATAAGGAGCTAAAAACACGTGGCACAAAAGTTACTTTAAAATGTTTAAAATATTCAATATTGTAACTGTTTAAGATGATAAATGAGAACACAACAAGCTGACGTCATGCTGAAAGCTAACATAGGACATCCTGAGTATATTTAATTTTAGGACCTGATTTTGGCTTGTAACATTTGGAAGCATGGAGAGGTGGGCAAACTTATTTGATTCTGTACTTCCTGATAAGCTATTTTATCTTTGCAGTCCAGCATAGATTATATTACACTGCTGTCATGAGTTAGGTGCTGGATAATGGATAGTCTCAAAAAGAGTCCATCTCTATATAGGCAATCAAGTAACAGTTTGTAAATTCACTCAGCAGCAATACATCTCTTGAAAAAAAAAAAAAAAAAAAAGAGCATTTCAAGGAAGAGAATGACAAGACTTGATGAGTTCCTAAAGATCGGATTTTATTCTCTTCATGGTCATGCTTACTGCTCCCAGGAAATCCCTTATCTGCCTACAAATGACAAAAAATTTTTTGTCTTCATTAGCAAACCCTGGGTCAAGTTCTTGTTACAGAACTGGCACTGCCACTGGCTTCAACTGGGAGATTTCCTTAATTCTTCCTTTTTTTTTTTTAATCTGTTATGTGTCAGCAGACTGAAGCAAGCACTGATATTTTAAGTTCTTAATATTTTCAGGATTCTCACAAGAGCAAACTTTCTCACTAGCTCAACACATTTGTAATCAGCATTAGCCTTCCACACCTCTGCTTCTATCTCAGTGTAAGTGAGGGAGGTGGTGGTGCTAGTCGCAGGACCTGTGGCATGACCGCTCAGATGTGTTTCTCCCTGTTATCTGTGGTCAGTCTTCTCCCACCAGGAGACAAGGCTAACGGTAGTCGTGTCCAGTAAACCTCACTGAAGGCAACAAAACCATGTAGGCTTTGCTGACCAACAACTGTCCAAAAATTACTTCTGAAGGACTAATTTCTTACTCAGAACTTCTGGACTACATCTGCGTCTTAACCGTGATTGAGGAGAGTATTAACCTACATATAGATATGGATTCCTTTCTTTTAACGGAACAAAACTCTAATTCTCACTTGCCTGCTTTAAACATTTCTTTAAATGTTCTATTTTCTCCGTTATTTAAAGTGCCCACTGGAGCATAAAGTGTTTCAAAGAAGAGGACCAGGCAGACTGGACATTTCTTTGTGTACTTTTTGCAGCTAGTGCGAATGTTGCTTTTGCTGCCAGGAAGCCAGAATTGGCCTCAGGTTCACGTATGTAACATGAGAAGTGCTGAAGTCAGACTCAAGCCTCGAGTGAAGACACATAAAGGAAAGGATATGCACTAATACAGGATGAGGTCTCTAGAATATCTTCATACAGGCACTTTGAGATCCATATACAAATTCATGTATCGCAGTGTAGAAGAGGTTGATGGTTTTTTTCAGTTCATTATACCTTCTTTCACACAGCCCATTCAAATCTGATCATTTCCAAATATATTTGGAATATCTCATTGACAGGAAATTTCGGTTGCTCAAAATTTGCATCTTTTCATGATCTTTCATTTTCTATTCTGAGAAATATGCAGTGTTATTTTTGGAAAACACCAAATGATGAAGGAAAATAAGGTGGGATTCTTTACGGATCTCTATTTCATACTGTTTTCAGAGTGTTGGGTAATTTCTGATCTCTTCATTGAAAAAGTTGAAATGAGCTATGGAAAAATTAGACTGACTAACACATTAGAGAATGGTTCTGTCCAAATCAACTGTTAAGCATCTGCATAGAATACAAAGAAGAGCTGATTAAAAAATAATAATAATAAAATCCAAAGTGTTTTATTTGAAGTATTTAACATCTTAATAGACTCATGGGGGGCATTTAGCCAAGAGGTTTTAAAACACCTATGGTAAGTTACAGCTTAGCTCTTTTAGTTGTAATATCCTACAACCTAGCCCAAGAATCTTCAGTTACAAATTTTGTATTGCTTTGTAAGGAGTATAATAGAGTTTTTGAGAGAATAAGTTATGTTCACTTCCAATAGTATATCTTCTTTTTTCTTCACTACATACTATTCAATATTTTCCTTTGTACACTTCTTAATAGTTGAGCTCTAAGTGAAACTCTGAAAAACAACATTAGGATTCAAACTAAAGTGGAAGAATTTATTTTCAGGGTCACAAGTAGCATAGTGAGATTTCTCTCTTAAACAATGACACTTAGTATCTCTGTAGTTCTATGAATACTTTTGAAGTGTCATATTAAAACCAATCTCTTGGCCTTCAGGCAAAGAGAAGCAATTAGTCTTGGAGTTGTGAATAAATAAAAATCCATTTATATACCCGTCCTTGACATGTACCTTGCAAATCTTAGAAACTTCATCTAGTGGGAAAAGAAATGTTAAATCACAAACACCAATACTAATCATACTGCAGTGTTGCTTCCTAAAACTGTTTAGTGTGTATCAAACTTTCAAGTATTAATTTGTATGTATATATTCATACATATTGAAACACAACAACAGAAAGGCATTCACACACATGAGTGAGAAGAAAGAAATGAGCGAGTGCGTATAGAGCTATAATGCACACCTTTATTATCTATCCTCAGCACTAATCCAGGTGAGAAAACTCAAAGCTCTTGAGCACATTGTTCTGTCTCGCTCCTGCACAAACAGTCCCTCACAAGCATCCTACCATGCGCACGCCTCTCTCATCCCAAATGCCGTTCAGTCTTTGGTCTGCAAACAAACAAACAAAGCAGATCTTTATTAGCCACGCATGCCAGTGAAGTGGTACCTGTGGCAGTCGTGTTGGAATGAGTCAGAAAGCAATTTCTACTTTTTGTTCAGTGCAGTATTTTTAGGTCTTCTCTTTCCTCATTACTGCACCTCAGTGCAGAAGCATCCTATTTCTACAATGCTCTACTTGCCGTTCAAGGTTCTCGCGTTTGTTTTTCGTTTAGCAGTCAGTAGATCACAGAGGAAGTAAAAATTACATTGTCAGGTGATCCCTGGCAGTTTGTACATCCCTACAGAAACACGAGGTAGCTGGGAGTGGGAGACAGGTCAGGAAGCCTCGGCAGATCTCGTCCTCCTCGTGCTCCACTTGTTGAGCGGTGAGAGATGGGATTGCTGGGGATGCCGCCCGGCCCGACGACAGGTGGGACGGCCGCGCGGGGCCGCACAGTGGCCGCACGTCGGGACAGAGCTGGCCTCGGGGCCGCGCATTGCTCAGAGGTGGGACTCAGCGAAGACCGCACCTGGGACGGTGGGATGGTCAAGGAAAACAAATTTAAGTCTATTCTGGATGCAAATCTCTCCGCTGACCTAGTTCTCATTCTCCTTTTCATTTCAGAAGCTCAGCTAAAAATCCATAAATTAAGGAAATTAACTGATGGAGCCTGCGGCATCTTTGTAAGCTATTTAAATCTTTAAATTTACAACATCTTCTGCATATATCAAGTAATTGAACTAACTGCAGGGATGTAACTTTAATGAGAAAATTTCCCTCTTCTCCTGTAGTTTGTACTCGAGAAGAAAAAAAAAAAAAGAGAGAAGGAAAAAAAAAAAAAAAAGCTACCCTTAGGAGAAAAGTTTCTGTTTATTCCTGCCACGGAAGATAACTTTAAAAAAAAAAAAAAAAAACGAATTGCAGGGGTCCTGCCTGTTTTTCTCCGTTCCCTGCAGGTCGAGGCGGGCGGGCACCGGCGGGGCCGCCCCGAGCCCCGCGGCGCGGAGGGAAGAGCGGGCGGGCGCGGAGAGGAGCGCGGCCCGCCGCCGGGCTGACCTTTCGGGCGGCCGCGGCGCGTTGCGTAACTCCCTGCGCGGCCGCGCTCGGCGGCTAGTAGGCGCTGCAGCCCGCCCGGCCGCGGCCACCCGGACGCGCGGCGCCTCTCCGCGGGCGCGCAGCTGCCGGAGCCCCTCCTCTGCGGCGGCCGAGGGCCGGACGCTGCGGGGCGGCACTCCCCCCGAACTTCTCCCGCAGGGGCCGTTCTCCGCGGGGCGCGCAATCCCGCGGGGACTCGGGGAAACGCGGAGCCCCAGGCGGAGGCGCGTCTTGGGCGGAAAGTTGAGGGGCGGGATTCGCGTTGTTTTAATTTTTATTATCGTTTCTTTTCGCTTTTTCTTTTTTTCTTTTTTTTTTTTTTTTTTTTTTGGTGCGGAGGGGGGTTCCCGCCCCCTTCCCTTCGGGGCGTGCTGCGCGCCCGCGGAGCCGCCCGCGGAGCCCCGCGCCATCGCGCCGCACGCTCTAATTGAAATGGCGCTTTTGGCCGGGGGCGGGCTGCCAGGGCGCTCCGCAATAGCACAATGCATGTCGATAGACGTCATTTGGTTTTAATGGCCTACAGGAAATTTGGCGTTTACAATGCGAGACATTAGCAAGGGTGAAAGGGAGGGGGAAGCGGGCGGGCGGGCTGGAAATAATTGCGGCCCCCCCGCCGCCGAGACCCCCCGTCTGCACCCCGCCGGCGCTGGGGATGCGCCCGGGGGGGGCCGCGGCGATTTTTTTTATTATTTATTTTTGAACTTGATGTAGTTTATCAACAAGTGCGGAGTGGGTGCTACCCTAATTGTAACGGAGGAGTCGGGAGATGTGAGAAACGTGCCCTGCGTTACTTATTTGGGAGCTGAAAATTTATGCCTAGTTGAAAACGCCTGGGGAAATATTACATCAGACCAAATGACAATGATTAAAATCAGCTTTTTCCCCCCCTTCCCCCTTTTCCTCCTTCTTTTCAGTAAGCCCGCGGAAGGACGTGACAGCGGCCCGAGCCTCCCCGGCACCGACCCGTTACCGCCGGCGGGGCCGGGCCGGGCCGCGCAGCTCCGCGGGCGGCGTAGGGCTCCGCGGGCTGCGGTGCGGCGCCTCCCGGCCCCATCCATTTCCAGGGATCGTGTTTTGTTTTACGGGGGGTGGGGGTGTGAAATAAATCTGGGGACCTTCACTAAAAGCAGGGGAAAATATCCAATTTTCATCGCAAAATTAGCTAGGGCGAGAGCAAAGGGCTGAGCTAATTGTAGCCTAATCCTCTGCCCTGCAGGCGTTTGCAAAGCCTTGAGCAAGAATTCGCTTTTTTTCCTCCTCTTCTCCCTTCCCTCTGTTATTTAGAGACGGGATTATTGCCTTTCTTCTCATAACAGCCTCGGCAGTTTCATTTAAAGGCTTTTTTCCCCCTCACACACACACACATCCGCGCACACACAACATAAATAGAAAGAAGCGGCAAAAACAGAGAGGGGGAGAGCGAGCGAGCGAGGAGAGAGAAGCCTTAAAAATAATAATAATCACAGCAGGATCTGAGGAGCAAAGATAGTAATAAAGGCAAAAAAACTGAGCCCATCCACACACAAACCCAGCAGAGCCCAAAGCCGAGGGGGGCTCGCGGCTCATCCTGTGCTCAAGGTAAGGAACGCGGCAGCGGCTGCACCCGCGGCTGCCCGGGCCGGGCCGGAGCGTGCCGTGCCGTGCCGTGCTGAGCCGTGCATTGCATTGCGCTGCACCGCGCGGCACGCTCGCGCCTTCTCTCGCTCCTTTTTTTTTTCTGTCTTTTTTTTTTTTTTTTTTTTTTTTGGAAAGTACCTCTTCTTCAAACTAACTCGGCTCCCGGCTCCGGAGGAGAAGCGGCGGAGGAGTGTTTTTTTTTAAAGCTACAGCTCCCGCTTTGCTAGCGCCGTGTGTGTGCCTGTGCGTGTGTGTGCGTGCGTGTGTGTATGTTTTGTTTTGCTCCGCTCCAGCATGGGCAGCGCCGGCGGAGCCCCGCGGCCCGGGGCGCCCGCGCTGCCGCCCCGGCCCCGGCTCTGAAGACGGCCCGGCCCCGGCCCCGGCGCGGCGGAGGCAGCGCAGCCCGCTCCGCGCTCTCGCAGGGTACACGCGGAGCCGCGGGGGTCGGGCGGGCGGCGCGGGGTGCGCGGCCGGGGCGCGGGGGTGGCGGCGGGGCGGCTCGGCACAAAGGGAAGGCGGGCGACAATGGGAGCGCCGCGTATGGAAAGCACGGGCGGGCCGTGAATGAAACTCTGGCGCCAGTGAGAGTGGAAGGCTCGGGCTGGGGCAGACTTCAAACCACTCTAGGCTATAGTTTGCATTTCTGCTCCTGCATGCGATGTGGCACACTTCTGCAAAATTCATACATTAGCCTGGCTAACGCTCACCTCCATTGGCTGCACCGAAATTGGATGCGATCGGGGTTACGGGGTTCTTTTGCCCTCGCGTTCATCTAAGACATCTCCTTTCTTGTTATGAGGGAATAAGTAAAGGACGCCATGTTGTGCTTTTTTTTTTTTTGGCTGATCGTTACCTTTGGGCACGCCGCGCGTTTCAGAGCAAAAGGCAGAAGTTGGGAGGGCGGCTGCGGCGCTCCGCGGTGGTTCCCCTGACCAGCAGCGGGGAGAGGCGTGGGGTGACGTGAAGCCGCACTGATAGAGCGGCGGCTGCCACAGCGGGCGGGGGTGGGGAGGGAGGGAGAAAGCTTCTGCTTTTTTTTTTTTTTTTTTTTTTTGGTTTTTTTTTTTTTTTTTTTTTTTTTTTGCTTTTTTTGTGTGTGTGAGGAGAGCTCCGCAGGGAGCCCCCACTCCCCCTGCAAAAGTTTTGGGCACGATCCACTCTGTCACTCGGGACAGCGGTGCGTGAGGCAGCGCGGAGGTGTGTGCAAATGTTGACGGACTTTAAATTTTGGAGCCATCCAGTGTGAGGTTTCGAGTAACCCCATCCCTTCTTTGTCTCTAGGCTCGCTTCTCAGCGTAACCAATTGTCTCCGAGTGGCTCTGGAGGCAGACCCGAGCGGTCGCCGTGCGTGTTTATGGAGACAAAGGTAATGCCCGGCCTGGGGCTCTGCCCCCGGCTCCGCGGGGCCGCGGGGCTGGGGCCGCTCCCGCAGCTGCTCGGCCCGGAGCGCTGCGGCGGGGCCGCTCCGGCGGTGGGGCCGGGCCGCGGGCGGGCGCCGGCCTCCCCAGAGCCGGGCGGAGCGGAGCGGCCGCAGCGCCCG